>NW_011889019.1:1584155-1631814 GCF_000151845.1 Pteropus vampyrus
CCCAGAGAGCCTTGAGAATGGCACGGGGGGAAAGTGGACGAACAGACTGGTACGACCGTTTTGTAAAACAATTTGCCACAAGCAACGTTGACGATGCCCATGCCCATGACCTAGCAATCCCAATCCCAGGTATTTGCCTAAGAAACTCTCCCCAGTGTGCACCCTGAAGCGCATGTGAGGATGCTGCAGCCGAGAAACGTGGAAACAATCCAAATACACACCGGCAAGAATGGCTGCATCGTGGGAGTTCCACCCAATGGTGAAAACGCGTGAGCCACAGCCACCCACGCCATCGTGGACGAATTTCAGAAACATAATGCTGAGTTATGTTTAAAAAAAAAACCATATTGCAGAAGAATGTACAGTTTGTTTCCTTTTATAAAAAGAGAATAAGCAAAACTTCAACTAAAGTGCACATGTACAGATACATGTGGTGAGACTACAAAGAAAATTAAGGAAATTACAAACACAAATCAGAGCAGTGGTTCCCTCTGTTGGCAAGGTGGGGTGTCGGGGGACGGCACTGGGGAGGGGCAGGGGGGCCTTCCAAAAGTAATGCTCTTTTGCTTAAGTTAGGTGGTGAATACATGGATACTCATTTTATTATTATGCTGTGCCACTAGCATATATAATATTTATAACACATTATAAATATTCTTTTGTATTATCAAAAATTCACTTTAAAAAATTATTTTCAAAAGAGGGCCGACAATAACATGCGTAGGGACATGTGAAGGCAAAAAGGGGCTGGAACTTTGAGGAACGCTGAAGCCAAACTGGACAACCGCTAATGTCCTGTGAGCTGAGGGTTCAAGTTATTAAAAACCACAGAGACAAACGAACAATAATTAAAGCTGCATCTACTAAGTGCCCATCATGTCATAGGCACATGCTAGACTGTTGACATAGATTATTCTAATTCTTATCTGTGTAAGACACTGTGGGTGTCATTATCCCCGTGGAGAATACAGCTCAGAGAGGTGAAGTTACAAGGCCAGAGTCACCAAGCTGGTCCTGCCATTAAGAGAGAAACCAAATGCACCCCGTCTGTCCGCCGGCAAAGACTGTATCTTTCCATGATGCCAAGCAGCCTTTCAAATATTTATAGACATAAATGGTGAATGAACCAAAGCGCAATTCAATCCAACGCATATTTATAAATATTTATAACCAAATGTTTTGCTTTGATAAGGCCTATTCTCTGAAGTGCCTGTCGTCAGACAAACAGGGCTTTTTCTGCAGGAGCAGGCGGCAGCTCACCTGGGAACGTTCGCTCGTTTCCATGAACACACACTTATGTCTGCGCTCACATCTGTGCCCAGATGGCCCACCGCCCGTTACTCATCGTCATCAACTTAACACACCATGAAAATAAGACTGGGCGCTCAAGGACCTCAGGGTGCTGTGTTTATGAGGGAATTTATGCTTCTCTGCTGCCTAAAATCTGCCAGAGGCTCCCCACCGTTTTGGGGATGAAAATCCAAACTCCTCAGCAGAATGGCATGTCCTGACCAAACTCTCCGAGCTCACACCTTCCCACTCACAGCTCACACTCACACCCGACCGGAAGGCTTGCCTCCACCAAAAGGTTCTCGAATACATCGTGCTCCCTCTTGCCACCTGCCCTTGCACAGGCTGTTCTCTCTGCCCATCCCCTCTTCACCTCTCTCCTGGCCTGGCTAATGCCTGCTGCACCCTCAGAGCCCAGTGGTGGTGCCTCCTTCTCCAGAGAGCTTCCTGAGCCTCACTGCTGGGCGCTCATCACTCCCACACAAACGCCTGCGGCATTCATCCCTCCACACCAGCTCTGCGTTTTCTTATCTTTCCTCCCCACAGACCGAGCTGCTCTTTCTGCATCTCAGACTGTAGGCTGGGGAGACATGAATTCAGTGCTCACCAAGAATAAACGCATGTTATCGCCTGAGTCATGTGTCCCAGGGCCACGTGAGACAATGGGACAGACAAGACAGTCCACGTTCACGTGCCTGCGCCAGCCTCGACAGCATCATCTGACTTAATCCTCACAACCACCCCATGAGGCACTGCTATCCCCTTTTCACAGATGAGGAAACTGAGCTTTAGAAAAGCCCATTGATGGGAACCCAACCATGCAGCCCGTCACACAGGCTTGTCAGACTCCAAAGCCCGTGATCTGTGACTAATTTTTTTGAATAAACAAGCGAGTGCCCTCGGAATCTGGAAATCTGAGGATGTTAGACCTAAAAAGTGTCTTGGGAAGCAATAATAACTTTTAATGGTTGTTTTTGTGTCCCTGAGAGGTTCTTTTTTTAATCATCTACCAAGATACGCTAATGATGACACCTTAGATTTTGTATAGCACTTTGCGATTTCAAAGAATGTTCCATCTAAATCAGCTTTCCTGAAAATTTTCCTTTGAGGACTTCTGAGGTGCATTTTACGGGTTGTCTCAAAGGTGGCCTGACCAGGTACAAAGATCTGCCCATAGACACACGAAGAGTTTCACTGGCACCCCGGACCGAGGAGCAGGAGTAAGGCAGTGGCAGGGAGGAAGTGCCCACCCCACCCAGCCTGCGAGGCCCTCGGTGCTGCCCAAGGCCACGTCTATCTCTCCCAGGACTTCACAACACTTGGGGACCTTCCTAGCAAAGCAGGAGGTGAGGACGAGTGACCACTCAAAGGAGCACTATCTACCCAGGTCCTGACCACATCTCCACAGCGTGACTGTCCATGGTGGCAACAATATAAGCCAGGGGACCAACAGGATGAGTGACAATAGCAACTCACCCCAGCCCTGAGGCCAATATGGGGGCAACGAAGGAGGCCTTAGGCCCCCCCCAGAATGAATGGGGCTGGGCACAGAGTGCATTAGGGCCAAGGAGGTCATGGGTATCCACCTCAGAAGCACCAACTCTGGAGCCTACCCAAGGGGGCCACCCAGCCTAAAAGGGACCCAAGTGACCCCATCATTATTGCATACTTCCAAATCTTTCCAATAAGGACGTCGAGGGCCTTGGGAGTACAGTGTCCTGACACTGGAGGCATGCCTCAGCTCAGCAAAAGTCCCAAAGAGGCTCATCTTCCCAGCCTCCTCAGGGCCTCATCGGCTGTGGGATCTTAGGCAAACCCTTAGCTACTCTGAGCCTAAGTCTTCTCTTCTATAAAACGGAGATAACAATAAATCCAACCTCATAAGGACAACAAAGTAGATAAACCCCTTGGCACACAGGAGGTACCTGATAAATGGCATCTCCTACTGTCTGATGGCTCTGCGTGCTGCATGAACAGGGACAGCCAGCCTCTCCAGTCACCACTGGATGCCTGGTCACAGAGTAGGTGCTCAGCAAACAGCAGTTGACTGAGTGAACCATCAGGATGTCAGAGGCCACTTGGGTTGAGAGGACATGTTATAGATCACGGAGTCGGGGGTCTGGCCCAGCTCAGGAGCCCCTTCCTGGCTTCCCTTTGAGGTTAGTGGTGTATGGACTGCCCACCTGGGCTCTGCTTGCACATGCCCAGAGCCAAAGCTCTCACTATGGCAGGAGGTCCAACATCCAGTCAGGTCACTCTTCCTTAGACTTGACCTAAAGCCCACCTGCTAGCTCTGATCCTACTTCTAGAGAACATGGAGAAAGCCACTCCTCCCCTCGTCTGGCACCCATTCCTTCACATGCTCTCAGTAGCTCTGAGGACTACCCCCCGGCCTTCTCTTCATGGGCTGAAACCTCTCCAGTTTCTTCTTTGACCCCTCACTGGTGTGAGGACTAATTCTGGGCGCTCATGGGTTTGGCAAACTTTCTCTCTAGTCAAGGAGTGTGGAGCCCGGCAGCATGTTCCTGGGACATGTCCTCGGTAGCCCTCTGCTCCCCTGCTGGCTGTCCCTGACCCTAGTCCCAAGCCTGGAAGACCCTTGGGAATCCTGACCTCTGAGTCTCTCCCATACTTCTGTGAGTGTGGGGGGTCTTCTGTCACTTGGGTCACTGCTGAGGGGAGGGCCGATAAGTGGGCCCCAATACAAGCATCTGGGTGTCCTAGGGTCTTCTCCCCTGGAAATCTCGTCCCTAGCTGTGAACCGCCCAACCTCTCATGGTACTGTGGAAACAGTATTTTTCTGCCCTTCCCTCCAAGGAGCCAAGGCTCAGAGAGGAAACCTGTGTCAGATTCCAAACCTCAGGAAACAGATACTCCTCCCACAAGGACTAAGGGGCAGCTGAGAAAAAGAGAACCTTCCCATTAGGTCGGGGGGCTCCATCCTTGTCAGGCTGAGTGCACGAGGCACCAGCTGAGTGGACAAGTATGGGCTCCGGAGTCAAACCTGCTGTCAAGGCCTTGGCTCTGTCAACTTGCCAGCTGTGTGACTTTGGGAAAGTTGCCTGACCTCTCTGAGCTTTAAGGTTAAAGGAGAATCAACTAAACACACCCCACAGGGCTATTGTAAGAATACAATGAAATAATGTATGGAGAGTCTTAGCTGGCCTGGGTCAGGGCAGGTATTGAATAATAGTCTTCAATTATGATGATGCTGATGAACAAGGAGGAGGAGAAATAAAAATTCATCACCACGCCACACCCCTTTTTCCCTCCCCCACCACCCCACTAGAGAAGACAGCATTCCAGGTTCCTCCTTCCTATGAGCTGTCCTGATGCCTGTGGTCACCACCCCTCACAGAGGCTGTAAGAGTAGAGGCCGCTGACAAGGGATGGTCACTGCCCACAAGTCAGCCTTGATCTTCTGGACTCTTTCCCCAGCACTGCTGACCAGGAACCTGCCCTAGCTCCCTTATGCGTGGCAGGCAATGAGGTTTCTCTCCCTGGCCTAGCTCGTTTCTGGAGACAGTGAGCCTGGGGGCTGGGCGCCTTGCCCAATTAACACTCTCAAGAATGCCAGCAGAGCAGCTGTGGTGGCAGTCAGACTCCCCAGGGAGAGGGGCCCAGGTGTTCCTGCCTCCTCTCTGGTGCAGGCTGGGGGAGGGCCCGGGGGCTGCAAAGGAGTAGGGGAGGTGGGGGACCTGCAGAAAGCCTGCCACCAGGCCTAAGCTCCACCCCAGGGCAGCTGGGCTTCCTCGATAGGGGTGGGAAGTAACTGGCAAGCCAAGTCCCTTTCTGTGACCTGCACACCATGGAGACAAGAGGATGGGTGAGCTCTGGAACTAGAAATACCCAAAAGTCATTGCCAGCCCCATTTTTCCTATCTGTAAAACGACAACACGCTCTGCCCCACATCATCACAAGGTAACATGAAAGAAAGCGCACGACTTGGAACTTGGTCCACACACAGTACCCAGCAACAAGCTGTTTTTCTCTCTCTCTCTCTCTCTCATCACTATTTGAGTGAATTGCAGAAACATGCCAGTGCCTTGTTTAACAGAGAGAAAAAGATCGAATCAGAAATACACACATAAAAGCAACTTCATCTCTGTGCTTCTAGGAGACAGACAGACCTGAAAGAACAACACTTGACGTGCAAAATAGTTAGAGGCTCCGACATGGAGGAACCCTACCCTGGGAGGTCTGAGAAGAAAGCACGGGATGGGGAAGCGCAAAAAGTTGCACACACATATATACACGTGTATACATATATATGAATTAAACATGGGGAGAAGGACTAAGAATCATATCTATTTAAAAATCATAAGGAAAGATAGCTTCTTGTTTCTAATAATTTAGTTGCTTATAAAATTTGCTGTAAATCTACTCTCCACTTCAATATTTGATTGGCGTTTGCTTCATTTAGCTAGTTTAATCAACCGATATATCTTTGTGTGAAAAAAAAGGATATGACTACTCAATGTATAAATCCATGAGGGTGTGGATTTCCAGGAATTTAACCCTTGTGGCTCTGTAGCACACTACTACCACCTGGCGACAGTGTGCCTAAATTGGAGGGATAGAATTCTACATCTCTTGGGTTGCTGAATCTGAAAAAAGCCATGAGGCTTTGGTCATATCACCCATATGCAAGTCACTCCTCTTCAGTTACCAGCAACTATTTTGAAAACTTGGTAAACTAAGGTCCTTTCCCAGTTCTCCCTGAGAGCAACTCATTTCTGAGTTGCAACCTAAGCCTCAGTTCCTTCTCTACGAAAGGAAGGGAGGGGGCCTAAAAGATCTTTGAGGTTGATCCTGGCTCCGCATTTGAAATTTCTTTCAATGTATTTCAGAACCCCTGGGAAGTCTGTCAAAATGCAGATTTCTGGTTCCAGCCTCAGATTCTAAATTAGAATGTCTGGCGTAGGACTCTGAAATCCACATTTTTACCAAGCAGTTTCTTAGCTCTCTATTGGTTGAGAATTGCTATTCTGAGTCTTTATGTATAATGTTTAATATGCTGCTTTATTAAATCTAGAAAATTTGAGATGTCTGGGTCCGTCACAGACCCTAACATTTCCTGACAGCCTGAATATCACATAATACCTGATGCAGCTTCATAAGGACCCCATGATATAAGAAGGTTTTAGGTCTATTTAGCTGATGGGGAAACTGAAGCTCAAAGAAGTGACACGAGCAGCCCAGGGTCACAGGCTGAGTGAGCTGGAGCTGGGTCTGAACCCTCATCTTTGGAATGACCATCCACTTACCAAGGAACCCAGACTTTCCCAACTCCATCCTCCACTTCTCAATGCAGCGGGACTGGGATTCCCACCAAGCAATGCAGTTCAAGGCCAGCTCCCAGCTCTCAAGGGCTTTCTTTAGCCTCGTGGGACATACTTCAAACTCCAGCCCAAGCTAACAGAAGATGAGCATCTGTGTCATTCTGTGTCATCCATCAAAGCGCTCCTCTAACTCCAAAATGGCCATTGTGGGTTTTGACACTCGACCAAGAAAGGCAAGGGTATAACCAAAAGCTGTGCTCATCTCGTCTGCCCAGGAGAGCATATATTTCTCCAGAAGGGTAAAAAGGTGGCTGGTCTTTCCTGCAGCTACTACTTCCGCTTAACAGACAGAAGCAAAATGCTTAACGATTCCAACCCCGGCTCTATCACACGTTGGCTGTGCAATCTTGGGCAAGTTACTTAACCTCTCTGAGCCAAGGTTTCCTCATTGAAAAATGAGAAATAAAAAAAACCACTCATCTCCTAGGGTTGCTTTGAGTATTAAATGAGATGAAATATGTAAGGTCTTAACCTTAATGACCGTGATATCATAAGTGCTCAATAAATGGTAGCTTTAAAAAAAACGCGCTCATAGATATTCACCACATATGGCTTAGAGAGAAATGAAAATAGATCCGTGCTCTGACCTGTCCATTTACCCAGACGCCCACAGGATCACCCAGAAACCAGAAGGTTCCACACATCCAACAACACTCACTGAGGGCCGTTAAGGGCAGGCACAGTGCTAGACTCCCATCTGTTCTCCTACAGGGCCAGTTTCCTGACAGAAAAGGGTTTCTGCCTAAAGTTAAAACCAGAAAGAGTTCCCCCTCCCATAGTCTTGTATACCCACAGGAAACTTCTCTTGGAACTACACCTTCAATGTGAAGATCAGGGCATCAGCCCATCACCATCTTTATTACTACACAAGAGGGCAGGCAAATCCCCTTTCCATGATCCCTCTCCCCCCCCACCACGGGGGAGGGGGAGTCTGTTTATCCATTAATGGAAAGGGGAGGGGGAAAGCTCTTCCTGGCCAACCTAACTACTGCCTCTGTGTTCTTCAATTACTGGTACAAAACGACTTGATGAGAGGAACCAAGCCGACATCTGGGTTTCAGTTAGCATCTGACATGGGGCCTCGCTAATTAATCTGGAAACATGAATTGACAAAGGCTCAAATCCGAGCGCACTCAGGGAGAAAGCCTGCTGACGGGCCGTGAACAGAAGGTGGTATATGGCAGGCCATGCGCGGAGGTCACCGGGAGTGTCCAGGAGGACTCAGAGATGGCGCCTTGAGTTCACTCATCCTTCCCTTGCTTTGTCATCTGACCCCCAGAGGACAGGCAGGGGGTGGCCCAGCAGCAGCTGGGAAGGGCACAGCTGATGCCCATTCTGCACTGGCAGTGAGCTAGGAAGACAAAGGGACCCAAACATTTCAGCCCCATCAACCAGATTGGTTGTTTCGTTCCCACCTGGCCCAGTGGGCTGGCACATTGTTACATCTTCCTGGCTTTGAATCTGCTTCACATAGTCTCAATGGGGTGGGGGGCGGGGGGGATGGAATATGTGTACACACACACACACACACACACACACACACACACACACACACACACGAGCACTTATCCATTTAAGAATCATTTATCAGAAGATCATTATTATAGTTACCTCTTACTAGGCACCATGCACAGAGCTAGGAGCTTTACATATATTATGACATTTAATCCTCACACTACAACTCTCTTTTACAGATGAGCACAACAAGGCCCAGAGAGGTTAAGCTAGTTAACTAGAATTGCACAGCTAGCAAGGGCAGAACCAGACTCCAGCCTAGAGTCGGACAAACAAGGAGGGTGTACCAAGCCCCCTGTCAACACACTCCACACCTCCCCTTCCTCCTGCCCCTCTCTACAACCATTTCAATTTGGCTGTTGGGAGGAGGGAGTGTTGCAGTCACACAATCTCTGGTGATTATGGCCAAGGAAACCCTAGAGATTGTTGGCAGCCTTCCAAGTGTATCCCACACGCTCTGGAGGCAGGCCCGAAGCCGAGGGGCAGTGAGAAATTGGACAGGTCCCCACACCCTCCCCCTCCATGTCTGTTTTATGTCATGGGGTCCTTGATTCTGAATAAACAGTCTGCTGCTTGTAAAACCTGTGCCCTGCTGATTCAAATCCATCGCTCACATTTGGGGGGGTGCTGAAATCCAGGTTTCCTGACTCCACCCATGCATGGTTCACACCTTGTTCAGTGGGTGGCCCCAAACAGAGATGCAGCCCTTCCTGGCACTGGGTTTTGGCGGGCTTTGCATCCTGCTAAGAGCACGAAACAAGTGTGTCCTATCTAGGATGTTTGTGATCTAAGTAGACAACACCTACAGAAGTGCCCGGCAGAGTGCTAGGCACCCCACGAGTGCTCCGTAAATGGCAACTGTTAGCACTGTTCATCTCATTGCTCCATGGTGCTCAGATAAAGGCCCCATCAGCCCCTGGACTCTGGACATCCCTCCCCACCTCCCATCCCCACCCACTGCGGGGAAGCTGCCTATCTGAAATGTGAGTGGATCCAAACAAAATGCTTGACACAGGCCCTGGCACGTAGAGGAGCTCAGTCAAGGTTGGCCAATATTGTCCTGACTATTATATCACCTGTGAGCCTTCTCTCCGAGCTTCCTTTCCTCCATGACCATAGACATCAGGTCTGTCTCACTGGCCTGGAAGTGCCAGCATCTCACACCTCTCTCCGGGCTGACAGTTGGCACCACTCTGCATTCTCTCCTTCTGTAGACCTATTCATCGCTCCCTGGTTTCCTTTGGCTTTTGAAAATTAATTATCAGTGATTTGTTAAGTTCATTAGCTGTGCCTCTCAACAGCATGGAAGGCCTGCCATCTGGACCCATATTTTCATTTTATGCAAGTTGTTCCATAATTACACAATAAGCGGTGTCACCCTGCGAAGCCATGCTCAACACGCTCGGCGTACCCCTCCTTTCTTCAGACTCACAAGACAAGTGCATTTGTCCAGCCTGGTCTTGGAGCTGCCTCCCCTTCAAATGTGTGGAGCCCCCACCATCTTTCTCTTCTTAAACATTTATTAAACCCATACTCCGTGCCAGATCTAGTGTGGGTGCTGTCTATACATTCTCTCATGTAAGCCTATAGCAGCTCCATGAGGCTACTCTCACGAACCCATTTGTAGATGAGGAAACTGAGGCTCAGACAGATGAAGCGACTTGCCCAAAATAATGCATAATTTTCAAGTGGGATCAAGATTTGAACTCAAGTCCTAAGTCCATATCGGAAAAGCCTCAGGCCGAATGTAGCAGATCCTGCAAGCCCACTCTCTGCCTTTTTGCTAAATCCAATTTCCCTCCTGTTTCCCACTACAGGCCCTCTCAGACACGTAGTCCTTACCTGAGCTCTATTACCTCCACCCATTCCTGCCTGATCACCTACAGTCCATCTCACCTTCATCGCTTTACAGCAATGCCATATACTGGCAAGGGAGGACGCATGCGAAATCATATGAAGGTATTCTATTATGTAATATGTAATATAATATAATAATATTGAGTACTCACTACGTGATAATTGCTAAATGCCTGGATTATCTCATTGAACCCACACGATACTCTGTCGGTGCTACAAGAAGGCAGGTGATCACTACGAGAGTGATCACACCCACTTTACAGAAGGGAGATGAAGATATAGAGAAATTGAGTCACTGCCCTTGGTTACCCAGTTCGTAACTTATAGAACCAAGATTCGAAGCCAGACTCTGACTCCAGAGTTTCATGCCACCTTTCCTCATGAAGAAAGAGCCAACTATATTTCGAAGAGGCTGCTATACACACAGGGCTGCTGACCATAAGGAAAACAGGTCTAACGCGTCAGAAGGTGGGTGCAGACAGACTCCCACAACTCCATTCAGGGAAACCCTGTTTTCAAGTGAAAATAATCAGTCAAGAAGACGATTCTTAGAACATTCATTCAACAAATATTTACTGAACAACCACTAGATAGCAAGGGCCATGCCAGGGGTTGGAGACTCTGAGAACACAGCAGATGTGCACCCCAGTCCTTCAGGGGCCACGGACTCTGGACAGATAATTATAAGTGCCAAGGCCTGATGCAAGTTACAAAGACGTGACGTCAAGGGCATAGAGGGGGCACATAGCAGAGAAGCTCCATCCAGCCCACGAGGTGAAGAGAGATGACTTCACTGAGGAAGCAAACTCTCTGCTGAGACCCAGAGGATGACAGAAATTGTCCCAATGATGTGTGCACCTGTGGGTGCACACACAGATACACACACATGTGCATCTCTCCAGGGAGGCATCTGCTCCAGACTAAGAAAACAGCATGTGTAAGCCTAGAGATGACCATGAAGATGCCACATCTGAGGAACTCGAGAGGCTGGTACCACCTGGAAAGCAGCAGGGGAGCTCATTCATTCATTCATTCATTCATTCATTCAGCAAGCGTTTGCTGACAGCCCGGGGTACTCCCTGGGGTTTCCTTGTCTGGTAGCAGCTTGGCTAAGCCAGCAAACTTGATCCGGCTTTGGAGGTTAGCCCTGGTGCTGCCTCATGCTCTGGGTTCCCTGGACAGTCTCCAAGTCTGTGCCTCACCTGCTCACCAGCTTTCCCTGACATCTACTTACTTCATCTGTCTCTATCTCGAGGGTCACCTCCTCCAGCACCCTCTCTGGTCCTTGTCAACAGATGCAATTGTCATTGACTCCAGGAAGGGAATGGAGCTAATGTTTGTGAAGCCGGCTCTGCACCAAGAGTCTTCAAACACCCTTCATTGAACACATAAAAAAAAATCCCTGTACGTTCTGTTATTATCCCCCATTTTACAGATGAAGAAACTGAGGCTCAGAGAACTGTGTAACATTTGTCCCACATCACAGAGCTGGTCTTGCTCTTCCTATCATTCCCTGCTCCATCTTTCCCAAAGAAATGAGCCTCAGAAGTCAACTCCTGTCCTCCCCGAAGGGACGTCCTGCCAGAAGTCACAAACGATGAGCAGCTGCTCACTAAAAACCTGACAGTCTTTATCAGCACGCCACATTTCAGCAAAACAAAGAGCTTCCTTCAAAAGTTCGGTGGAATGTAAAAGTGTGAGCCACCCAGCAAAGGGGAAGTGGAGTGACCACACTTCTTTTGCAAAGAATGTAACCTGTGGGGCGCCTGGACAGTTAGATTTCTCCAGAACGTCTGGACTAGCCCCAGACAGTCCAGAAAAAAGCACCTACTATGTGCCAAGCCCAGTTCTAGGCACATGTGGAGATAGAGAAGAAACCTATTATAGGATCTCTGTTCAGCGGGAGTTAACAGCTATTAATAGGAGTTAACTGAAACACAAAAAAATACTTCAGTGCCAAAGCAAAGCCCTAAAGCCTCAGTTTTCAACCAGAGTTTCAACAACCCGCAGGCAGTATAGGACATATTCTAAGGAGTCTTCAGAATCCTTCCCTCAAACATTGTCGCCTGAATAAACAGTACACCTCTCACATGTATATCAACCCTGGGGGATAAGTGAAAACCAAATTCGCTTGAAACCATTACTGAAATGAAAGCCTTAGGGTGAGACCACATGGGATTTCACTTTCTACATAATACAGTTCTGAGATATTTGAGGTTTTTTTAAAGAATATACATAACCTTCATAAACTTTTTAATAATCTTAATAAAATGGTATTAAATTCATGGTAGCTTTGTCTCTGAATATTTTCTGAAGGGACACATGCTCAAAAGTCCAATCATGACCTGGGAGGGCAGTGGAGAGGAGATCGATGAAGCATTGTGACATTCAAAAGGGACCGCAGGCCTGGGGACGGTGGGGGTCTTCCGGTCCTGTGCTGCCCTCCCTCGAGCTCTGCTATTCCAAGGCTGAGGCTATTTCATGCCTTATCAATAATTCACAGGCGCGAACAATAATGCCAGCTGGATAGCCTCTGTGGGTGGAGCAAAGGCCTCTGATTAGGCTGGTGGGATAAACCTCTAACCATCTAGAAGCAAACATGTGCCACCCAGCCTAGAAGCACTTTAAGAATCAAGACCTAGAAGCACTTTAAGAATCAAGATCCAGCCTGAGAAGGCTCAGCTTTAGAAGAACTCTCAAGGGCCCCCACGTTCCTCTCAGGGCCAATGAGATTCCCAGGACTATCCAGCATGGGTTTCATTTACCCTCCAGGAATACTAGATACAGACGGGGAGGTAGCATGGACACTAGAAGGATCACTAGACTGGGAATCAGAAGAGTGGGTTCTAGTCTCAGCTCGGTCGAGTGCTTGCTGTGCAACCTAAGATAAGTGGCTTAACCTCTCTGAGTTTCAGCATACTCATATAAAATGGAGATGCAAAGAAAAATGGACAAAAGGCTCAAATAGGCAAGTTAACAAAAAAGGAACAAAAACAGCCTTAAAAGTAATAAAAAGAGGATGCTAAACCACACTCATAATTAAAGAAAAACAAGCTAAAACAACATACTTTTTTTAGCCCATCTAATTGGCAAAATGAAAATGTTAATAATGCCCAAAACCAAAAAAGTGTGGAAAAACAGGGGTTTTCATATACTATGAAGATAGTCTAGCCTTTCTGGAGAATAATTTGGCAACGACCATCACCAACCATCACAAAATAAAATGCATTTGACTTAGCACCTCCACCTCTAGGAGTTTGTTGTATGGACATGTTGATATACGTGCAAGAGTTAGATATAAGGAAACACAAAGAAAGGGTATCATTCTTTGTAGCAATGATTTAAAGACTAAAAACAATTAAACGACCCCCGATGAAGCATGCAATGCGAGCCCATGCGCTAAGAAACTATTCTAGATGTGCTGATACAGAGTGGAGAGAACAGGACGCGCTCCCATTCTGCAGGAGACAGAGAGAGGAGACAGGAATATGTCCATGTTTTTATATGCAGAGATTTCTGGAAGTCTTCAGATGAAGCTGTCTCAAAAGCTGCATCTGAGAAGGAGACCAGGAGCTCTGGAATGTGACAGAGATTTCTTTTCATTTTATATGCTTCTGTCCTATCTAATTAAATTTTTAAACCAGGTATTAAATTTTCAATAACTTTAAGACACTAGGGTTTTATTTTGCTAAGATGGAAAACATCCTGCCTGTGTGAAAATTAAATGCAGTTGATGTGAGAGCGTTTTATAAACTGTAAAGAATCACGCACGTGCAAACTGCTATTAGTTTGCACACACGTACGAATTCCCACCTGCAATGTGGGTGTTTCTCAAAGAAAAACACCTGCAAGTCTGGGTGAACAGTAAATTGGAATGGAGTGTTCTCTGCTTCCTGCTTCCTAGTGTTCACACCACATTCATTCCGAGGTATTTCAGGAGCCATTGAAGATGGCAGGGTCCAAACTAGCCTAAGAGGTCCAGGTTGGGGTAGGGAACCAATACATCTTCATAGATATTTTATCTCATGAACTCACTTCGTGGCCAGAGGCTAGCTTTCAAAGCGCAGGGCTAAGGGATGCCTCAGGGTTTTGTCTGGCCTACAGATAGATGTCAACACTGGGCTGTTGGTGAGCACGAGCTTACAGCTGGAGCGGGCATTGTCCTCAGTCTCCCTAATACCCAGCTCGGGACACACTCAGACAACATCTGTGGAATGAATGAATGATTGGCTGTGGACAGGCAACCTGCCTAGGAGCTCGCAGACCGTTCGATCTGGAAAGACTTTCTGAAAGCCCCTGAGCCCCACGTACAGATGTGACTTGCTCAAGGCCCACAGCAAGAAGGGACAGAGGCAAGACTCCATCACAAGACCTGTGACCCTTGCCGCGTGCTTCCTGCCCAGAGTGTACACAGAAGTCACGTTGTTCCAGATCCAACGCACTGCCGAACACTCCTTCCATCGCCACCGTTCTCAGGCTTTAAAGGCTTTTCCAAAGTGGTCTCCAGTCTGACATTTTTGTAAAGCATCCAGACCCACCAGAGCCTTCAACTGAGCCTTGTAATTTTTAAAAAAAAAAAACAAAAAGGAAGAGAAAGGAAAGGCCTATTGCTGCCCTGAGATGTACATTCATTAGGCAATGTCTATCCAATCCCTACCAGATGCCAAGAGGGTGTAGCTCACCGTCTGCTGAGGAGATGGATTCAAGGAATCTCCCCAATGAGGCCAGATCACTTCAAATGTACAGAAGCAGCTCTGTGAGGGCCACTTCCAAAACTGTGTCCTCTGGGGACAAAGTTGGCTCGCTTCTATGTATGCAAATTCCACTTTACAAAGAACCATGTACCACAGTGGAAATCAAGGGTCCAGGGTGATCCCTGCTCTGCTTCTACCCAGCTGGGAGACTCTAGGTAAGTCCCACCACCTCTCTGGGCCTCAGTTTTCTCATCTATAAAGTCAGAATGTATCTTAGAACCTCTCTCGGGTTCTTTCCAACTTACATAAGACTAAAGCAATGATTCCTAGGGGATGAGAGGTGGATTGGATTCCAAAGGCAAAAATTTTCAATGAACGGACAAACAACAGCCCTGGACAGACCAACTCCCACACCAGTGCCAAACAAGCCAAAGAAGGCCCTAGGAACCCACCATGCAGTGTCAGGAAGAGCCATGTGCTCTGGACCACCCTGCGCTCAGGCTCCCAGTTGGCACCTTCTTCCCACCCTGCATCTGTCAGGCCTCACTGATCCACTGCTTCTCACAAGTACAGCCAGCCTCAGCCCTCGCCCTATCTTTCAATACTCAGTCCACACCGCCCTCTCTCAGCAAATCTCTACAGATTCAGGGACCCGCTCTTCCCCTTTCACGCAAAGCCTGAGCCAGAGTCCCAGGGGGCTCTTCATCACATTTGAGAAACAAGCCTTTTGAACAAACGTGTAATTGTAAAGATGGGCCCAGCAGGATAACCAAGAGTGTTCTTCTCTCACCTGGCACAATGCCTGCCTCAGGCAGCTCATGCCCACTATGGCTACACACACACACACACACACACACACACACACACACACTCACTCACACACACACACACTCACTCACACACACACACATACATGCACACACGTCCTCACATGCGCTCTCCAAATCCCGCTCTCTTTCAGCAAAGAGTATGCACCCATCAGCTCACCTCACCTCAAGCTCTTCCTCCTAACTTCCTAGAGTGAGCCCTCCCCTCCTCCCTCTTACTCAAGAGCTCAAGGTTAGCACAGCCCCTCCGCCCCAGTGCCCACAACCTGCATTGTGTGTGTAGAATTCACAGAAAGTATTATAGCAAAGAAAGGCACGCCTGGAGCCCGGAGCCCAAAGCCCAGGGCTGATGGCCGTTGCTAAGAGACAGAGGATGCCCAGCTGGAATCGTGACTGAGGTTTCTTGTTTGTGCAAGAGCAAGATGAAGAGAGAAGGAGAGGATGTGTTTGCTGTGATGAATTTCAACCTCCACCAGATCCTGCGGAAGGGAGAAAAGATCTCACTTAGGATTATACGCAACGATGTTCAGTCTCTCCAGCCTTCTGGCAGCAGAAGATGCTATAAGTCCCATTCTTTCCCAATTCCTTAAATATATGCCCTGAGAAACTAAGCCAAAAAAAAAAAAAAATTCCTCAGGGAGAATAAAAGTTAGCTATCCTATTTTGTAATGTGCCATGTTGTAGAAGAGAAGTTCAAGTCCAATCTATGGGCTCAGACAGTCTCCATCCAATCCTAGCTTCTCTGTTTACTGCTGTGTCTCTTTGGGCAAATCATTTAACCCAGGGGTTCCCCATCCTCAGGCTGCAGACCAGTATTGGTCCATGGTCTGTTAGGAACCAGGCCACATAGCAGGAGGTGAGAGATGGGCAAGCAAACCAAGCTTCATATGTATTTACAGCTGCTCCCCAGAGCTAGCATCACTGCCTCGGCTCCACCTAAGATCATCAGGCAGTAAATTCTCATAGGAGCACCAGTCCCTGGTGCCAAAAAGGTTGAAGACCGCTGCTTTAACCTATCTGTACCTCAGTTTTCACTTAAGTAAAATGGAGCTAATAAAAATTCCTAGTAGAGTGTTACAAGGATTCAGTCCAAAAAAGTACTTAGTGCCTGGTTCTGTGAGGACCCCCAGATGTTCACTTTTACTAAACATGTATTGTCAGAGCTAGATTGTCCAGGGCTCCTTATTCTAAGATGAGGACTCTGAGCTGCAGAATGGTCCAAACCAGGAGTCCTGTGGCTGACTCCCCTCTCTCCCCTCCCCTGGGAGAGGTAGCAGCTCATCTCCTCAGCCTCCCAAGAAGGCAACCCTGAACCACTGCTGTCACCTCAGCTGCTCTCCCCTCTTCATCTCCTCATCCAGCACACAGGTCCCTCTCAGCTGGCACCACTTCAGGCCCTGGGCACGGCACAAGAACAACAGGACACAGCCCTGCTCTGCAGCCCCAGACTGACTATTGATGAAGCCCACACATGTCCCTTTATAGCCAGATTCGGACTCAGCGCCCCTAGTCCTCCAGGCAGATCCTCAGCCAGAACTAAGGCCACCCCTGTCCTTAAATCCTAGAGCTTCTTATCACCCAGGCCCTATGGTCAATCCACACACCTTGTCTGGCCCTGGCTTGGTTCCTAAGACCCAAAGCAGGTGAAGACAATGAGTTGAAAACAAACTCTCCCAGTAGGGCAAGAGGCAAGTCTGGAAAAGAGGGCATGGGGAAAGGGAGGGGTTTGGGACGGCACCCTGAGCGGGCAAATGAGCAAAGCTTCTAAATCCTGGATCAGGCATGTGCTCAGATGCGTGGATTTATTACGTAAAATGTCAGATGCAATATGGTGATTCCTCAAAAAATTAAACACAGAATTATCATTTGATCTAACAATACCACTTTGGGTATATATACAAAAGAACTGAAAGCAGGGACCCGAACAGATATTTGTACACCTATGTTCGTAGCAGCATTATGCACAATAGCCAAAAGGTAGAAACAGTCCAAGTGTCCATCGACGGATGAAGAGATTTAAAAAATGTGGTTTATACATACAATAGAATGTTATTCAGCCTTTAAAAGGAAGAAAATCCTGTCACATTCTACAACGCGGGTGAACCTTGAGGACATTATGCTGAGTGAAATTAGCCAGATACGAAAAACAAATACTATAGGATTTCAGTTATGTGAGGAAGTCCAATTCAACAGAAGGGAAAATGATGGTTGCCAGGAGCTAGGGTTATGCGGTGAATGGGGAATTGTTACTTAATGGGCATAGAGCTTCTGTTTGGGAAGATGAAAAAGTTCTAGAGATGGATGGTGCTGATGGTTACACAATAATGGGAATGTACTTAATGCTACTGAACTATACACTTAAAATGGTTAAAAGGGTAAATTTTATGATATATATACATAATCTCTTTACACACAAAAAAATAGCCTGGCAAAGGTTTCCAACATAATTACATTTAGCCACCCACTTAGCGCAGTACCCTCCTTGAAAAGACTGAAATAACAACATTTGAGAGCAGCACAGAAAACCTGAGAAGGTGAATTGTCACCTGTGAAATGGAAACTTCCAGAAAATGGCCTTTGAATAAAGCTCACGGAGTGCCCCGTCCCCAAGTCCCACATCCCCCTGAGTGGCTACAGCCAAGAAGCCTGCATCCCTGGCAGCTGATGGGTGAGACAAGGAAGCAAGAGGAGATCACAGATCATTCACTAAGCAGGTGGCATGGGTGCCAGGGCGTGGGTGCCACCAGGGGGTCTGATGCAAACAGGGCTCCAAATGTCCAATAGAAAGAGCCCATGCGGGGGCTCAAATCCCCAGCCAGGTGACCTCACCGATTAGTTACTCTGTAGGCTGCAAGGTCTCATTAGAAAAACTGAGAATAATGATCCTAGCTCCACAGAAGTGTTAAGAAGATTAAAGGAATCATGAGAGAAAACATAAAGTCACGGTAAAGAGCATGAACTCTGGAGGAACACTGCCTGGGTTCAAATTCTGGTTCTTCTACTTTTTAACTACATGACCTTGGGCAACTTACTTTACCTCTCTGTGCTTCAGTTTCCCCACCTGTAAAATAAAGATAACTGCACTTATTTCATATGTAAACATGTAAAACAATGTGGGGCCCATGGAAACACCACAATAGCACTGTTATTATGGTTGGTGGCGATGGTGGTGTCATGGCCATTCTATCAGAGTCTGGATGGCTTAAAGTCATTCTTTCTTCCTTCTTATCAGGACTGCTAAGGGCACATGTCCTGTTGACTGGACTCCACAAGGCCCCCAAGTTCCTGAATGGGTGGAACCTCAGCCTCATGAACAAACTCAGTCTTGGTCACCAAAAAATATGAGTGGTCAGGACACTGATTGGGGTCTGTGGAGTTCAAGTAGACCCTGACAGATAAGGACTACAGCATGGAACAAAGTAAGTGGGGGGCTTGCGGATGATCGTGACCTTCCCCGCTGGTCAGCACCAAAGCAAGCCACTGCCTTCTGCCGCAAAAGGCCGCTCAGCCAGAAACGGCCTTTCACTTTCTGTGCTACTGTCCATCCAGGGCCCAGAAGGCGCCTCCTAATGCCCTTTTCAGATTCTGCCAACATTTCTCACTGCGTACGCTCTTGTCACAAACAGGCCCATTCAAGCAGCTAATTCAAACGAACTCCGCCTGGACCCTGACTGCCTCTGGTGGATGCAAACATGGCCTCTCTTCAGGCCACACCCACCTAGCCCCCAGCGGCAGGGGCAGGAGGGGTGAGCAGCCGCACTCTGGGCGGGCAGGCCACGCCTCTGCCAGCCGTGCGGGGCACGGGCCAACCAGGAATTCGCCACATTGTACAAGCATTTATGGTGACCCCACTATGAGCCAGGCATTGAAGACCTTCTGCGAACAACGGATGCCAGTACTGCATCCAAAACGGCTCCGAAGTACCCTAAAGGCAGAGAACAGCGACTCCAAGAATAAAACTCCTAGGAAGTCTCTAATCTGAAACATTCTAGTCTATTATGCGTCCTCTTTAATGACCCATTTTCTGTTTTACCAACAGTCATGATAATAACAGCAACTAATGTATATTGAGAACTTGCCTTGTTTCAGGCGCTGTTCTGAGCCGTATATATAGTCACTTCATTTGCTATAACGAGCCTATAAAGTAGGTCTTATTAGTACCTTCATGTTAAGATGAGGAAACTGAGACAGAGCGGTTAATATGCCCAAGGTTACATATCTTGTAAAATGGCAGCGCTGGGATCAGGAACCCAGCCTGGTCCCCAAGTAACTCCATTAACTGCTATATAAATGTAAAACACAAAACCCTTTTAATCACTTAACTGCCCATTCCCCGCCTCGCTAAATTTTTAAATAAGACTTAAAACGCCAGGAAGATTGCCCCATTTAGCCTTGTAGCTGCATGCCCAGACTGGTTCACTGACCTGGCCCCCAGGACATCCAATGCTTCAAAGCTTAGGTTCTAGGTACTATGACCTTAGGTCCCCTCTGCCAACCACATCCCCCTCCTCTGGCTTCTCAAACCCTGCCCTCTGCAAGCTCCAGTCTGGCCCCTCTGCAGGCTCAGGTAAACCCAGTACCCAGAAGCTGACTTGCGGTACCCCTGCAGTCTCAGTCCCTCCCCTTCCCTTTATGATGAACAAATTTAGAATTGTAGTCCACTTCGTTTGACTGCCCTCTGAGGGTTTCCGAAGCTGACCCTCACATTTCCCCAGGATGCCTTCTACGCCCAGACCTCTGAAAGTCTCCTTGGTTCCCTGATCCTCAGGCTATCTCCAGAGCTGCACCCATATAACAGGCTCCTGTGCCATAGTCCCACAGCCAAGACCTTGTACCTGAATTGTCCTTCTAAGCTCCACCTTGGCTCCCACCCCAGCCTACCAATCCAGTAACCAGGCCATTTCACCCTCCCCTGTCCGAGTCCCGGCTCCTAGCCTTAAACTCCAAGCTATGATTGGATAGAACCAAAAATACCAAATGGTCCCTCACTGTATTTCCAAAGGTCACATATCCCAATTTTTCACTATGTACTCCCCTACCTGATGGAGGTCCAGTTACCACTGGCTTACCAGCACCTGCCAAAATGTGCTAGAGTCCTGTGTTTCTGAGAGGCTGCGTCTTGTCAACCTGCCTACACTCCAGCATCGGCTGAGCCAGTGCTCCTGGCTCCCAGCCCGCCCCGCTTCCTTGCCTGAATTAAGACAGAATGGCCACACTGACAGACAGAAGGAAACAGCCAAAGATGAACATCTTTGGTGGGCATGAAAGGAATTGCTGACAGTCTCACTTCCAGGAGACCTTGAGTGTTTGGATGAGGAACAAGGAAAACAGTCACCAGTTTGTGTCTCCAGGTCAAAAAGGATGTCAGAGTGAGCCTCAAAAGTGGGGAGAGGCATGTTTATAGCAGCATTATTCGTAATACTCAAAAGATGGGAGCAACTTATCAACAGATGAGAAGATAAACAAAATGTAGTATATACATAGAATGGAATATTATTCTGCCTTAAAAAGGAAGAAAATTGTGACACATGCTATAACATGGATGAACTTTGAGTATATTATGTTACGTGAAGTCAGTCAGTCACGAAAGGACAAATGCTGCATGACTCCATTCATATGAGGTACCTAGAGTAGTCAAATTTATGGCCACAGAAAATAGAATGGTGACTGGCAGGGGCTTGAGGGGAGGGGAAATGGGGAGTTGTTCAATGGGTCCAGAGTTTCAGTTTTACAAGATGAAAAAGTTCCGGAGAAGATTGGTTGCAAAATAGTGTGATATACTTAACACTATTACGCTTAACTGTAGCTTAAGAAAGATTAATGTGTTATTTACTTCTCTAATCATGACAATTGCTATAAAATAAACAAAAGTTTAGATAAATTTTTAAAAAGAATGACTAAGGTGGTAGGTTTTGTTATGTGTATTTTACCACAATTAAAAAGCTAAAAAAATAGAGTGAAAGTGGAAGAGGGTTATTTTGCAAGTAGATTGCACAATATCTTCTCTCTATCCACGCTAAATTGCATTTATAAGAAGCTGTGCTTCCGGGCTTCGAAAGAGAAGGATCTGGATGTGTCATAGATCTGGTTATAAAGTGACACCTCCACTCTGCCCCTAATTTCCATGTCCCCTCCCACGCCCCACCCCCACTGGCTGCTACCTGAGTACCCTGAGTCACTCTTATTTGTCATCATTTTTGGACAGCCCAGTGTCCTTCTTATATTAGATTTGGACAGTCTCTTTGCTCTGTGCCCTTGGGCTATCTAGCCTGGCAGCAGACGTCCCATTAAGTTGTCCAGTATTTCCTGGAGTATTATCAGGCCTGAGGCCTGGCAGGCCCCCAGCTCCCGGCGGGCGGTCCTGAACCTTGATCAGACCCCTCACTGGCCTTCTGAAGTCCCTGAGAGGCTAGGCGGCCTCACTTCCTTTCCCCAAAGGGGTGTGTTTGCTCTGCTCTGGTGAGGGCGGGGGCGGGGGCGGGGACCATTAGCCTTCCCCATCGCAAGCCTGCCCCTGCCATCTCCTCCCCCAAGTCCCCGTGTCTCCACTGTCGTCGGGAACAGCAGTTGCGTGACAAATGACTGAAGAGGTCCTGGGGATGCCATTTCATTCTGCAGGCGTTATTGTGCCTGACCTAAACCCGAATACCCAGGCCCCAGTCTCCCTGGTGACACCTGAAGGCCCCGGTTTCCTGGCAACAGGGAACAATGGCCCCTGGGAAAAGCACACACAGTTTGGGAAAGGGCAGCCTTTTTTTCTCTCTGCGCCCCTGGGTAGGATGGGGAACGCTCCACTTCTGTAGGAAGAGTCTGGAGGGAAATTCAAGCCATGAGGGTATTAGGGCCTCTCATACCCACCTCCCCACCCTAACCCTGAGCTGCAGGAAGTCTCCCAGGCAAACTAGAGCTCACCCACCTGGGGCTTTATTAAGTGTCTCTTAATGGGACAAAAGCCCCTTTGAGCAGACTCCCTACCCCTCGTTTCCCTCCACACTCCTCCACTGAAAGCCTAAGTTGTCCTTCATTCAGGAGCTGACTCAGACAGACATTCAGACCTCTGTTCCGGTTACCCTCTCCCACCCCCGCCCCCACCCCCTCCACACACACACACCCCCACTGTGGTCACCTTTTGCCTGAAGATGTGATATTCTCTTTCTCCTCTAAACGCCCCGAAAAGGTGTTGGGAAGATTAACAAGTGTGCATGTGCACAGCAAGTGCTCAATACATAGCGACTGTTATCAAGACCACTTTCTGGATTGTGGAGTGTCACCTTTTTCCCCCAAAAAAGCAAAGAAAGCAAAGAACCACAGTGACCTGAAAAAGACTGAGGAGGTCCCCAGGCTGACTTGGGCCCTTCACCGTACGCCCCTCAAACTGCAGACATCCAGGAGGGCTGAACTTCATGGATGTGGAATCACGGCCCTCAGGTCCCCACAGACACAAGGTAACTCAAGAGAATCTCAGAAACCTCCTCTCAAAACCAGGAACTCTCTTGTGAATACTAGTGTGTTGTGAAGGTTGCTATTTGTGAAATAACTCTTGCCCACAAGCTAGGAAAAGGAGATCGCATTTTTTTTTTTTTAAATTCACTCAAATCCTGATCATCTGAAAATTTCCTTCTGCCTGAAACCCACAAGGTAACTTCTGCAACATCAACCAACTGAGTTTTGAGTAATGTTCTTTTTCCCTTTTTGGTTTTTGTTCTTGGGACTCTGTGCTACATCCCATCTCCATGAGGACAGAAAGGGAGAAAGGGTTGTAACCTATTTTACAGATGGCATATTGTAGTACAGGAGACTCAAGGCCAGCAGCATTACAGAGGGGTAATGTCACAGCTGGGACCAGGAGGCAGCCATGCACACACAGCACAGTCATCCTGTTGGCAGAGGGTCCCAGGAGCAGAGGCAGGAGCTCAGAGCACAGGTTAGGGGAAGAGTGGGCAGCTGGTCCAGAGGCACAAGCCAAGTTCCAAATCGCATAGACAAGGAAGAAGATGGGCAGCCATAGCACTACAATCCGAAGACACCACGGCCAAGGATATAGCAAAGTAGGAGGGCTGCGGGCTCCCTGAGGTACTGGTGAAGGTGGGACAAGACCTCAGCTGTCACAGATCTGACCTCCCAATGCTGGACGGGCAGGCACAGAATCAGACAGAACAGCTCTAGTGAACAGGAGGGTAAAGGACTAGGCTCAAGCATCTGTGCCTCAGAGGCCTCCTGGCACCTCTCTCCAGCCCTGCCCCACCCCAGCTCCAGTGCCTCTGCTATAGACCCCAGAGACCCGCAGTCCTTTCCTTCCTAGTACTCATTGCTGCTTGATTATTGATTAAAATGCTGGACTGCTCGCTTTCTGTTTCTGCCCTTCATGATGCAGTTAAGTCCTACACCATCAGCCATTTGAAGTTTTAAATAAAACTCCTTTTCTCTAGCTCATGTGAACTCCCATCACCAATAGGACTGTCAGCTCTGGAAAGCAGAGATCTCATCCTTTTTTCGCATTGCTGTACCCCCAGAGACTGGTATGAAGCAAGCACAAAAATATCTGTTGAGTGTATTACCAATGAAAGATTAAAGATCAGAGGCCAACAGCGGCCTGAGGGAGAGCCCTGTGTCCACAGACTTGCAGGCATGAACTTGAATGGCACCCATCACAGATGGCAAAGCATCCTGGGTGCATGTCTAAATAACTTGCTCAGGATCTCATTCCCTTCCCCATCCCTTGAGTGCATGCTTATCTTCATCTGCTGATAACAGGTCAGCCAGTTAACATGTGGCTCTGAAATACTGAGGCAATGTACATGTACTGTATAACCCCTTCAGCTTCTCCCTGAGAGTATAGAAGGGACCACAAGATCCCATCCTCCTCCCAAGAAAGGAAGCCACTTAAAGACAGCAATGGACCTGAAGGGCTACAGCAACAGAACAGCCACTGCTCATAATAAAGCTGACATTGACAGAGACCCAGGCACTGCCTCCCTTAATCCTCACTTCCACCTCACAACAGAGGTCTGTTATTATCCCCATTTTACAGAAGAGCAAATCGGTTCAGAGGGTTACATTGCTGGTCTATAGTCATGTGGCTAGAAATAGCAGCAGTAGAACTTGATCCCAAAGCCCTCTCTCACAACCCCAAAGCATCGGCCCTACATGTAGGAATCCCTTAGGAGGTAGAGAGTGAAAAGCAGAAAACCCATGACAAACTGGAATCGGCAACGACAGGCCAGGGGCGAGTTTGATGCCTCAGGAACCAGAGCAACAGAGAGGATGTCAAAGGAGCAGCGGTTTCTCGCTGGGCAGAAAGGCTTTGCAAAGCAAAAGGTTGCAAACCTGAAACTGGAGCGGAGGTACGTCCAGGCGGGACGCAGGCAGTACCTCAGCTCAGGAGCAACTTCTGCCTCTCAGCAGCACTCACTGGATAGTGTGCTCCGGCCTCACGCTGATGGGCTCTGGCCTAGGGGGGCCGCTCACCCAAGAGGAGGGAAGGCTGCAGAAGCACATTTAAACACTACTGACGCATCCTGCCTCCTATTTCTGAAAACAGCAATGACTGAGACCGGATTGGTCTTCAGCTAAAAATATTTCCCTTAGGCGTCTTAAGACAGAATCTTATTTTGCCTGCCCTTAAGGAAAAAAAAAAAAAACCCATGAACTGACATGCCATGTCCCAGGTAGGAGTAAAGAAGAGATAGTGGCCAGTGAGACACACCAGACCCCTGGGTGGGCTTCTGAATTTCTGGGGTTCTTGGGGGGTTATCATGAGATTTAATGTCAGGTGGGACTCTTGGACTGGCTAGCCTGAGGTGTCAGCATCTGCATTTGGCAATTGTAACAAATAAAGAATGAGGACACACTAATAAAACAATATTATGAAAAAACAACCTATCTCCTTAAGTGAAAATTCAAAACAAACCATCTCGGCTGGACTTTTGCAGAGTGCTGGCAGACAGTATTTGCTCACCCTGAAGGGCTGCTAAAGCTGCAAAATGAGCAGAAAGGAGTCATGTTCCCATGTTAACAAAGACTCTAATTTCAAGCTTGCAAGATTTGGAGGCACATTCTTAGTGTATAAAAAGCAACACCACATCCTCAGGGCATGATGTGACATGCCTGGGGCAGTGGCTGAGGAAGGTATCTCATCCTGTGTGAGCTGATATTCACAATGGGGTCAGGGATTGGAATAGATTGAATAGGGCCAAGTCCTCCTGTTAGAGTCAAAACCGATAACTGTCAAAGTCTTAACAAAGCCTGATGCTATCTGAGTTAAATGAGCTGTAAAGACCAGCTAGATGAAGTGGATGCCCAGTGAAGTCAAAAAAGAAAAAGGAACCTTTTTGCTGACTAAGCTCCAGTCCCCTTGGTCAGCCTGAAAACAAACACATTCATATTTCTTTAAAAATAATGTTTTCCTCCTCCTAAATAATAAAGGGAATTTTTTACAGAACCTCTCTGTCAGGAAACATTAGGTATTAACTGAAGCACTATGTCTTCATGGCTCACTTCTCTTACAGGAAAGAACTCTTAACATTGTTTGCTGTCCAGACTGAATTTCCAGAATGCCAGCAACATTTGGTTGCCCAATTACCTTTGCTTGAAATGACAACAAAAAATCAAATTACAAATCATCAAAAAATCACCTTTGGAAAATTTTGCTCTAAAATAGTCTAATTACAGAATGAGAATAAGATGCTGGATATTGGGTAACGGAAATGCAGCTGGTTTGTTGTTATTCCTGTTCCCTGTATTTCCTACTGTTAGAGAGACTAGGACTTAGCTATCAAGAAAAATATAAGCTTAATAATGTTCCTTGATGGTTTACCCCACACAAAATGTGGGTCAGTTTTCCCTGCTCAACAACTTAAGGTCATTCCTTATTATGCCTGAGTACAAGCAGGATTAAGCAACTTGACCAGGTCAACTAAATAGTAAGTAGCTGAGCTGTTGGATTCCAGAGTCCAAACTCTTAACCTCCATGTTATACCTGAACCTCAACTCTAGTTATTTCGGCAGCATCAGAGTATACATAGAAAGTCCAAATGGATACAGTGGCTCCGCACCCCCCCCCCCCCACTACAGACCTCTGGGTCACCTGCACCTTCAGAAATGCACAACTGACACCTGCATGCACCTCCACCATCAACAGATGGCGCTTCTCAGCAAGGGGCACGCTCCTGTAGGGAGCAGAGGGGACCTAGCCATTTGCAGTATGTGGTCAATGTTCAAGTGATCAGTTGTCCATAGTCTTCCCAGAGGGACAACTGAGGTCTCATGGCACATCCAGCTGGCTGTGAAAGATGCTATTAAAAATCATCAATAAATGAGTTCCGGCCTTTGCTCATACAGTTTACTATAAGAATCTGGAGAAAATGATTTCTTGTCCTTTGTTTCCCACCAATGGAATTAATGACTTGTAGGAAACTGGTTTATTTTTTTCCAGTTGACTTTAGAGGAATAACACATTCAGATGCCCAGGTATAGTGACCCCATTTCAATACATCTGAGACAGAAGATGAATAGCATGGGGAAGTTTATGTTTGAACAGCTGTGTAATTGATATATGTGTATTTGTTCTTGTGAAATATGATTTTTCAATTCTATTCATTTTTTTTCACATTTTTTCCCCTATGGGCACTGGGAAGGAAAAAGCCAGGCTACAAACTAGCCATCAAATTCTTATAGCTTAGGCCCAAAACCCACTTGAGAAATCACCAACCACAGAACCACCAGTCAACACTCTAGCCAAGCCTTATACTATATCTAATTCATCCTGAATAGTCCCCACACCCAATAAATCACTGCACAATTCAGGCTTGTAATAAGCTGGTTGGGTGAATGAATCCATCCCTCTGACCATCCAGAGTGGGAAGCGGGGCCCCAGGTCTCCACTACCAAGCTGGGTAAAGTGATATTCAGAAGAAGGGCTGCCTTTCAGCCAGGCAGCAAGACTAGGGCCACCTCAGGAATTCCTGCCTCCTTCAAGAGGGACACTCACCATGGGAAACTGCAAGTACTCAGGAGCCTAAGACCAGCTGCTGCTTTGCAAACATCAACCAGGAATCGGATTAAGAACTCTGCCCACAGCAGAAGGCTGGGAGGAGAGGCTCCCAATGGGTCCTCATCAGATGTGACAACCCTTTAATAACACTGTAGATCTGCACCTGGGGGAAAGGGGGACAGATATGTCCCCTTCTTTCTGAAATGTTTCCTATGAAGAGGAGAGCTGGACCGACACACACACACACACACACACACAAATAGATAAAAAGTCGTTTTGCTATTTTGATTTGTTTTCTAAGAAAAGAGTATTTACTTGACCAAAAATGGTTAGCCTGTGACAGAAAATTAAAACTTCCACGGATAAGTCACTATTCTGGGCTCTGGAATGCTCCTGGTTGTTTAGGAACCCTGTGGAAGCCATAAAGTCCAAATACTGCTAAATGGCTTCCTCCAAAAGCTCCCAGGTAATAAATACTGTTCTTTTTGGGACCTGATATGTCCCTTTGGATTCTTCGAGAAGTGGTGGGCAGACTTCCGGGGCCAGTGAAAAGAAACCCTGGGGTCTTGGAGTCTCCTCCTTGCACAGCGGAGGGACCAGAGTAAGCCTCCGTGTGCACAAGGGCCATTGGGCCCTTGGCTCCAATTACCCGCTGAGGACTCCCGCGAGATGGCCCTGGGTGCAAAGCCTCTCACAGGTGAGTGCCCTGGGGCGGTACCAACCACCGCGTTCTGCGGCGCCGCAGCGCCCCTCCACTACGCATGCGCCATGCGCGATGTCCATCTGCTGGGTTCGGGATCTCAGCCTGCGGCTCTGATTTAGGCATAGCGCTATCCTCCTCCTTTCCGTCCTCCGCCCGGCCCTGCGGGGCTTTTCCCCTTCTAGTCATCCCTCATCCTGGCCTCAGCCCTGGGAGCGGGAACATCTCTGTCGTTGGCTTTGGGGAGGGTGAAAGAGTGGCTCCTGTCCCCCTGCCAAGGGGGATGTCACGCCACCAGAATTTATGTGCCAGCTTTCTTGTACCAGCTTTTCCCAGGTTTCCTCCCCACCCATTACTGCCCCATTAGTTGCCATGTGTTTTCCCCTAACTGTCACCAGCCCACACTGCCTCTTTGTTACCTCGCAGCTCTCTGACCGGCCCCTCCCCAGCAAGGGGCTGAGCTTAAATTCTGCATTGTGAAATATTTCCACTCTCTCTCTGTCCCCGCTTCCCGCCTCCTCCAGGGCCCCAGAGCCTTTAGTAAAACACACCCGCCAAAAGGCATTCTCCGCCCTGTTTGCACAGCAAGAGTGGGCCCCCAGTTGCCTGGCACCCCTCATCCTTCGTGAACACACTTCCCCTTCTTATTGGTATTCAGTCAATACCTTCCTTTTCTGACCCTTCCCTGCTTGGCCTCCTAGGTCTACCCACAGAGGAGCCTTTGTTAAAAGAGCAGACACCAGGCTCTGAAGACAACGCCTTGACTTCAAAGGAGAAATGAGTCATTGCTCATCCATGCGGTGGGGAGTCAGGGAGAGTGGCTCCTCTGAGCATCTCTAGGACCAGACCCTTCCTGAAGACAAACATTTTGTGTCTTCTTACAGATCAGACACAAATCAGCTATTCGTTGATTTTTATTGTTCCAAATTTGACTCCAAAATGTGGGCCAGAATTCAGGGTCTGGTAAATATTTTGTTACACAGTTTGCTGGAAGCACTTTGCTGTAAATGATGGCTTCCAATAATGGGACTAGGAGCCTTCCAGGCTCCCACCATTGTCTGCCAGTTTCATGTGTCTGTAACCTGATTGTCCATCCCAAATACCATTTGGACCAGGCCTTGCCCCTGCTCACAAGTCCTGAGTGTCCCTGGTTAGACAACTTTTCACCTAAAAGCACCCAGAGGCCATCAAACCCAGGCTCCCCAAACATCTCCAGCACACAGTCCTGGCAAATTCAGATTCAGCCCTTCCTTGAATTCTTCCAGGGATGAGGTGACAAGCAGAGCAGCCCACCCCTCTACAGCTAGCTCTTCAAGAAGCCTGCCTCATATAAAACGAAATCCACTTCCCCACACCTTCCGCACACTGTACCCAGTTCTGCTTCTAGAACAAATCAGCTCCCTTGTCCTCAACAGCCCTTCACATAGATTGGAAAACTACTCTCAGAGTTCCTCTACATTTGTTTTCATCACACCAAACAGCCTCAGTTCCTTGACTATATATCACATGAAATAATTTCTCCATGGCCCCCGATGTTAGCTGCCCTCCTCTAGAGCACGGTTAGTGTCCTCCTCTCGGCCACCCACAATAAAACACAGACCCTGGTACTGAACACTGTTCTCTGGATGCGCTCAAATCAGCACAGACTAGAACAGGTCAGTCCCTTCCCCTGGAGAGGATAACTTGCGTCTATTAATTCAGCTTAAGGCTATATTCACTCTTTCTGCCACCTTACCACACTCGACTTATCCTCAACTTGAAATCACAGGCCCTTTTCATAACAAGTGCTGCCAAACCAGGTCTCCCCCATTCAGTTCTATCAAAATCAGCTTCATATTTATCAGTATTTAATTTCACCTCCTTGATTCCAGCCCAATTCATGGAGATCTTTTTCAATTTTACTTCTATCGTTTTGGGTATAATGGCCATCCCATTGCAGTTTTGTGCTGAGTATCCTTGCTGTATGATCATCCAATTCATTAATAAAAGTGAAAGAATGGGGTCCAAAGATACTAATGACTCATCCAAGGTGTCACAGCCAGATGAAGACAGAGCCAAATCTAGAACACAAGTGTCCTGGCTCTCAATGCTCATTTCCTTCACACTCTGCCAAAAAGCCCCCAGGGCCCCTCAGACTGCTCTCTCCCTAGCCCTCTAACAGCCCCACCTCCTTACTGGTCTATCCTAAGAGGCCATGATTATAGACAGGGAAGTCTGATAAGGGCTGGCTTCCTGGGAGGATGATTAGAAAGCTACCTCCTGGCTGAAGGATCCTAGTTTGTTAAATCGTAGCAACTTCCTGCAGCTATAGCTCTTTGCTTCCAAAGGAGGCCTCTGGAGTAGCACGCCCAGCAGACCAGGCCAAACAGAGGTAGGAGAATGAAGAGGTCCTGGACATTTCTTCACCAAGCTGCATGGGATACATGGGATAGAACAATGGAGAGAGTGCTGAACCTTAGAAAGAATCTATAGCATGGATAGACAGTCGCTTAAAGACAGCTTCAGCCCTATGGCTTCTTACAAACAAGTGTTGCAAATCTGTCCTTGAAGACATGGTCCCTTGAAGAATCTGTCAAAGATAATGACTAGTTAAAGGGCTGACCTTACCACATATCTTTGCTCCAAGTATAACTCTAGAGAGCAACACCAAGATCACTGGGTAAACATGCCAGGAAAACAAGTTAAGGTTAGTATGAGGATTCCTAATGATCTGAGCTACTCCCCAACAAAGCTAACCATCCTGTGAAGTAGTGAGCTCCCCATCATCAACATATTTAAGTGGAGGCTAGAGTAGATGACTTTTGTCCCATTTCAGTCCAAAGATGTAAGTGCTCATACCCTCTTTTATGCTGTGACAGGTCCCTTGTGCTTATAAGTAAAAAACCATCACAGGATCCCAAATAGCCAAAATAATCTTGAAAAAGGAGAACAAAGTTGGAGGACTCACACTTCTTGATTCCAAAACATATTATAAAGATATAGTAATCAAAACAGTGTGGTACTAACATAAAGACAGACAAATACACCAAAAGAATAGAATAGAAAGCCCAGAAATAAACCCTCACCTATATGGTCAAATGATCTTTGACAAGGTCCCAAGACTAGGCAATGGTGAAAATACAGTCTCTTCAATAACTGATGTTCAGAAAACTATATATCCACATGCAAAAGAATGAAGCTAGACCTTAGCTTACATCATATTTAAAAATTAACTCAAAACAGATCAAAGACCTAAACATAAGACCCAAAACTATAAAACTCTGAGAAGTAAACATAGGGGAAAGCTTCATGAGATTGGACTTGGCAATAATTTCTTGGATATAACACAGACAACAAAAGCAAAAATAAACAAATGAGATTATATCAAACTTAAAAATGCTGAGCATCAAAGGACACAACAGAATAAAAAGTCAACCCATGGAATGGGAGAAAATATTGCAAATCATATATCTGATAAGGAGTTAATACCCAGAATATGTAAAGAACTCCTACAACTCAGCAACACCAAAAACAAAAATTAAATAACTTGATTTAAAAATTGACAATGGACTTGAATGGGCATTTCTCCAAAGATGATACACAAAAGGCCAACAAGTATATGAAAAGATGCTCAATATCACTAATCATCAGAGAAATGCAAATCAAAATCACAATGACAAGTCACTTCACACCCATTAGGATGATTACTATTAAAAAAAGAAAAACATAGAAAATAACAAGTGTTGGTGAAAGGTACCACCACTATGGAAAACAGTATGATGATTCCTCAAAAAACTAAAAAATTAAAAATAGAACTACCATACGATCCAATAATTCTACTTCTGGGGATACATCCAAAAAAGAAAACTGAAAGCAGAATCTTAAAGAGATATTTGCATACCCATATTCATAGCAGCATTATTCAGAATTAGCCAAGAGGTAGAAGCAACCCAAATGTTCATTAATGGACAAATGGATAAACAAAGTGTGGTATACATGTACAATTATTCAGCCTTAAAAAGGAAGAAGATTCTCACACATGCTACAACATGAATGAACTTTGAGAACATTATACATAACATAGATGCAATAAGCCAGTCACAAAAAGAAAAATAATGTCTGATTTCACTTATATGAGGTATCTAGAGCTGTCTAATTCATAGAAACAAAATAGAATGATGTTAACGGCGAGGGTGGAGAGGGGAAAATGGAGAGTTTTTGACATATAAAATGAAAACATTCTGGAGATGTTTCCCAATGTAAATATACTTAACGCTACTGAACTGTACATTTAAAAATGGTGAAGATGGTAAATTTCATGTTATGTGTTTCTAATCACAATTTTTAAAAAGCCATTACTGACAAGTGGCAGGACAGCCTAAAACTGAGAAAGACGAATGGGAACTTAGGTTTCAAAAAAGCAGAACCCAGCTACAGGTACATCAGTGAAAGCTGAAGAACCTTCTGGAATATCAATACTAATCCTCTATTTACATGTGACAACATCTGCTGCAGCTATGGACTTATGATGCCAAGATAACCTGAAGTCTCAAAGTAATAAAACCATGTGGATGTTCTGTGAAGGACTTTCGATGCTAAGAGGCTCAACATTAAAGTTTAGATTAAGCAGAAATCAATATCAGTTAAGAATTAATGAAGAAGGTAATGTGTCATATCTGAGTGTTTCTTTCTTTAAATATTGCACTTATAAATCACAAATTTAACCATAATGACTTGTAATTCATGTTAATGTTCATGCCAAATTAATCTAATAGAGACCCCTAGAGACATTATAGTCAACTCTTAAGGAACGCATTCAGAGAAAGATGCTGTAGAAATTCTTCCATTCATATGAAATTGCTACCTTATTTTCCATCTATAAAACCAAAGAAAGAGGAGACTGCATGAGCAAAACTCTCAGGCAACAGGCTAAACTGCCTGCCAAATCCAGTGAGCTGAGGCAAGATCCAAAAGGAGATAAGAAGCTCTGTCTCCCTCAGAGAAGACTGAAGCCAGGCCCTACTCAGAGACAAGGAGGTGACCAGGACCCTCACTCCCTCTGAGCCTGGAACCTCCTGCTGAGGCCATGAGGGAAGGGGAACCAGAGAAGCCCATCAGCCTGGGGCAACCGTAAAGACTTCTAAGACAGCAGATTGTCCTATCCATCCAAGGAATACTGGCTAGATGGGGCGTGCTCACCCATCCCCTCCATCACTCCCAGCATGATGCTTTGGTTGACAGTGGTATTCATAGCACCTGTCTTGGGTCCTCCATACAAATCACCCCTAATCCTAATAGCGTCCGACCCCACCCCATCCCAATTTTACAGGTGAGGAAATAGATACAGAGAGGTTAAGTAACATGCCCAGAGTCCCACAGCTAATCAGTACTCACGATCGTAGGAGGAAAAGAGAGGACTCAATGGAAAGATTCTATAATTCAGAAGAGCTGGGAGAGCTGCCCAAAGGCACTGGTCTTCGGTGGGCTCCTGGAGCCAAGATGGTGTGGGCGCATAACTCCATGAGCCCAGGCAGGGAGGGGCTGGGCAGGGCTTCTGGTCACTGAGGGTTATTGTCCTCCAAAGGGAAGACACAGTGTGGTAGACAGAGTAATGACGCTCAGAGATATTCTCCTCTTAATCCCCAGAACCCGTGACCGTTACCTTACACGGTGAAAGGGGCTTTGCAGATGTGATTACGTTAAGCATCTGGAGATGGGGAGCCCCCACAACGCTTCTCATAACCCTTTTCTCTGTTCCCCTACCCAGGCCTACCCATCTTTGTTTCCCCAGCACAGTGGGTTTGGCAGGGCCAGCAAACATGTCTTCCTGGTGGCAGACATTGTCCCTGGGAGAAGAGTAAACAGTTTCTGCTCTTCGTCTGGGGTCACCAGGTCCTCCATCCCTTCTCTGATTTCTGGGCTCAGGGTGTTGGATCCTGGCAATCGCCTTATTTTTCTTTGCTTTTCTCTATTTTCCAAGTGTTTAATATCATAGCAAAATTATTGAGATAATCTGTGGAATGGTTTTTAAGAAATCCTCACTCCCCTTAAAGTTCTTCACAACAGCCCCCTCCTGCACACATTCCTCTCTGTTCAGAATCTTCTCGACGCTGATGAATTCAGTTTGTTCCATATTGATTTTTGTAATGCTGTAGGAGACGACTGGCTGCTTTTCATTCCTTTGAGCCTCTATAAAAGGTCCCCAACAGGGCGCATTCTCTGTGGGTAACCCAACAACTGCTCTGCCCTCCAGGGCCCTCCAGGCCCTGGGTTCCCTTGGCTGTCCACGTTTGTGAAGACCTCAGTGGTTCTGAGGCAGCCAGAGGCTGAGTGAAGGGCAGTGGCTGCAGTTAGGACATTAATCCATGCTGGGCGTGTCAGCCCCCTCTGGCACGCGAGGTGTCAATTGGGCTGGCCGCCCTCTTCCACAACTAGGCCGGCCCAGTGGGACGCTAGGCTTTTTCACTCAAGCCTTGACAGCAGGCACAGATGTAATGATTGGAAAGCACTTTGAGAATCCAGAGTGCTCCATAATTGCCAACTCATAATCCTCAAATTGTTCTCTGCGCCTCTGCGGGAGGGGAAGCTTCTGCCCTCGGAAAGGTCTTTGTTCGTGTGGCTCTCACACCAGAACCAGGCTGGGCAGAGACAAACAAGGGCTCTGCCTGAAGAGTGGTCCCCATTTGAGACTCATTAAGCATGCTGAGGAGCACGGCTTCTCAAAGTGTGAACCAGATTAAGAGGGGCTTCATAATAATGCAGATTCTTGGGCCCTTCACACCTGCTCACTCAGAAGCTCAGATGATAGTGCTGTGGAATCTGAATTTTAATAAACTCCCCAGTTGACTCTGGCACACTAATTCGAGTACTGATGGTTTAGGGGTGGATGGATGGGTCTGGGGTCCGGGACCTGGGTTGGCGTCTCGGCTCAGATCTTTATTGTCTGAGACCCCAGGAAGTTACCTGACCCACAAGATCTAGGTAATCCTTAAAAAAATTTTGAAATTTTTAGGTCAAATCAGTTTAGGCAATGCAACACCCTTCATGTCCCCTGGGGGTTTTATAATGCACAAGATCAGATTAAAGGTTTGCAAAGTACCCCTACAAAGAAGCCTGTTTGACCCAGCACTTCCCCAAACTAGCTAACCAAGGGAGCTTTTTTCTATCATTAATGCCAGAAACATCTCACAGACTTAATATCTCATGAGACAAAGCTTGTGAAATTCCTTTCTGGGAAAAGGGTGAGAGACAGCATCTTAAGGCGGCAATTCTGGCAGGAAGGAGACCCAGACAGAGAGAGGGGTGGCCACGGGACACCCCACCTCTATGTTCAGGGTCCTCAGCTGGTTCAGTTCCACAGATCTGCTGCCTGGAGTGGATATGTCACAATATCGAGGTCACCTTCCTGCTTTGGGTAATTTCCCTTGGAGGCAAGACATCCATTTTCAACAGCTCTTCATTTCAGCACAGAATGCCCTCCTGCCTCTGGTGGGGGCTGGGGACCAGGACAGGAAGGGAGGCTTTGTTCTTCTGACCAGTGCTGACAGTTTAATTAAACCCAGCTCGAGAAGAGGTCGGCAGGGTCAGGCATTCTTCAACAGGGCTCCTGCGGAATATCACACCCGCGCCTCTCTCCGGCCACCAAGGCCCTGTTAATGAGTTATCCTGGTCCTTCCAGCAGGGATATAAATAAGGGGCAATGAATGCCCTGGGCTGCCCTTAATCACTCACCTGCACCCCTTCCAGGCCCAGCACAGACACAAAGGCTTGATCTTGTCGGGACAGATATTGGTTTCAAGGCTAAAAAGAAGTCCAGAGAAACTGGGCTTCCAGAAGCAGCTCTGGACGAGGAAGAGAAGGCAACCAGCAGGAGGAAGGATCCCAAGGCAGAGGGAGAGCCCTCTCCCACACCGGGAGGACAGAGGCATTGGGGCTGACACTATCTGTGCTCCACACCTGAACATGAGTGAAGACTGGGTTTTGCTGCTGTAAGAGAAGAATTCAGGTTCAGATATGCCTGACCCCTGGGGCCATCCATAAAACATCATCTCCACATCCTCAGGTGATGAGGCTAACTAACCCCAAATCCAGGTTACCTGCCACCAGGGTATAGCCACCTCCAATAGGAAACTAAGGTCCAGCCAGTCAAGCATCTTTCCCTTCCTCCCATTCCAACCTGCTGGTAGGTCAAATGGCAGACACCTGTCAAAGAGCTCTCCTCAAAGAGTTCTTGAACCATTACCTCCCAGAGAGACAGTGCCCCACCAGTCTCTCTCACACAGCCATCACCCCAAGTGTTCTCAGAACCTAGAACAGTGCCCATATGAAGCTCTGGGTAACAGTCAGGTGAATGGGTGGGTGGGCAGTGGGTAGGCAGACAGAAGGTCGGGGGGGAGGATGGTTGTGGGTAGGGAAATGGAGGTGGGAGAATGGAGGTGGGAGGATGGGTGTGGAGTTGGGGGAGAGTCGGGTATACAGTGGGTATATAGGTGGGTTGGTAGATGGATAAGGGCAGGGTGAATGGGTCGGGAGCTGGGTGGGTGAGGGGTTGGTGGGTAAATGAGTAGAAGAGTGAGTGGGCAAGCAGATGGGTGGGGAGGAGGAAATGGGGGACAGAGGGATATAAGTGGATTGATTGTTGGATTAGTATATGGGTAAGTGGGAGCACAGACGAGTGGGAGGCAGGATAGGTGATAGTTAGGTAGATGGGGATGAGGGTTAGGTAGATGGAGGAGTGGATGAGGAGGTAGAGGGTATAGGAGGTAGATGGATGGTGAGTAGGGGGGTGGATGGATGTTCTGGAAGAATAAGCATTAGCCTCAGACAGACCAAGGTTCAAATTTGGCTCAGCCCCTTGGGCATGTCAAACCTTCTGAGCTTGGCAGATTCCCTTCTTCAACCTCCTGAGCCTGTGCAATGGTCATCCCAAGCCACATGTCAGCTGCTGCTTGCACACAAGCCAGCCACCTTCCACCCTCCTCAGGTGCCCCCAAAGGTACACCTAAGCCTCTCATGAGAAAAAAAAAAACACAAACTTTTTGGGGGAGGTCCTTGCAAAGTGGGGGGGTGGTTCTGAGTTAAGAGAGGTGAGGGTAAACCACCACGGGGGGTGGTGGCTCAGATACTGACAGCGGATAAATGCTCGGAGTGAGAGTGTGGGGTCAACCTAGGGGCTATGGCGCCACCTCTTGAATCGGGTTTGCTGCCCTCTGAAGCAATTCCCATATGGATTCACCGAACATTTCCTCAGCACCTACTATGTGTCACAGTTTTCACCTGACATGAAAGCGGGTTACACCTCTCTTTAATCTCCACAACAGCCTGTGAAGTAGACATTATCTTTATCTGATAGGAGAGTGAACAGGACTTCTTGGGGTTCAAGGAAGCGCTCCAGCATCATGTGTCTGCACTCACTTTAACTCAGACTACAGAGGCTTTTCATGGCTTAGAAAAACTGGGAGGTCTCCTAACATAAATATAATACATGCTTTTTATAGAACATCTGGTAAATACAAAAGAAGAAGTTGCCCAGAGACAACTCTTGTTGGCATTTTGTAGTCATTTACTGTGCATTATTTAGAGTGATTTATTTAGCAATCATTTCGTCAGTACAATTTTGCATCCTGGCCTTTGATGTCACAGATATTTATCTGCATTAATTTATGTCTTTCATAAAGGCCGCTTTTGATGATTATATAAATATTCCATCAAGTTAATATACCAGAATTTACTTAACCATTCCCCAGAAGCTGGACATGTGGGTTGTTTCTATTTTTTTTTTAATATTTGATATTTCAATATGGAAATGTTATTTATTATAATATTCTAAATAATGCCACAGAGAACAGGTTTGTGCTCATGTTTTCTTATTTCCTAGGATAGCTTTCCAAACATGAGATTTCTAACTCAAGGTTTAAGCCCATTTTCAGGCTCTTTATGGACCTTTGAAGGCCAAGCATCTAATTCCAACCCTATCACCAAACTGCTCTGTGGTCTAAGGCAAATCACCTCTTTGGGCCACAGGTCCCGCATAAGGAAAGCAATGGACAGACTAACCCAACACCAGGGGAAATATTAGTAAAGAATAACCAGTTATAGGACTTTAACTACTGAAAGCTACACAGACAAAAGCAACTAAAATGCAGACCACACCACCTGACATACTTTGTGACCACACCTTACCATGCACATTTGGTCTCTCACAAACTCGTTTTCATGCTGATTTAGCATAACAGCCTCTGCAGGAAAGTCCATGATTTGCTCCAAATGAAAAGGATTAGTAACAGATCCCTCAAAGCAGAAGGAAGGTCAAGAAGTAACAGACCAGAAAGGCCAGACGCTGCCGTCCCTCTTACCCCACCTCCTATGGGAATGTGGGTGGGTTCCTTTAGGAACCTCCAGCTCCTGGAGAAGGGTAGGCTCCATAGTATGACTGCACCAGGTGATCTCACAATCCCCCAGCACAGCTCATTGGCGCCGGGGTGATCTCCTGACCTAAGATGGGGCAAGCAGATTTTTTCTCCAGAAATCTGGAATTGGACTTGAGACACTGTGGGGATCTGAGATCTAAGGTCACAGAAAGTAGGAGGGGAATCAGTACTGTGGCCAACCAAAGTCGCGGTTGAACTGAGATGTTGCCTTTAAGCCCAGGACACTGGTTTGCAGGGAGAAATGGAGCAGTAAATATTCAGGAAGAGTTAGAAACATCCTTCACACTCCCTGTCCCAGCTGTACCTTAATTCCTACCCTGGGGAGCCTGTGAGTCTGCTGGTTGTACCTTTACCATCACCCCACCCCACCCTTACTGTCGCCAGCCTTTGTGGGGGTTCTGTTTCTACAACCAAGAGCACCCAAGTGCTCTGCAGCCAGACCAACTGAGAGAATTAACAGATACTTTGGAATGCCAGATACTCAGGTCAATAGAATGGGGGTGGAGGTGGGGTAAAGACGAATAGATAAAGATGTGGGGTGGGGTGTGTGTGTGTGTGTGTGAGTGACACCTAGGTAATTAACACACACACACATATACTGTACAATAAAATATTATTCATGAGAAAGAAGAAAATCCTGCCATTTGTGACAACATAGATGGACCTTGAGGGCATTATGCTAAGTGAAATAAGCCAGAGAAAGATAAATACTGCATGGCTTCACTTATATGTGAAATCTTAAGAGATGTGGAGGCTAAGGAAAACAGGGAGAGGTTGGTAAAAGGGTACAAACTTTCAGCTATAAGATGAATAAGGTCTGAGGATCTATAACGCGGTAACTATGGTTGATAACACTGTATTTATATAATTGAAGTTTGCTAAGAGAGTAAAACTTAAATGTTCTCAAAAAAAAAAAAGATAAACATATGAGGTGATGAATGAATGTGTTAACTAACTAGATTTCACAATGTATACATGTATCAAATCACCACAAAGTACACTTTAAATCGCTTACAATTTTAATTGTCAATTATACCTTAATAGAGTTAAAATTTTAAATAAATAAATTTTAAACGAAATAAAATAAATGAGGAAAGTCAAAGCAGGCACCCAGAGTTTTTGGCAACTATCCACTATGCACATGCTCTGAACCCTGGATGATACGGGGCAGTGGATCAGTCTGGCTGAGGGAAAGGGAAACCCAAGCAGGCAAATAATGTTGGGAAAGTGAAGACAACGGCTTAAAAGACTAAGAAGGGTGAGGAGAAGGAAAAAGAAAAGGACAGAAGGAGACCAAGAGAAGAGACTTTCAGGATGAGTTTTTGAAGAGACAGAGCTGTGATCCCTGCAGGAACCAGCTGTGAGAAAGGATAGGGGAGAACACAGGAGCTGCTGGGGCCCAGTCAGGGCAAGGCTGGCTGCCTGCATGTGACCAGTAACAGCATGGACCTCGTGGGCCAGCACATGGACCACAGTTTAAAGAGATGTCAAGGTGGATGCAGCTACTGGAAAGGGTCTTGTGCCATCAGCAGTCAAGTAAAGAAAAGCACTCATTGTGTGTGCCTGGCATCAGGTTACAGGCAGACTGAAGGAGAAGACCCAGCTCCAGCCCAAGGGTGGCAAAGACCAGCAGAAAAGATCATCACTGAGGGTCACTGTGGAGAGGCCTCCAGGCCAGGAGGAGGAAGACACAGGCAGTGTCTGGAGAGACCATTTGAACACACTAAAAATTAGAGTTCCATCTTGAAGGCAGGATCAGTGACAAATCCTGTAGCTGCCTGGAGACCACTGGGCTTATCAAGAGGTCTGAAATCATGACAGAGGTGGAAAGAACTGGCCCCTCAGCCCTCAGGTAGCCACAGGGTACCATCTCCCGCCCACTCCCTACCCCTCAGTCTTACCGACATCACTTACTGCTTCTTCCTCCACCTAGGTATTATCCCACAAGCTTCTTCAGGAAAGAAGCGGCAGCCCCAGCATCTCACATAGTGCTTTGCTGGGCACACGGTGACTTTTCAGGTTGTTAATAACAACTGCCAAGTGGGCAGAAAATCCTCCCAACTCAAAATTCAAAAGCCTGATGACCCTTCAAAACCCTAACAAGAATATATAATCATCTTAGGTACATACAGAAATCAAAGCTGGGAAAAACATAAATATTAGAAAGTAGATTTGGAGCTTGAAATTAAAAAAATGTTTCTAACATTCAGACCTGTCCAATAATGGAATTAATTGCCAGGGAGGTAGGAAACTCCTTACCACTAGAGGTAGCCAATCAAAGGCTGAAGGACCATTTGCTAAGGAGCTGCAGAAGAGATTTCTTAATCTCTAAGGTCCTGTCCAACCCAAGATCCCACAGAATGAGATACATGGTAGAACAATTACAGACACATTTGGCAAATCATGGAGCAGCAAAATTAGCCACCACCCTAAAAATCTGAAAGAAGTACATTTACAACAAATAAAAATATGACGTTACACTGTGGTTAATAAGCTTACAGTCCTCATTACCCAAGCTGAAAATAGAAATAGGTCCAGGAAGGACCTATTGAACCTATTCAACCTTTGTTGAATGAGTAAAAATTCAACCCAAGGCAGGTTACCAAAGGCAGTAGGAGACGCAAATGACTGGTCCTCCTCGTAACATTAGGCCTCACGGTTGACAAGCGTGTCCATTTGCAAAGCATCCTCACACCGGCACTGTCAGAGACAGCACACGGAATGGATGAACTGTGGGTTCTGTCAAGCTCTTGCCATGGAGAAATGCCCTGCACAGCACCTTCCCACAGAAAGGGCCTGGCCTTTGATCCCCTGAGCAATTCCTGCCAGATGAGGAGCATGGGAGTCATAGTTACAGGTCATCCAGACCCCACTGACCCACAGGGTGAGTGATAAGAGCACAGAGGGAGCTTTCTGGATACAGGGTGTCACTCACAGCCTCGACAGAGCCTGGTTATTCTGGAACAGCAGTTCTGGTAACATGTGCAGCTGGTTCCGGTTCAGTCGTCTACAAAAGAGAAAAGAGGAAGAGTTGGAAATTGCCTAGCTGTCCAGGAAATCCAAAGGACTTTTCAGAAAGCATTGGATTCAGACTTAGAAGGCCCAGGGTTCAAATCCTAACAAGGTTACTGTGTAACCCGAGAGAAATCGTCTCCTCTGGGCCTCAGATGCTCCATCTATAAAGTGGGAATTCTGCCATCCAACACCTGGGGAGAATAAGAGCAGAATATCCGTGAAAGACCCTCCCCAGGGACCTGACACAGAGTGGGCAGGCAATACACAGAGCATCTTTCCTCCCATTATTTCCTCCCATATTCCTCATCGTTTTGCATTTTGTAATTTACAAGGCACTGATTCAAATACTATCTCAGTTTATGAGTTGAATATCTGACTACACTTGAAATGTGAGATCTATCCTAATGGGATAGGACTGGCCATGTGGTTCTGATTCTTTATTGCTTTCATCCACATTTGGCTCAGTGATGATTTATCTTTTATTGTCTGCTTTAGGGCTTTTTTCAAAATGAAAATAGCTTTATTGATTTTTTTTATTATTTATGAAAATGCATGCTTTTTTTAAAACCTTCAATAATAGAAGAAAAAGTATTTAGCTACCTGTATTTTTCTGACTCAACATTTTGTGGCTGTCTTTCCATGTCAAATAATAGAGAACAACCCATTTATTGTCAGTGACTGGATAGCATGTTCATCATTTTTAATTCCTCTCTTGGTGAACTGACAACTTTTCAGTATTGTCAACACAGGCAGGAATGGGAACTCTGGTTGTGTAATGTGGCCTGATGAGAAGACATAATGCAGAAAGAACCTGGACTTGACCTAAGAAGGCAGTGAAGTTTAACCAGATTCATCTCGCCACTTTAGGGAACGAATTCTTTTTTTCTTTTTCAATTATAGTTGATGTACAATATTATATCAGTTTCAGGTGTACAGTATAGTGTTAGACATTTATTTAACTTAAAAAGTGATACGTTTAGTAGCCACCCAACACCATACACAGTTACTATCTATTATGGACTATATTCCCTATGCTGTACTTTACATCCCTGTGACTATTAGGCAACAATTTTTCCAACACGGGAGTGTAAGACTCCGGCCCATTTGCGGGGTGTGATACCTATAAACTATGGAATCTTGGCATTCACGCTGTGGTCCACGAGACCACCTGGCAGGGCCATCACCTGGGAATTGGTAAGAGCTCTACCCCAGACTTGTTAAATCAGAATCTGCATTTCAACAAAATACCCAAGTGATCTGTGTGTTCATCAAGGTTGGAGAAGCACCAGTGTAAAATGCAGCCCCTGCCCTCCAGGTACAGCACAGTTCCGAGTTTCACACAACCATCTCCTTTAACTGTTCTAAACAATGATAAACCAATTATGCAAAAGCTTTCTTTTGCTGAGAGGCAGGAAGAAACACAGTTCTATGTGGCCAGCAGTAACTGCCTGTGGTTACCTCCTAGGAGGTCACCCTTTATCTGCTACGTGATAGGGGTACCATTTTCCAGCAACATACAGACAATTAGAGCTGCAACTTTAGACCAGCTGGAAGAAGTGTACTCTAAAGGGCCAGCTCCTAGGGAAACACATCACTGCCTTGGAAAAAAAAAAAAAAGGGACCACCAACAGAATCCTTAAAGCAACAGGAGTAGACATCAGGTCGCTCCACATTCCTTAACCTCATCCAATAAATTAATCCTGTATTTACACTGCCTGGTAATCATTGGTTTTTGTTTTGTTTTGTTTCTCCCAAGACTCTCTCAGTTTTCCGGCTTCGATTTCTGAAAAACACTTAAGAAATAAAGGGATTCGATAGCTAGTGTAAAGTGGAAAATTAAAGGGCGCCAAAGGAGGGACTCGCATGGGGAGGGGCTTATAGGTAGCTAAGAATAATCACAGCAATAGTGGCCAGCCGTCCTCAGCAGCCCTCACTATGTGTCAGGCATCAAGACAAATGTTTCAAAGGCACTGCCTCACCATCGGAGGGAAAGCAGAATAAAAAGGTGGGTTTGAGTATAACAAGACCTTACATTCATGCACATACCCTCCCAGCCCCTCCTTGCAACAACCCCTCGGGGAAGCTTTCACCACCACCAGTTCACTACTTGGCTTGGCTCTTAATGGGTGCTCAGGACATGTTTGTTGATTCCGTTGCGTTGTCTCTTTGATACCTGGGGGAACTAGGATGTCCAGATGTGACTGATTCACCGAAGTCACCTCCAAGTGGTAGAAGTGTGGTTCCGAAGCCTGCCTTTCCCCAGCTCCCCATCCTGACTGCCTCCACATTACACACCAAGCCTGACTCAGCCAGCTGAGGGTGACTGAGCACTGCCCCCCACCAAGGGCAGACCGACTGACGCCCGTGGCACACCAATCCTAACAACTGGGCGGACCACACACTCCTGCCTCTGCATTCAAGTTATTAACTGCTTACAAGAACCAGTTATGTCTGCTCCCAAACCTGTTTAGCCAGAGGTACTTATCATTGTAATTATATAATTTAATTAACTGTTACATAAATGAACAAAATACCACTGTAAAAAGAGTCATTTCTATGAAAACTAAGCTGAATGCTTTAGAAAGAGTCAATAACAGGAAAAGCTCCTACTCAAAGGGCTGTTGGATTACATAAAGACTGGGGGCCAGAGGGTCATGAAAGAAACACGGAATTCTCCACCCAGATTGCTTCCAAAGGCCTTTTAAAAATCTCACTCCACCTTAAAGAAACCGAAACCAAAAATCATAAGCAAAGTATAAGTGTGTGGTTTAGGCAAGAAAAACAATACACAACTCCAATTAGCATCTCATAAAAAAAGAAAGGCCTTGGCCAAAAAAAAAAAAAAAAGTAGGGAAGGAGGGAGCGGGTCAATAAATGCACATTTATATGTTTTAATTTAAAATGAAATGTTTAGAGTATGTATGATATTTATGACTCCCCACTTGATCCAACTTTTATCATTAACTGATCCACCACAGGTCCTGACAGATCAGAGGAGAAGGTGTCAGTGCACTGGATGCCCCCAGGGACAGAGCAGTCACAGAAAAAGGAACTGGAAGAGGATAGATTAAGTCGTGACTCAAAAAGGAGGGCCCTGGCTAGCTTTGGGTGGCAGCAGCAGGTATGATGTGGGCCACCGGGCGATGTCTGAATCACCTGCCCACCTTTCCTCCTCTTCCGGGGCATGGCAGCAGCAGAGCTGAGGCTGGAATGGGTTAGGTCCAAATCAGCCCCTCAAAGCCAGGTCATGAGTATGTATTTTGTTCTGAGCCTTTTAAAGAAAACAAACACATCGCTTTAGCTTTGGGCTTCTTATCGTTCTGTTTTAGGCCTGGATGAGGAAGGTCAAAGAAAGATCACCTTGATTTTCCTCCAGGCTGGGACAAGGCAATGAGACTACCACATTCTTTCTCTTTTCTTTAATTCTTTATTTTCTTTGATATAAAAGAGAAAAGTGAGGTATTGGGGCATAGTCATTAAGAGCTCAGGCTTTGGAGGCAAAATGGTCCAATCCTAATCTTCTCTCCTGCATGTAATCACTTAATAATCACTTAATAAGACAAGCGTCTTAACTTCTGCACATCTCTGTTTCTCATCTATAAGATATCACTGACCCAGTGTTGCTTTAAAGATTAAATGAGATATTGGAGGGATGGGATAAAGGGCTTATCTTGGTGCCTGGCATAGAGTAAAACAATCAATAGTAGCTATAATTATAATTATAAACTCATTGTAAGAAAATCCATTAAAAAAATAAAAGTATAAAGAATAAAATTAAAGAATCTGTTATCCTACCACTTAGTGCAATGAGAGTTAATATTCTCGATTATTTTCCTCCTCCTCTATTCTGTACAAATACAAGTTGATTTTATTGACACGAACGTCACTTCCTGCCTTTTCCACTTAACATCACACTGTGAGTTCATTCCATGGCCTTAATTGTTCTTCCTAAGTGTGATTTTATATCTTACATCTCTACCAGAATAGCTGTGCCCAGTTGTTTATTGTATTTAAATAATGTGCAGTGAATATCCTGACATAAATTTTTAGCCACGTCTCTGATTATTTCTGGTTCAAAGGGCATGAACTTTAAGGGTTCTTGACACCTACAGCCAAATCACTTTGCAGAAAAGTGAGACTGGTGACCACTCTGAATGTGTGTGCCCACCCCCCACCCAGACCACATGCCTTTCTTTCCAGTATTGCCAACCTGAAATGCAAAAATTGATCAAGACCCATTCCAAACTTAAAAGCCCTATAAAGAGCAAACCATGCAAATTAGAAACATCTCCACCTTCCGGTTTCTATGCTGTGGCCCTGAGCACCCAAAACATGGCTCCTTAGGTGGTCCTTGGGGCTCTCCTGACAGTCCCCTCAGCATGTTATCACTTCCTTAAGGTCACACAATTCAATGAATGGTGGCTATGCCTGGGGTATGAGTTCGTAGGAAGAAATCTCACTTCCTCTGTACTGTGTGGATTTTTTGCCATAATGTATTTTCAGAGAAAAACAACAAAGATAGCCATACTTAGAATGTGGGGTGAGGACACTCGCCAGTTTCCTCTACACCATGATCTCATGACGATGCTATGACCACTTCCATGGCTGCAGCAGCCCGTGGCTCCTCTCAGCAGGCAGGAGGCAGGCTGGGCATGCAATCATGTCCCTGAGCACCCTCTCCTTGCCACCAGGCTCAACCTGCTTGTGTCCCCTCAGGGCCGGCCCCCACTGCCTTCCTAAACTGTCATCAGTGATACTTACAGCCGCTCCAGCTCCTTCATGTCATCAAAAGCCCCCCGTTCCACCACTCCAATCTGGTTCTCCATCAGCTGCCTAGGGAAACAAAGAGACAAGGACACTACTGAATTTTGGACAAGGACGCCTAAAAACAGCTGGCACAAGGGAGTGACATAGGAGCAGTGCCCAAGACGCATGCAGACCCGAGTCCTGGCCTGAGCCAACCAAATTTCCTCACAGCTTTGCAAATTCCTGCCAGGGGCTCCTCTGCTCACCCAGCGTGACGGCGAGATTCAGCTCCAGCCCCAGTCCCATGCCGATCCCTCTAAAGCCACCTGCATGGCAGAAAGCCACAGGGCACCAGAGCACCAGGTTATCGTTCCAAAGGCATGCTTGGGGAAGCCCAGACGCAGGCAGCAGGCAGCAGGGGCTGGCTCTGGGCTTCTGGCACGCGTGCCCTCTTTGGCCCAGAGGGTGTGTTTCCAAGAAGCAGAGCAGGGAAGATGGGCCAGCGGCAGCAGCGGGGTGGAGGGCAGGGCAGCCCGTGCCAACTGGGCAAAGCCCACACATGCAGCAAACATACTCTGCAGTTGGCAGACGACACCCCCTCTGCCTGTACCCCCACTCCGCCTGGCCCCATCTGCTGCCAATTGAACCACCTGGCTCCGTGGGACTCTGCATCTCCTCACCGCCAACGCACCCTGAAACCTAGAGCATCCAGCTGGCAGGCAGAAGTTTTCACCAACAGATCGCCTGTTGCATGGTAATTTTTTGAGACTGTCAAGCATGTTTTTCTCTCTGCATTTTCCCTGCTCTGCTCTCGAGCAGGTGGCTTATGTACTCCCACATGGACCTCAGATGAGGTTTGGGACAGGGCAGGGGGCAGAAGCTGCCACCATACACTTCTTTTCCTCCACTTTGTTTCCAAAAGCCTACATTATCAAGGAGCTCCCCCTGGAGACCTGGGTGGGGAAGCGGGGACGTGCCTGGGGGAGGCTTCCTCGGGCTCGGAAAAGATTCCTGGAGTCTGGGAAAGAGTCAAAAGTCAGTGGGTTCTGGAGCAGCAGAGACTTCTGCCCAGCAATGGACAGGGATGACCCCAGAGTAGATCAGCCACAAGATCCCTAGCCTTTCCAAAGGTTTACGGCAGCCTGAACAAATTAAGATAGACCTAAAGATCCTTCATGGTCACTTGGTAATCCCTCACCGCAGGAGAGAACCAGTGAACAAGACAGCCCCATCTGCCCAGCGCAGATCCTACCAGGCAGCAACCACTGGGGA
>NW_011889019.1:1631864-1696536 GCF_000151845.1 Pteropus vampyrus
TACTCCCACATGGACCTCAGATGAGGTTTGGGACAGGGCAGGGGGCAGAAGCTGCCACCATACACTTCTTTTCCTCCACTTTGTTTCCAAAAGCCTACATTATCAAGGAGCTCCCCCTGGAGACCTGGGTGGGGAAGCGGGGACGTGCCTGGGGGAGGCTTCCTCGGGCTCGGAAAAGATTCCTGGAGTCTGGGAAAGAGTCAAAAGTCAGTGGGTTCTGGAGCAGCAGAGACTTCTGCCCAGCAATGGACAGGGATGACCCCAGAGTAGATCAGCCACAAGATCCCTAGCCTTTCCAAAGGTTTACGGCAGCCTGAACAAATTAAGATAGACCTAAAGATCCTTCATGGTCACTTGGTAATCCCTCACCCCAGGAGAGAACCGGTGAACAAGACAGCCCCATCTGCCCAGCGCAGATCCTACCAGGCAGCAACCACTGGTGACTAGGCCGTGCTCAGTTTTTCGGCCATGTGGGAGACAGTGGCTGCTCTGGGTCAGTACTCACTTCCACCCCACCCGTCTCGGGGTGCCCACAGGGAGAGGCCCAGACGGCCTACAACCCTACAACCCCGAAACCCTAAAACCCACAGCCAGGGCTCTGCCTAGGACCCGCAGTCCATTGCCAAGGGTGGGGGTGGGAGGGAGGTTATGAGTGGGGAAGGGGCAGCACCCCATACTCACAGCACCCGCAGCTGCTTGAGCCCCGCAAAGTCGTTCTTATGTATGCGAGTGATGTTGTTGCCGTTGAGTTCCCTGGAGGAGGAAAGGAGAAAAGGAACTGGTGAGCCGTGCAGGCCGGGCCCCCAGGCCAGGGGCTCAGCTCCAGGCTCTGCCTCAACTCAAGCCCGTCATCTGATCAATGGGCAGGGTGCTTCCCAGCCAAGCTCCAGGCCCCCAAGCCCATGTGGAGGCCCAACAAGGTGGGGCCTCTTTACAACAGACATCCAACCAGCAGGAATGCACGGGGCATGGCTCCCTGCTGGGGGTGCCACAAATCAACACGTGGCCTTGGCCCTGAATGAGTTTCATCTGGTTGAAGAGACAAGATATTCGCATAGGAAAGAATTTGAAAACTAGCCAGTTAGAGGCTATTTCGGTGGAATCCTCATGGAGCCTCAGTTTCTTCATCTACAAAGTGGGGACTATCGCTGTGTCCACCTCATAGGGTTCACATGAGGCATAAACAGGTAAACAGCATGGCCCGTGGCTGGAAAGGGCCCCTTTGGGGAAACTAATGTTATCATAGGGTGGCGCCGCTTCCTATGAGCTGTCCATATTCTGAATAGAAGAGAGTAGGTTGGGCTATGCCATTTATGGGGACTGTGGAGCGGGGCTCAAGCTGGGGCCTAACGGACAGATCTGCACAGCGAGAGGGACTGAGTGACGTTCCAAGAAAGGACACCTGAGTATCGGGGGCACGGGAGAGGAGATAGGCTGAGAGTTGTGGGGAGCCAGGAGTACACAGGGTTGGGAGAAGGTAGGTCCGATCACAGAGAGGCTGAGAAAGCAAAGACAGACAGGAAGCCAGTGACACCTCCAGACCTGGCCCCACCTTATAAGCAGTCTGGCCCCACCTGCCCACCAGCCTCCCGAGGAAGCTCTCTTGGCTTTGCCTGGCAACCCCCTTCACAGGGAGCCAACAGAGCCTCAGAAAGGCAGGCCCCTACAGACATCTGCACTCCCTAGAAAGTTCTTCCACTGAGCCACACACAGCAGAATCTCACTTGGGCCTCACTGCAAACCTAGCTGTCACCTCGACATCTTACCTGTCTCCCTGTGGCAGCTCTGAGTTCACAGCCACTATGCTTCCTCCTCTTTCTTGCCACCATCACAGTCACCCATATGCTTGGTAACAACCTAAATGCCCCCATCTCACACACGCACACGCGCACACGCACACGCACACGCACGCACACCCCATGATCACGCGCGGCCCAGTCTCCTCACTTACCAAATCCAAGCTGCTTTGAAAAACAGTAAGTTCTCTCCCCTAAAAGTGTTTATGACGTGTGTTTGGCCTAGATGATGTTCTAGAATTGCACCTACTAAGAACAACATGTTATTAGTTTCCATACACTCCAGAAACTGGGCTTTGCACACATCCTCCTGCCAGGATGGAAAGCAGTCATTGTGCCCATCTTACAGATGAAGGAAGTGTGGCTCAAAAAGGTTAGGTGCCTTCCTGAGGTCACCAGCTGGTAAATGACAGAGCAGGGATCTGGCCGTCTGATCGCAGGCTTCTTCTACCTGTCAGGCTTTTTCTACCTGAGGCCAGCCTGCCTCTCCAAGTTGACAAGCCAATAACTCATTCAGCTCATCACTCTCTGCCCTTCCCCTGTGCCTGGCTCCTGACCCTTAGGAGCAGCTGGAAAAACTCATTCCTTGCTTCTCATCTGCTTTCTAACAGGATCTCCCAGAGGGGCTGGAGGCCTCTCTAAGGTAACGGGGCCATTGGTAAGAGCTCCAGACTAAGCCACTTCCCGTCCTAAATGCTGAGAGGATGGCTTCTCCCTGTGAGATGGGCTCTTTTCAAAGTAAAGGTCTTTTTTTATTGAACTAAACATTCTTCCCCGAAATAGCCACCTCTGACCTCGCTTGTGCTGCACCCCAATCCACTCCTTCCACAACAGGAGTAAAGCCGTCCTACTGAAACTTTCATCCCCAAAACCAAAACTGCAAGGACTTTTTGGTTGTTTTAACTTTTTGATTAAAAAGATATGTCAGCACTGATTCTAAGAGCAGAATGTTCAACTGAAATGGACATCGACAGAGCAATGCTTAGTTGACGTTCAGCGCATCCGTGAAACCGAATACTATGCAGCCATTTAAAATGGTGCAGATCAGTTTGTAGTGACAAGGAAAGCTGTCCAGATGCAGTATGTGGAAAAAGGGAAAAAGGATCACAAGACACTTGTATTCTATGATACTCCTTATGTAAAAACTCACACACACATCAGTACAGAGATATGCGCGGAACGAGCTCACATTAATTTACCACATAAATTAATGCCTGTAGCTGCTGCATGGTGGGACTTAAGGTGACTTCAGTTTCTTTCTTATACTTTCCTGCATTGTTTGAATCTTTTAAAAGACATCTAGGTTTGTATAAGCCGACATTAATATTCGTCATTGCGTTTAAAAATAAGTAATAGATGCACATTACTGAATTTTTTTCCATTTCCTGAAGAATAAAGAAAAAAAATAAAATTACACATAAACTCATCACCCAGAAGTAACCTCCATTAACATTCTGGGAAATTCTCTCCTCCGCCTATTTCCTTTGGATACAATTTTTATACAGTTGGGATAATTCTATAAATATTTATTGAAGACGTACTATTTGCAAAGCGTTCTGCAAGGTTCAGAGACGTGAGGATGCATGAGATGTAAGTGGTATGCCCTCCTACAGTGTCAACCCTGTACGTTCTCCACTCACGGTTTTGACTGGCCATGAAGTGTCCCTTCATTTGGATAGATCAAGTTCCTGGGGTGTTCCCGTGTCCCCTGGTACTGGAACGCCTGGGCTGCTTTGATATTGTTCAATTAAACAGCACTGCATAAAGCTTAGTGGGCATTTGAGAGAAATACATTCTTAGAAATGGAATTACTTGGTCAAAAGTCGTGAAAAAGCTGACGGATTCTACAATCATTGGCTCATTCCTTCTCATGGCAACCATGGTTTATAAGGCATTTGACTACAATAATTTTTCATTTCACAGACGGCAAAGCTGAGGCAAAGACAAACGCTAAGACTTGTATGAACAAAGCAAGGCACTCAGGAAGCCCTGAGGGCAGGATCCCCATCAGGAGGTTAGGGGTCGGGTGGAGGGGTCACAGGGACTTCCGATGACGTTTCACATTTACATGCCTCTATTTCTACCCCTTTACACCAGTCCCCACTGTGTAGATTCCGGGACGCACTCCTTAGCCCAACATCCGTTGATTCCAATGCCTTTTCCTCACCTCCTGCACCCCACTCCACCCCCACTCGAGAAAAGGCCCGAGAGAGGCAGGCAGAAGAGGGCAATGTACAGACAGCAAAGCAAATACAGCCTCTCTCAGGAGACCCTGCTGGTGGCTTCTGAGCAAAAATGTCCACCGAGGCCCAAGCCCCCTGAGCCTCCCCGCATCAGCCTCGCTCTCTAGCCCGGGGGCTGAGTGCCTGCTCTCAGGGGAGAGCCCTCCAGAAGGCAGCCTGCGAGGCCAAGGCAGCTCTCTTCCTGCTCCCAGGTCTGAGGGCTTCTGCTTAAGGAGGCATTATCGCCATTTAGGCTGAGAAAATGACCTCGACTGGGTAGCCAGCCCTCTCCCCCTCTGCAGGATCAAGTTTCCAACCTGGGCCAGCCACTTCCCCGAGAACCCTCAGCAGAGGCTGCTGGAATGAGGCAAGGAGGTCATTTTTCTCCAATGCCTGATTCCTCTGCAGGTGGTCCTTGAGTTTTGCCATGGAGAACCCCACACCCCAAGAAGCCGCCTGGGAAAAATAGGAGAAACCCGCTGCGAACTTAAAATCTTTACAGCCAGAGCAGCCTAGTGGGGTGAGCTCTCTGGGGCCATTCCTGGCCTCGTTTCTCAGGAAGAACCTCGGATCCAGAGCTACCCAGGCTCTCGCTGTCGGAGCCCACATCCACCACTTCTCCTGACAGGGTACCTCCTGCGGGCAGGCTCTGAGCCTAAGGCCAAGCATGCTTCATCTCATTTTGCCCTCACAGTAACCAATGAAGTGAGTCATGTTCTCTCCATCTTGCTAATGAGGAAACTAAAGCACAAATTGGTGAAGCAATTTTCCCAGCGCCACACAGCTAATAAGTGGTGAGGCCAGGCTCAACCCCACCCAGGCCACTGTGATTCCATGTTCTTTCTCCTGCCTCATGATGCCTCATGTTGATGGACATGAGCTGAGAAACAAATCAGATGCTTTGGATAGGAAACTCTGGGGCCCTGTAACAAGACCGTGTGCTCTGCCTCAGCCGCCAGATCAGCAGAGCTCCCCACCCGGCTGAGCTAAGTGTGTTCCCAGTGGCTAAGAGCTTTGGAGCCAAATTGTCCGGTATTCAAATTCCTGCTCCATCATTACTGGCTATGTGACCCTTAGGCATGCTTAGCTTAACTTCTCTGTGCCTCAGTTTCCCCATTTGTAAAATGAGGATAATGAGAGTACCTGCCTCTTAGAGACGTGATGAGGTTTAAACGACTTAATATTCCTAAAGCACAAAGGGCATGCTCTCGTGTCAGTATCACCTGCTGCGACCATTTTCACTACTAGTGTTGTTGTTGTTGTTGTTGTCGTCCTCAAGGACCATGGCTGCACCGGGAGGGCGGGGCTCTCGGCTCAGCTTGGGCTGGTGCTGGACTGGCAGGGCCATGCCGAGTAGGGACGAAGAAGCCAGCTACTCAGGCCCTGCAGAGCCCAGGATGCCAAGACCCAGGGAAGACACCCTAAGATGGTTCTCTCTCTTCCAAAAGGGGTGGGTCTGCACCCGTCCTTGTCCCCTAGGAGGAGATACACTCGGGTGGCAAGTGGCCCTGATTTCTATCAGTTCCTGTGTGGTCCTAACCTGAAAAAGAAAACCTTGGTGGTAAAAGATTTTGCAGAAAATCCTCTGAAGCAAAGTTACTGGGAAAAACAAAAACACACAGGACTTCCCGAATCCTCTCAGGAAACAAGAATCTCATCCCCAGTAGCTGAGTGTTTGTGATAAACCAAAAGAAACCCTCGGATTTCCTAGAGCTGCAGGAATAAACACCCATGGCCCTTCCCAGGGTGTTCTGGAAGCCCCACATGCCTCACGAGCATTTCTTGCCCTGGAGCACCAGACACTCTGGGTGCTGGTTCCCTGAGGGACCAGCACATTCACTCAGCGGCCGAGGCCCAAGCCTGCAGTAGCGATGGGGAAGCTTGGGCTGCCCTCCAAATCCCTTCCTGCTGGGTCTCCAAAAAATAAACACACACATTCTGCTTGTGACATTGTTAGAGGTAAGGGGGATGATGACATTGTATACCCTGACTCTGTCCTTTGAAATCTTAGCCTAACCAAATCCACAGCACTGAGTGTCTGCAGAGTCAGACGGGAGAACTGAGGGAAGGAAGAATTTCCCTACCCAGCCAGTCCCACAGACAAGGCCAAACACCCTAATCCGCAGACTTCTGTGTGCCTACGCCTCTGTCATGGTGCCTGGAGCAGCACAGAGCCCCTACCCAGGCTCCCCACATTCCCTCTGGCTCCCCTCCAATCTGTTCTCGAAGCCACAGCCAGAGTGACCTTTTCAAGATGCAAATCTGATCATGTCACTCCCCACTTAAGCCCTTCAATGAATCCCCATCACTCTTGGAATCAAGACAAAAATCTTAATGTGAACGACAAGACAAAAATTTTAATGTGAACGACAAGACAAGGCCACGGCCCGCCCCACACCCAGTACTGATAAGCTCTCTCCTGGAGCAGAGCCTTTGAACTCACCATTCCCTCTGCCTGGAACGCCCCCTTCTTCCTCTTTACCTAACTCCGACTTTTCCTTCCAATTGGTCGGACCACCCTGTCCCAGGCCCACAGAGCACCCCAACCCTCTCCTCTGCTGCACAAATCAAGGGCAATTTTACATGGATTTGGGGGCTTCCTTGACTGATGTCTCAGCCCCTGAATAAGAAGATTATAAGCTCCTTGAGGACACAGACTGTCAGTTTTTTCTCATTATTGTATTTCCAGGGCCTAACACAGCACAGGGCACCTGATCAACGTTTCTTAAATGTATGAATAAATTCACATTAAAATCGATGTAGTCCAAATAGCACTGGGTTGAGTGGATTTTCCATGTTTCCCTGCTCCCCCACTCAAAAAAAAAAAAAGACACTAATTAAGAACTGTTCTCCCAAAAAGACATCAGCCAAAAAAAGCTCAACACACACGTGACACTACTAAGTTACCAACAACCTCCCAGGGCCCTCAGGTTAAAAGACTGATTTTTTTTCTGAATTCCATTCACAAGAAAATACCAGCCCCCAGGGCTTCAGCAGCTCTGCCTCTCTCCTTCACATAGCAGTGCTTCTGCCTTGGGGCCTTTGCCCATCCTGCTCCCTCAGCCCAGAACAGCCTGGAACAACCCAGAACAGCCCTCTCCCCCTCACCCAGCCGTCAACACATACACCTGGCTCACTGCTAACATCCATCAGGCCTCAATTTAAATGTCCCCTCTAAACCAGCCTCCCCGTGAGTGTCCACTTAGCTCCTTCTCCAGAGCTAGGATTGCGATTTGGAGATATGTTCAGCGTGAGGTCCTTTGTTAAAGGCCAGTCTCCCCTGCCAGGTTGCGAGAAGCAGAGGCTACATCTGTTTTGCTCACTGCTGTATGGCCAGCACCTGCGAGGCTGCCTGGCACACAGTAGGTATTCACTAAATATAGTGAAAATAGGCTGAACGAGCAATTCTGCTGACCAAACTTGCTCCTTCTGGCACACGGTGGTTCACGCCTGACACATGCTCCCATCAGCTGACTGAGCCGTCCTCACAGTCCTCAGGCCTCGGCAGGTCATGATCAAGAGGCTTCTTCTCCAGCCCCCCAGCGAAGCCCACAGGCCCAGCACCAACCCCAGCGCTGGGACAGTCCTCCACCATGGGATAGTCAAGAGGCCCCAGGGCTGAATGATCAGGGGCCCACACCAGGGCAGATGTGCAACCCGTCCCACTCTGCCCCAGCTCCTGGGGACCACATTGTTTCCCTGGCTTGGCTACTAGCAATACCTACACTATCGCAACCAAGCCGGCCCCCTGAAGCCTCGTAATGGAAGCAGGTTAAGGAGGCAAGACTTGAACCCTGGTCTGTCTGACGTCAGGCCCAGCGTGCACGCCCTCTCCCCCTCTCTTTCTCCCTCCCCGCCCCCTTTCCTCTCATATTTAACTGTGGGGAGATACACATAACAAAATTTACCACTTTAACTATTTTCTAAGTGCACAGTTCAGTAGTGTTAAGTATAGTTACACTGTTGTACAACAGATCTCCAGGAATTTTTTTATCAAAAAACCAAAACTCAGTACCAGTTAAACACTAATTCCTCATTCCTCCCGCCTCTCAGCCCCTGGCAACTACCATGCTACTTCTGCGTCTATGGATTTTACTACTCTGGGTACCTCAGATAAGTGAAATCATATCGTATTTGTCTTTTTATGACTGGCTTATTTTACTCAGTATAATGTCCCCAAGGTTCATCCATGTTGTAGCACGTGTCAGAATTTCTTTCCTTTTTAAGTCTGAATGGTATTCCGTTGTATGTTATACCACATTTTGTTTATCTACTCATCCATCAATGGACACTTGGGTTGCTTCCACTCTTTAGCCTTGTAACTAATACTGCTATGAACATGGGTATACAAATATTTTTGAGACGTTGCTTTCAATTCTTTTGAGTATATACCCAGAAGTGGATTTTCTGGATCACATGGTAATTCTATGTTTAATTTTTTGAGGACTCATCATACTTTCCATAGTGGCCATACCATTTTATATTCCCACTGACAGTGCACAAGGGTTCCAATTTCTGCACATCCTCACCACCACTTATTTCTCGTTTTTTGTGTGTTTGTTTGTTTTTGTTTGTTTTTGTTTTTGATAATAGCCATCCTAATGGGTGTGAAGTGATCAGGGTCCAGCTCTTAACCCCAACCCTATGGTACATTCTGTCTGAGGCCCAAACTGCACCCAGTCCCTTCACTACTGAGGCCCAGCCTTACTCTTGCCAATCCCTTCCCCAAGTCTGAGACTCACCCAAAACCACAACCCTGCATGGCCCCACACTGCCAGCCACCAGGCCTTCACGTGCATGCCTGCCAGCTGCTTTCCACTCACTGCCCACCCCAGGCCCCTGAGAGGCCAACTGCCAACTAACTCCCTGACACTGACCTCTGGCTGTTACACCTACCGCCCTGCATCTCCCAACTCTGCTCACCACCCCCTACCCACAGGCTGAACACCCCCTCCCTATACCAGCCTGAAACTTGGGTCCACCCCACACACATGCATAGGCAGGAATCGGTCATGGCCAATTTGCCTTTAAGCCCCAGTGCTAAGCCCTAGTGCTAAGACAGGGGTTTTGTTGGAACTGAATGAATGTCTGATGAGTGAATGAATGGATGAATGGATGAATGGATGAATGAATGAAGCCAGGCTTTAATAATATGCGTGGAGCGGTAGTCAAATTTAAAAACAACAAAATACAAGACTCAGGGGCCCTGGGTGCACCACTTGCCAGCCATCTATGGTGCCGGGCAGATGGCGCCACCTCTCTAAACCCTCTCCTCATCTGCAAAGCAGTGGTGGTACCTTTCTCACAGGACACTTATGAGGAGTAAAAGGGCAGACTTGGGTAAAGGATCTTTCTCCGAGCCTGGCACAAGATAGGGGCTCTAACTAGTGACCACCAACACCATCGCCACTCCCTCTTCACCTCTCTCCACTTCAGTTTTTCTCTGACCTGTCACAGGTCCCTCCCTCCCACTCCCCATCCCAAGGGCTCTGGCTCTTCCTTTCCACGACCACCGCCCACCATGCTCCTGCCCTCTGCCCCCAGCAGACTCCATTCCTCCTACCCCGAAGCTACAAACAACTCCCCCTTGGAGTTAATGCTCTTGTTACTCATCCCGCAAACTTCCTCACCACCTACTCGCTCTCCAACCACCTGCCTTCTGCCTTCCACTTCTCCCAGGAAGCCGTTCTGCCTGGCTTCACAGTGACCCCATCCCAGTCCCAGGAGCTTTCCTTGGCCCTCATCCTCGGACAGACTGGCCGCTCTCCACAGTCAGCCCTCCTCACCCTCTCCAAACACTTTCTTGGTTTGGCAATAATTACACATTATCCAGGTTTGAATCGACAAGCATCCAGCCAGCATTCTCCCAGGTCACACACAAGACACAGGCACCTCCTGCTTCCCCACCGCTCCTCCCGGTTGCATTCCCTTCCTCCCGCCCGCTTCATGTGGACTGATGCCAAAGGCGAGCCCCATGAGTCTTCGAAGGACAGACCTTCCTCGCCAGGAAGCCCTAGCACCAAGCAGTGTTTCTCAAATTGTGGTCTGGGCACCTCCTGCATCTGAATCACCTAAATCACAATTGCCAAAGACCTGCTGAATCGGCGTCTCTGGGATGGGCCTGGGAGTCTGTATTTTACGCCAGCTTCCAGGAGATTCTTATTCTCATTGAAGTTTCTCTTCCACTGCCAAAGGTTCCACCACTTCCCCAGGAGGCCCTCCCAACTGTCTCTCTAGCCTGAACACTCTACAGAGTAACTATCCCCGACTTCTAGGGTCATCTTTTTCATATAGCTATTTATTAGCAATTCAAGCAAAAGACGCAGAGGCCAACTGCATGGCCACCTTTCCCAACTTTACTTGCAAGGTCACTCTCCCAGACTTGAGTCTTAGGGTCCCTCGTGACCTATCCATTTGCTCTCTCTGCCTCAGTCAAGACCTGCTACCTCTCATGCCTTGGTCTCTGCAATTGCCTCCTAATCCTTCGAGGACCGTAGTAGTTTCCTACTGCTGCTACACCAAATTGCCACATGGTTAATGGCTTGAAACAACACTGATTTATTATCTTACAGTTCTGGGGGCCAGAGGTCCAAAATCAGTCTCACTGGATTAGAGTCAAGGCGTTGGTAAGGCTGCATTCCTTTCTAGAAGCTCTGGGAGAGAATCCATTTCCTTGTCTTTTTCAGCTTCCAGAGGTCACTCGCATTCTCTGGCTTGTGGCCACACCCTCACATCACTCCAACCTCCTGCTGCCATCGTCACACCTTCTACCACTGACTCTGACCCCCTGCCTCCCTCTTACAGGAAGCCTTGTGATTATGTTGGGCCCACCAGAGATAATCCAGGATCATCAGCCATCTCAAGATTCTTAAATTAATCACATCTGCAAAGTCCCTTTTACCCTGTAGGATCACATATTCACAGGCTCCAGGAATTAGGACAAGGACGTCTTTGGGGACCATTAATCAGCTCACCACAAGGATCATGTATTCAAAAGCAAAGATCAGAACCATAAAATATCGTACCAAAAGTTTATAGGAAAAAGAAACTCATCAAACATACTTTTTTGAGCACCTACTATGCACCAGGTGAGGGGATACAAAGATACATAAGACACAGTCCCTGCCCTCAGGAAACTCAAAGCCCAAGGTACCCATCAAACAAATCACCTTCTTAAAAAGGAATAAAATTCTCTTTCCTACAGAAGAATTCCAATTAATGAATGCAGAAGGAATGAGGGAAATACAAAAATCAAAATTGGATAATAATGGTTGCAGGCAAGATCCATTAATGGATACTAAAATTAGTAGGTAAGAATTTGAAGACAAAGAAGGATCTTACATAGTCTCAAAGTATCTACCCCCAAATATTTATTAATTACAAATGGAAAGATAGTAATGTTACAGTAGCAAAAACTGGCAGATACTATTTTAACCAAGAGATCAAGGTTAAAATCACCAGCGATGAGACATGTCTGTGTTATCCGCCCCAATAGGATGCTGTGAAAAAGGCACATCACCTCTGCGACATTCTTGCCAAAAATACATAACCTCAATCCAATCATGAACATACACCAGACAAACCCAAACTCAGGAACATTCTACAAGATAACTGACCAGTACTTTTCAAAAGTGTCAAGGTCGCAAAAAGCAAAAAATAAATATAATAAAATAAGAAACTGTCTCAGATTGAAAGAGACTGAGGAGAAATAACAATAAAATACAATGTGGAATCCTGGGTTGGATCCTGGAATAGAAAAAGGACATTTGTGAAAAAACTGGTGAAATTCAAATAAAGTCTGTAGTTTAGCTTAGTATTCTACCAATGTTAATTTCTTAATTTTGGTCATGGTACTCTGGTTAAGAAAGATGTTGATATTAGGGGAAGCTGGGTGAAGGTCGTATGGGACTCTCTGTACTATTTTTGCAACTTTTCTGTAAACCTGAAATTATTTTTAAATAAAAGTTTTTTGTTTTTTTTTTATTTTTAAAAGAAGAATAATATACAGCAATGACAGCAAAACCACTGTCATAAAAAAAGCTAGGAACCACAGTCATCATAACCAACTGGTCTCCCCACTGCCAGGTGGTCTCTCCCTCCATTTATTCTCCACACCAAAGCAAGGCAAGAGAATATCTTAAAACACCATTTTGCACTTGTCACTCTCCACTCAAGACCTCTGGGGCGGGGGGCAAGTGCTCCAAGAGTCTTATCAAAAGCAGCTTAAAGGGGCTCCAACTGGCCAAATACGGGACACTCTGAGCATCAAATTATAACCCAAAGAATAAAATAATAATGCACAAATTTACACAGTTATAAACAAACAAACAAACAAACAAACTGATGGAGGAGAGGGAAAGTTTTTCTTATGGTCGAATGCCACCTAATAGAGAATAAATGGCAAAGATAAAAATTTCTCATCAATGAATGTTAAAACTAGTGAATGAGAGTTTGATGAGGAATGAAATAGTTACATAGCCTCTAAGTATCTCTGACAAATTACTTATTAATAACAAAGGGGAATAGTAACTTCTCAGTAGAAAAGCCTAGCAGACACCAATTTGCCAAGTGATTAAAGCTAAAATCACCAATATTGGGACAAGTTGACATCATGTGTCTTCTGACAAGACCCACTGAGACAGGCACAACATCACTTATTTATCTTGCCAAAAATGCATAATCTGAATGTGATCATAAGGAAAGAGCAGATGAAATCAAATTGAGGGACATTCTGCAAAATAACGAGCCTGTATTCCTCAAAAATGTCAAGGTCAAGAAAAACAAAGAAAGGCTGAGAAACGAGTCCAAATTAAAGGAGACTAAAGAGCCATGACAAGTAAATGTCATGTTTGATCTGGACAGAATTCTGGACCTGGAAAAAAATATAGCCATAAAAGACATTATTGGGACAACTGATGAAATTCATACATGAACTCATGTGTGCTAGCTCATGAGTATACATGAGTAGATAACAGAATTCTATCAATGTTAAATTTTCTGATTTTGATAGCCTTATTGTTTTCAGAAAATACACACTGAAGTATTTAGAGGACAAAGGAGACAATGTCTCCAACCTACGCTGAAATGGTTCTGAAAAAAAATGTGTGTGCATGTTTGTATGCGTGTGTGTGCGTGTGTGTGCGTGTGTGCGTGTGTGTGCGTGTGTGTGCATGTGTGTGAGTGTGTGATATGATAAAACAAATGGGGCAAAATATCAACAACTGAATCTTGATAACAGATATATAGATGTTCCCTATACTTTTGTTACGACTTTTTTTAAGTTTGAAATTATAACAAAATAAAAAGTTACAGTGAGAACAAGGAGTATTTTGGGATGATGAAAATATTCTGAAATTGGATTGTGGTGATGTTTGCCCAACTCTGTAGATTAATTAAAAATCATTGAATAGTAAAAAAAAAAAAAAAAAAGCTTTAAGAAAGTCTTACGTTCATCCCCTCTGATGGCTCCCCATTTCTCAGCCCCATGGCCTGGTCCCCACCCATTACTCTACTCTCCTCCACAGAGCACACCAACACAAATGTTCACCCCATCAGCTGGGTCAGCTGCTCACTCTCCTTTCCAAATATACGGCGCACACCTTCTGAATGCCTTCAGATTCCCTTGCTCTTGCTTAACCTCTCCTTGCTGACCTGGGTCCTGCCCAATCCCACGTCCCGGTCACTGCAAGGATCCAGTCTTCCTTCGATCTCTCACTCCCATCTCATTTCTAACAATGACAGAGTCTTTTCTCGGTGCCAGTGTTATTCTAACCACTTTATATGGAGTGTTTCATTTGAACTCACAACCCTACGAAGTCAGTGCTATGGTTGGCTCCATTTTATAGATGAGAAACTCAAGTCATGAGTGTGCTGCCAGGTAGTTGACAAAGGCGGGATTCAAACTGGGCCATTCTCGAATCAAAGCCACTATTCTCGCTGGTAACCACTATGCTTTATATCCCTATGGATTTCCTTATGCATTTATTCTTTCACAGACAGATCTTTTCCCCCACCAGGCCATGAGATCCCCGAGAAGCAGGTCCACACTCTGGATGGGCCTCTCTAGACACTGCATACGGCAGGTGCCCAACAGCTGTTTGTGCAACATAGGCTGGGTTCCAGAAAGGGGGTGGGGGGGGTTGCAAGCTCCATCAAAAAGAAGAGCCAATTCTCCACCCCCGAGCACAGCCCAGCCCCCTGGCTACTGCCCAAGGCCCGGCCGTCATCTGCTCTGGGTAATAAGTATTTGTATGGCGATAATTACAGCATTTGGGAAGAAAATCCCATTAAGCAAGAAGCCCTGCCGAGTTGCTAATGCCGGCACAGAACTGGAGGCGGCAACTCCGCCAAGCTCCCGTCTGCTCCCAATAATGCAGGAGCTGCCTGTCCCGCCACCCCTCCCCTGGCCCAAAAAGAGCACGGCCGCCCCTGCTGGCAGCTTAGGGCAGCCTGGGCCACCCCAGCCGGCCTCCTCCCTCGGAGAGGGGGCCCCGAAGAAAGGATGGCCCTGTCTTTGCATGCTCCAGAGTTCCCAGGGGATCCAGAGCGCCCAGTGACTGACTGCCTGTTGAGGGACAGGTGAGCAGGGCCATGCTGGGATCCAGGACTGAGTGGCACCCAAGTTCCTTTCACATCCCGGCAATTCTGTCACCTTAATAACAATAATAATACCATTTATCAAACACTTGCTGTGTGCCAGGCCTGGTGCAAAGTGCTTCTCCAAGCATTACTGCAGTTAATGTTCACAACCACCATTTGAAGCAAGTCCTGTCATCATCCCCACTTGATGGGCCAGGAAACGGAGGTCTGAGAAGTCACTTTTCTCCAGAGCACTTATCACAGTTTGCAATTGTGTGTTTATTCTCACATCACGTCATTCATCTCTACCTCCCCTGCTGGACTACAACTCAGAGGGAAGAGCGGTGTTGGTTTCTGTCTAGCACTATTCGCTCGGTGTGATGCAGACATTCAATAGATAGATATCTGTTGAATGAATGAATTAAACCCTATAACTTGCCCCAGGTCCCCCAGCTGCTGAGTGGCAGAGAGGCTAAAAACCCAGGCAGGCTGGCTCCAGGGCCATGCTATCATGTCGTCCACCCTACAGAGTCCCTGCATGGCACTGCCCTGATCCCTGTCCCAAAATCCCGGGGAATGGAGGCAAAGCGCCCTGGTACAGCAAAGGAGCACTCTGAGCAGCCAGCCTGCAGAAGAGCAGTCTGCAGCACGGCCGACACTCGAATGCTTACTTCCCAAACGCTCTCCTGCCCCAACCTAACCCTCAAACCTTTAGCATGAGCGTCCCAGATAATAAAAATAATAAAATCACCTAATTGAATTACAAAGCATTTCACCCACATAGCATGAGTGAATCTTGGCAAAGTCCTATGGTAGTAGGTGTCACTCTTCCCAGAGGCTGTGGGGCAGTAGAACACCAGCCATGTGCCAAGCATGTTGCCAGGCCCTCTCCGTGCATTCGCTTACTTAATCCTCACCATCAATCTGCAAAGCTGTGATCATCTCCTTTTACAGATGGGGAAACTGGGTCTCAGAGAGGATGAGTGACCGTACTGGGGCCCCGCCACCAGTTATTGAGAACCCAGCAATAAGCCCATGACACCTGTCACTGGAGACGAGAGTTCCACAAGGAGGCAAGTACCCTGCACAGTGTGGGTCTCCGCTGCAAGAGATCACAGAGCCCTGCTCAGAGAGCCCAGACCCGCCAGGCCCTGGTAGAAGATATGGCTTTAATCCGGCCCCCTGACCCCTCTCACCACAGCCACCATCCAATCATAATTTGGAATTCTAAACAGGCTCCCAGACAATCAGCCTAGGGGCGCCCTCACTGTCTTCCTTGGGCATGACCACCCAGTCCAGTCGAATGGGGCCTCTAGATTCGGGGATAGGGCTGAGAGAAGGCATGGGCCATCTAGGCCTCTGCAGCAGGCAGGCAGCTAGGGCAGTGACAAACTGGCCACGATACAAAGGGACATACTGAGAAAGACAGGAGAGCGGGTCCGCATGGCGTGAAGAGCAGCGAAATGTTCTGGGCCTGGAACAAAATGGAAGTCAGCAAGCCTTCCCAGGGCCCTTCCCCACCTCCCCACCACGGGCCTCTCCCCTCTCTGCACTCTGCACCCACAGGGGTCTCTGCGGCGAGCCCAGAGTACAAGTGCCTAGGGTGGAGAGGAAAAGCAGCGTCCACACATAATCTCTTATCACACTCTCCTGAACATTCTAGTCCAAAAGATTTTTTTTTTAATTAAAAAAAAATCCACTGAAAGTCAAGGTCTTTCAGTGGAAGAAAAGACAATCAATAGTAGCCATAGCTGGGTCTCTCTGAGCTTGAGTCCTGCAAAGAGAGGAAGCTTCTAGTCCTCTAGCGCACCCCTAACTTAATAATTCACGGCGAATTATTCAGGACCCCTTCCCCACCTGGCCCACAACGGCTCTCGGGCTTGCACAGCCTCTTCCCAGAAGTCCCCGCAGCAAACCAATGACAATGTCTTCCCCCTGGGGGAACAGGCCTGGACCCAGAGTTAAGGACTATGTGATAATAAAGTTGCCAGACCTCTCGGGCTGCTGTAGAAACTGCCCAGAAGACAAAAGGCGAATGCATAGCTGCAGTCTATAAAAATTTCACAGCCGGAGAAGAAGCTGCCATTTCAGTCTCCAAAAACGACATAATATTCATGTTGATTAGACAGAGCATTTGCCCGTGATTTTGAGTCCGCTGAGGCTCTCCCCTAGGCCTCTTCTCGGGGTGTTCTTTTCCTCCTCAAATAGCTCTTTCACAGCCTGCGTGTTGAAAAGGCAGGCTCCCTCTGCTTTCCACATCCTTCTCCAATCCAAGTTTTGCCCACAGCCAAGATCAGATCTCATCCCACGCCCCCATGATGATTCACCCCTGGATTCCAACAGTGAAGTCCCCAAAAGAAAAATCCAGATAGAGAAAGGCCTTCCTGACTCTCCCTGACCTTCCCAGCCTCAGGTCCCATCACATCCCCCTGGACACAGCATGTTTCAGCCCCGGGGCAAAGCTGGTCCCTCTCTTTGGTTGCCTGCCCTCTCTGCTTGGCAAAATCCAACCCAACCACTATTGGGTCCCAAAGTGCCGTGACAAAATGGCTCATCATCTGAGAAGCCCATACATCCCAGAAAAGGGCTTCTCATCCCAATGCTTTCCCCATAGCTTCATCACACTGCCAGCCTGGCCCTCTCCCAAGAGCTTACATTTAGGTATCCACTGCCTAGTCTTCTCGACTATACATCATCTGAGGGCAGGGACTTACTTCCTGCTGGAGCTTCGGCACCCAAGGCAATTCCTGGCCCTGTAAACATCTGCTGAATTAAATTACAAAATTCTTCCCCTGATCTTATCATAAAAATGGCTCTCACTTAGCAAGAATCATAACGTACCAGGCGCTTCCCACACATTATCTTCAGTCCTTACAAGAACCAGAGACCTTATGTATCAGCAGCCCCATTTTCCTGCTGGAAAGCTAAGAGAACTTTCCAAGTAACTTGCCCAAGGTCACACAGCAAATAACTGACAGCTGAAGGGCTCCAACCTAGGCGAACGGAGCTCCAACCCTCCTCTGCACTAGGAAGTTTAGCACACATCTCTTTTAATCACAAAAGAGCTCAAGAGTTCATGAAAGTCAAAACAGACGCTTTCCTCAAAACTGAAGAGGAAGAGAGAGCAAGGAATGAGATGACTTCAAGATTCAGTTCCAAAAGCAAAGCAGAGGGGCTCATGTGTCTCAGACCGTGGCAGCTACCAGAGTAATGTTTGCAGGAGAAATACCCCATGGGCAAGGCCAAGGAACAGAGAGTAGGTCCAGAGGCATTGAAGGTGACCCTGCAACCTCAGGGGTCCTCTGGACGGATTTCTGACCTTCAGTCCTTCAGGGCCACACAAGATAATGCACAGTTGCCCCAAGCAAACGGTTTGGTCCACCCTCTCCCCATGCCAGCATCTTTCTCCAGCCCCCACACGTCCTCAGACACACATTGATTCCTATCTAGACTGCATCTAGGTTGCAAATTCTCTGAAACCACCTCCAGAATTTTCGACCAAGAAGAGTCTGGGGGAAAGTATGCTCACTAATTGCCGACCTTGGTACAGACTTTGATCCAGGAGACGGCTCTCCCCAGGGTCAGGTTTCTGCCTCTGACCAGCTGGGAGCCATGAAAATGTGCTCAAAAGTTATTGAAATATATACGCCTTTCCTGAGAGCCAGGGCAGTTGCCCAGGAGTGTGGGAAGAAGGAGTCAGCAGGTTTCAAAAGAGCCGGCAGCCTTTGCCAAAGTCCAGTTCAAAAATCTCCCAAGGCTATCACCTCTGCAAGCAGCACAAAGGCCCTGCATGTGACCGAAATGTACACACACTGCATGCAGGGACTCTCACAGCCTCACACTGAGGTGATATCACTACACAAGGAATTCATACATACACACATTCTGCAGGGAATCTGGGAAAACAAATTATACAGGTCTGTAAATACGCACACATACACACACTAACCATCCACACACGCACGTGTGCACACACACCCTACACAGCTCAGCAGGTCTAGAAAGAGCTGAGTTTCCTCAAGAATTTAGAAGTAAGAGAAACAAGGGAGGAGAAATGGTGTTTTTATGACTTGTCATGGTCAATGTCTTTAACCTGTGTCTCCCATTCTAAGCTCCCGACCTCTCAGCATTATTTACTGGGCTCTCCATCCAGGTCACACATCTCTCTCCCTGGGTGCTGAATGTAACAAGCCCCAAAGTCAAATCCCTCATGTTCCATTGTCTGCCCCGGTTGGGGAATGGCTGTAAGTGAGGTGGGAGACCAATGCCTGACACCTGCAAGGGAATTCTTAAGGCCCTGGGGCAAACAATGGAGAGGAAGGGAAAGACGGAAACTTCAACTCCTTCCCATCTTGCTACCCATCACCAGCCTGCAAGCCCTCAGAACCCACATCCACGCACACGACTCAGAACACAGCCCAAGCCCCATGTGCCCAAAAGGAGACATGGTTTCTTGCCAGCGTGAGGAGCTTCCCTCCTGGGTGCGAGGAAGGCTTTCTGGCACCAATTCACAAGCACCCTGGAGGAATAAAGTGCTGGCGCAGTGGGAAGGGCCTGCCAGTGCAGAGCGCAGGATGCAGGTGTGAGGATGGGAGGTGACAGCCCCACTGAGGGCCCTTTGAATCCCGGGAAAGGAAAACAGTGGAGCTTCTGGCTCCTGGCTCGAGAAAGACCCTGGCAGGCATCGACTCCTCTACTGGATGCTGAGCCCGGTTCCAAAGATCCAGCTCCCATCCCCAGCCCTGAATTGCGTCTTGGTGGGAGGGTAACCTCGGGGCTCCCTGTGGGCTAGGGATGGGGCCATACTCACAGGCGCTCGGTGTTCCGTGGGATGTTCTTGGGTATGGTCTGCAGCCCCGTGCCGTGACAATCCACCGAGGTGCCCGTGCAGGTGCAGAGGGCGGGGCACGCCGTGGTACCCAGGCGCCACGCGGCTGCCCACAGCAGCAGCCAGAGCTCCGGCCGGACGAGCCCCGCCGAGGACCCCATCTGGGGCATCAGCGCCATGGTGCCCTCACCGTGTCCCTCTGATGTGCCAGACGGCAGCAGCCGCTTACCATCCCCGTCTGGGGCTCCCTCCAGGTGCGGTCCCGGGTCAGAACCACCGAAGAGACCGCTGGCTGGTGCTCTGCGCCCTTGTGGGCTGCGAGGCACCTTGCTCCTCCAAGCGACGGCGCCTGTGCGCGGACGGAGGGAGGACGCCTTGGGCGGAGGGCGCTCCTCTCCTCTCCGGTTTCTCGCTGGCTGCCTCTCCCTCCCTCCCTCCCTCCCTCCCTCCAGCTCCCAACTGACTGCTGCGAGGAGGAAAATGGGCAGGCCCCGAGCGCGCACGCACCCCGCGCGCACACACACACACACACACACACGCACACAATCACACACTCTCACACCCGCACGCTCGCTCCCACCCGGCAGTCATCCATCAATCGAAAAGCACACATCCAAGGCCAGACTCCTCCCCACCCTCCCCCGCACACACCCTCCCCGCCCCCGCCTCCCGACGACCACTCCGCTGCTGCCAGCAGCGTACAGTTTTAAAGGTGGAACCTACAAGGCGCCTTGAGCGGGCAGGGGGCTGCGGGGAGGGGAGGAAGCCCACGGTTCGACTTGCGGGTCCCGACGCTCACTGGCGCGACACACACACACACACACGGAGGATGAGCACAGACGCACGCACCCAGCACCCGCAGCCCCAGCTGCTGGTCCAGAGCGGGGAGGGAATCTTATTTGACCCCTTCTCCTGGGCCACAGACATCATTTACCCGAGGGCAGAAACTACTCCCTGGCCCCGTCAGACTTGCTTTGTCAATTCATTATGAAAGGAAGCCCCGCGCCCCAGGTGGCCATCTCCAAGCCACCTACCTTGCTTAGCGTGAGACCTTGAGGGTCGAGCCTGGGAAAAAAGGCGGGGGGGGGGGGTGTGAGGAGAAGTGGGGAGAGGGTGGTGGCACAAAAGCCCTAGGCCAAAGAAAGTCTTCTCCCCTCCCTCAACACGTTCTCCACCAAGAGAGGAGAAACCCCATTTCTCCAAGTGGAACCCGAAGCTAGCTGCACCCAGAATGAGAATGACCTTGATTTGGACATTGCACAGCTGCAGACTTGTTAGTCCTGCCCATCCCCTGTGCTGGCTTCCCAGGGGGTCGAGAGCAGTGGGGATTAGAAATCCAGCATATATCTTCCTCCTCTCATACCAACCTTCTTCCATTTCTGACAGGTGAAAACAAATATTCAGTCTTGTCTTCAAAGGAGTGCAGAGACGGCTGGAAAAAAGCTGGGCAGCCTGCTTGGGAGAGAAGGACCACAGGCTACTCACGTCAGACTCCAGGCCTTACACTTCTTTGGGTAGGGACTTTTTTCACTCTAAGGCAGGTGTGCATATGAGTGTGAACAGGAAATCCAGGTGGGGAAAGAATTATCCTCAAGCCAAAAAGATAAAAACCCTTCCAGTATCAAGGACAGCTGTGGTTTGCTGGTGCTCCATAGGACCCAGACAGCTTTTGCCCATCATCAGTCAGGGTCCCTGATTCCAGGTTGCCTGGGAAGAAGAAACAGCTGAGCAGCCCAAGAAACACCTCCTCTCACAGGAGTTGGCTTCCCTGGGTTTCCTCCTGGGAGAAACCAGAAAGAAAGTGGCTGGTGCCAGGGGTAAACACAGCTTGTCAGAGGTGGGTGATGTGATATTGATGGGCTCCACAAGATGAAACCGTATCATCCACCAAGTACAGGCTCAGTGTTTTCTTTGTTTTCATTTCCATCTTGATGAAAATTTTGCAGTATCTCTACTGTCATAGCACAGATAGAACTGTGGCCAGTATGTCGCAACTAATGTGGCTGATTTGATGGGTTCTTTTGAAAGTTTTCACTCACTTCCATACTTGACCTCCATCCAAGGCCATAGGTCCTTGAGCATCAATTCAGTGACAACTGGAAAGGTGGGGAAAGACTTTCTCAAGGGCCCCATGTGGTGTGATCTTAGAGAACCTTTCCACAAATCAATTCTGTGAGAGCCTCCTCCCCTTCTCCCTCACAAAGTCCTACTGAGGACATTCGGCCCCCCTCTGCTCTCCCAGCTGCCTGGGCCCAGGCAAGTTAAATCCTCATTCCTTTGAGCCTGCAGCTTTGTTTATCCTCTCTTAGCTGGGGCTCTGTTTACACATGTGGCTCCTTCCCTGACACCCCTCCTGGGGCAGAGGCTGCCCCCACCCCATGGATTCCTCACTTCCTCATTTTGGCACTTAACCCAGCACCTGGCACTTAGTAGGCCTGTCACAAACAGCATTCAGACTGTTGAAGATGTCTGGTCTCCAACCTCCTGCTCCAGTGGTGCCTCCCTGGCCCCATGACCTCAGAGGGCTCCTTGAAGCCAGGATCCATGTGGGGAAGAGGAAGAGTGTTGATTAATGGGCAACATGCCCTAGGGGCTTTAGAGAAGCATGGCTTTAGAGGGATGGGATGGGCAGGGGGCAGCATGATCAGCTCTGCCTGTGGCTCCCAGGAGCCGGCCACTGCCCTGGAAGCTTTCAGATTAGCCTGGAAAGTAAATCCCAAACAGGCCTTAAGTCAAGTCGCTACCACCTGGCAAGGCCTAGCCTTTGCTTTAAAGTGGGGAAGAAAGGAGGGCCCCCTCGGAGTCAGGACAAAGACCCCGCCCCCACCAGTTCATCACAAGAGGCCTGGCCTCAGCAGCCAGGCAGCTCCCCTACTTGGCTCCTATCCCCAGTTCCTCCACCCCAGGACCTGGCTAGCTCCCCAATTCGGGAGGCAGCTTTCCATGAATGAACGCAGCTCATTAGCGTTCCCAGCACATTTACTAGTTAAACGACCGCCTGGCCAGCCACACACCCCGACCACCCTCCCCACCCCCCTGCTTGGTGTGTTCAGTTTCCTCTCCCATGCCCCTCCCTCTGTTGGGTCTCCCTACCCCCCTCCCTACAATCAGGCCACCTGCTCCTTCTGCACAGGGAGGGAGGAGGCAGGCCTGTCACACTGCTTCTGCCAGGAATGTTCCACCAAGCTCCACTCTGCCCACTGGCCACCAGCAGGCAAACCCATGGAGGAAAACTTGGGGCTTCATCTCTGCATCCAGTAGTATGAGCCTCCTCTGAGTCCCCTCAGCTATGAATGCTCAGGAGTTGAGGGCCACTTCCTGCCTGTGACTCGGAGACAGTGCCCTCTTCTCAGCCTCTGCTCAGGGTCCTCTCTTCCATCCCCACTAGCCCCTTCGGAAGCACCATGAAAGGCAAAGAGCCTGGGTGAGGCTGTAGAACACTACAGTTTAGATTTCCAAACTGCAAAAGGCCAGAATGAGACAAAATGCCTGCTATCTGAGCATTTGTTGAACACCGTTTATTGAGTATTTATGTATTATGTACACTGTACTGGAACTCGGCAACTCAAAAAACATACCTGGCCCACAGCGAGCTCACAGTCCAGCAGGGGAACAGATAAAGGAAAACCCACTCAACACAGTTATTTTGTTAAAAGGGAATGTGGAATTATACTGAACCCAGAGTGTGGGACTCAGGATAGGGCTAGAAGGCTCCCTGAAAGAGAAAACACTTGACTCTTAAAAAATAAATAGGCATTGGCTGAGAAGCACAATGGGAAGAAAGGCTTTCTGGGCAGAGAGCTGCATGAGGTAAGGCACGCAGACAGCAGCAGCATCCTCAGTAGTTGAGCTGCAGCAAGGTCAGCAAGGCCCGGGTAGGCAGGAGTTCAGGTGGGCAGTGCAGGCAAAGGTCTGAGAGGTGATGAGGGTGCAAAGCATCCCAGATGCCCTGATGTCGCTGTTCTCTAACTTTACAGAATCCCCTGGCTTATGCCTATGATTAAACACATGCCTATATATGTATGTACTTACAATACATTATCCCCAGAACCAATGACAGTGGTGCTTTCCAAGGAAGGGACAGTTTCGACATGCGCTTTCTTCCTACTGTTTGGATTTCTTTACCTATGTGGTATGACCTAACCCCATTACCACCAATACATTTTTTTAAATCCCCTGGGGTGCTTATTATAAATGCCAGTTCCTAGGACCCACCCAAGACCTTCCTAATCAGAATCTTCACTCTTAGCAGGCTGGGGGCGGTGAGGCAATGTGAATCTGTTGCCAGTGGTTTCAGAAACCACGCACTAAGAATCAAGGCCTGGTGTGCTGAGTTAATGAGTTTGAACTTGGACCTGAAAACTCTGGGGAGTCATTGAAGGAGGGGCCTGGCAGAGACAAAGGCTCTGAGGCCTGACTGCCTCACTCTTCCCCAGTTTTCACATACTGTTAACAAAGATAAGACACATCAAAGAGAAAGATAGCCACGGGGAAGTGAAGGAGGACCGGGAGGGTGGGGACAGAGCCATGTGACACTGATGCACGGTAGCTTCAGTCATGAAATGACAGAGCCAGAAAGGGGTTGGATTAAGACGTGACTGAATCCAAATACCTCTGTGTGGTTGGTGGCCCACAGAAGTGAAACAATCAGCCCAACTTCACAAGGCAAAGGAGTTGCTAAGCTGAGACACAACAGAGTCTGGATCTTGCTCCACTAGGCACACACCTGGGTAGAACACAATATCCAATCCACCGTGGGCCTACCACCCTCACAGGGACTGAGAAACCAGGGGTCCCTGGGAGGTCACGCCAGCAAGACTCGGGATATTTTAACTTTAATCTCTAAACCCCTTGATGTTCTCAAATGTGAGAAGGCTGGACCACTTGAGACTCTCATAACAAAGCCTGACGCAGGGACCATTTCCTAGACTTAAGATCAAGGGGCTTTTATAGAGGCCACCATATGCATCCAGGACAGCTCTGTCAGGATGAGAAGCACTTGGAGCAGGAGAGGAGCAAAAAGGGGACAGGAAGAAAGGAGATGAAAGGGAAACAGACAGCAGGGCGAGAGAGTCTGTGCGGGCAGCAGTTTGCTTATTCACTTATCGAGCATTGATTGTATGTCAACTGTGCGCCAGGCATTGGGAATATAAGAGATTTTTGCTTGGGGTTCATTGAGTTTCTTGTATCTTGTTCATCGTTTTCATCAAATTTGAAAAGTTTTCAACCACTATTTCTTCAAAATTTTTTATGTCTCCTCTTCTCTTTCCTCTCCTTTGGGAACCCCACTGACGCATATATTAGGCCACCTGAAATTGTCCCAGAGCTCACTGATGCTCTGTTCATTTTTTTTTTCGAATCTTATTTCTCTGTTTCATCTTATTGAGTTTCTACTGCTGTTTTAATGTTCATTATCTTTTCTTCTGCGGTGACTAATCTGCTATTTAGCCCATCCAGTGCAATTTTTATCTCAGACATCGTGGTCTTCATCTCTGGAAGATCTATTTAGGTCTTTTTTTTTTTTAATCTCCCATGTATCTTCTTAACATACTTATGTTTCCCTTTACTTTCTCATACATATGGAATATAGTTGTAATAACTATATCTACAAATTCTATTAGCTGTATTGTTTCTGGGTCAGTTTTGATTGATTGCTTTTTCTCTTCATTACAGGTCATATTTTCCTACTACTTCATATTCTGGTAATTGTAGAATAAATGCCAGACATTGTGGATTTTACCTTGCTGGATGCTGGATATTATTGTGTTTTTAAAAAACAATCTTGGACTCTGTTCTGGAACAGAGTCAAGTTACTTGGAAACAATACAATTCTTTTGTGGCTTTCTTTTAAGCTTTCTTAGATAAGACCAGAGTAGCCTTTAACCTAGAGCTGATTTCCCCACTTCTAAGGCAACACCCTTCTGAATATTCTACCCGATCCCAAGTGTATTCGGAGGTGTTCTACTCTGGCTAGTGTGAACATCAACTCTTCCCAACTCTGTGGGAGCACCAAGGGTTGTTCTGCCTGCCCCTTGTGGATGGAACTTCACTGGCCTCAGATACTTTACAGCACATGCTTTGATCCATGCTCAGGTGAAGGCAGTGGGAGGGGGCGCCGTAGGGAGGAAGCATCTGCAAAGCCCCGGCTGCCCGCACTTGCTCTCGCTCTCACGCTTTCTCTCTCTCTCTCTCTCTCTCTCTCTCTCTCTCTCTCTCTCAGCCCGTGACCCTACTTTTTCTGCAGCAATTTCCTCTCCCATGAGAACGCTAGTCACCTTGGCCTTCCAAACTCTCAGCTTCAGCCACGCGACTCAACTTCATGCCTGGTTCCAGCCCCGTGCCCTACTGGCCTGGAAACTTCCTCCAGACTGTAAGCCGGGGCGATTACTGCGCTCACCACACTTGTTTTCCCTCTGGAAGGAATCATCGTCCCTCATTACCAGTCGTCCAATGTGAAAACAGTTGTTTTATATTTTTTTCTGGCCTTCTAGTTGTTTAAGGTAGGATAGTAGATTTGACCTATTACTACATCTTGGACAGAAATAAAAGTTCGTAAGAGATTTTTAGCAACACTCTGTATCCTTTAAACACTCCCAGTGTGCTGGAGAGAGACCGTCAAGCAAACAGTCACTTGATGCTGACAAGTGCCCTGAAACTGGCCAGTGAGGAGGGGGTCTCAGCCACATGGGCCTTCTCTCAGTTTATGAAGCACCTCACGCTCTTTGCGTATGGCAGTCCCTGGGCAAGCATGCTCTTCTCACCATCCTCAGCCTGGCCTAGACCTCCTCATCTTAAACAGCACCTCCTCAGAAAAGCCTTCCCTGACAAGGAGTTGGGTCAGCCCCCTCCCTTGTCATGTGATCTCCTGCTTCTCTGTGCCTCTCCTTAGAGTATTGACACTGTCACAGAATTACTCATTTATCTGCTGTCTCTCCTCTCTCCTAGGCTGAAGCACCTTGCAGACTGGTTTACATCTATCTTGTTCCCTAATGCCTAGTCCAGGGCCTGGCACATCAAAATGCTGAATAAATATTTTTAACTGAAGCATAGGAAGGTCATTCAAGGGAAGAGGGATCTTGAGAATAAAGGTGCAGAAAAGACAGGCCTCCTGTCAAAGTTAGAGCAATGAAGAGCCACATATGACTAGAGAGAGAATTCCCCCAGGGAACAGTGAGATTGGGATGTGGGGGCAGGTGGTCAGATACCGAGAAACCTGGAGGTCAGTCTGAGAGCCTTGAATGTTATCCCGGGGGCATTAATGAGCCACGGTCAGCACATGGCACAGCGTGGGTTCCTGGGAAGAGCTTCTGGGATAGGGGGGAGCTTACAGAGCATGTATTAGGAAACACTCTCAGGATCACTGTCTTGAGAGGGAGGTAAGGGAGGAGTTAGGCAGAGGGTGATGCTGGGCTACAGTGCTGTTTCAATGGCAGACTCCATCACCTTTACAGGAAGTGCTGAAGACAAGATGGCCCTTTGGAGCTGTCCCAAGTATGGCAAGAGTGCTGGGTCTTTTTCCTGTGGCACTGAACAGTCACTGAGCGAGGGCTGCCTTTGGAAGGAGCCATAACCTGGAGTGAGGCCATTTCCCTCAGCTAAGGGCAACCCCCAGTGAGGGCCACCAGCTAAGTGCCATCCTTGGTCAGCTCTTCTAACAGCTGAGGGACATCGCTGAAGACAGATCCAGACAATTCATCACAGGGTACAAATAGCATTTGCAGGCAGTACAGGGGACAGGGGAGTCCACAGGAGGGTCAGCTAACCCAAGAAACCAGGGAAGGCAAGAGTGAAGATAAGATTAGGACCTAAAGGATGATTAGGGATTAGCCAGTGGAGCAGGAGTGAGGGAAGAGTGTTCCAGACAGAGGGAAGAGTGTTCCAGACAGAGGGAAGAGAGTAAGACAAGGCCCAGAGGCAAGCAGAGGCACAGGGCCTTTTAGCATGGCTGGGAGTAGATTTTTAGGAGGAAGATGAGACTGGGGTAGTGACAAGGGAAGGGAAGATCCTGAAGGGCTGAGTAAATTTGTTAAGGAGTTGGGCTGAATCCTGAGGGGATTGAGAAGCCTTTAGAGATTTAAGGTGAAGAGTGAGATGTGATCAATTTTCTCTCCTTGACTTGTCCTTTAATTCAGCCCCTTCTGCCTCCTGTGGGAGGGAAAAGGCCCTGTCTGGAAGCATATCATATACCCAAAACCCACATGTGAGAAAGAGGAGGCAGCCTTCTCCATCTGAGCCAGCCTGCAGTCCTCCAAAACCCAAGATGACAAAAATTGGCATCAGGGAGCCCATTAGTCCCCCCAAGTTTCAGGGACCTCATCTATAAAGAATAATCCTAACAGCTAACAAAAACACTTCCATTGTGCCTATAAATTCTAAGGGCTTATTCTATTCCAAGGGCTTTACAACTTATGAGGTAGGTAATATTTTTATAAATGAGGAGCTGAAACCCCAGAGAGGTTTAGTAACTTACCCAAGGTCACATAGCATGTGGGTGGCAGAGCCAGGATATAAAAAGAGGATAAGATCTACCTCCTAGGGAAGGTGTGGGATTGAATGAATAGTACTACATATGAAAAGGCTTTATGCTGTACTGGCACGTGATAAATGTGTTCATTTGGGGGAAAAAAAAACTGGTAAGAGTTTTAAATTAAGGAAAAAGGTCTGTCTAAAAAACTTTCCTTTAACAAACGTATGATTCATTGCGGAGGATTCCTTCTTCTCGTTTTTCCATAGCTTCTTCCACAAATGAATGCTTTCTGGGTCTACTTGGCAATGTCACCGACACAAAGTCCAGATATTCTTAGATCTTGCCTTGCCTTCTAGACTGTGGGGTCTTCTAATCTCAATTGTAGGAGTCTTTCTCAAACTGACAAAAACCTAAGTTCAGCAGCTCATAGCCTAAAACCATTAAATACATTTAATTGTAGATCTAATTTCTTTAAAAAAAAAGTTAACTTCATTGGAGTTACAGGTAACTTTAACCTCTTTTTTTATACTCTTCTATATTTTCCATATTCTCTACAATAAACAAGCTATAACATAAGAAATTAAAACATTATTTTAGAAATAAAAATGTAATTACTAAATCTATAACTATTGCCCAAATAAAATTACTATCAAATTTAATAATTTTATGAGCAAACTAAATGCTAAATATTTTACATTCCTGTATTGACAGAGCTGCTATATCTGTACAAAGGGTGCTTTAAAAATAAGCGATAGCTTTTATGAAATATCTAGAAAAAGGCAAATTCAGAGAAACAGAAAGTAGACTAGAGGTTACCAGAGTGGAGGGAAGGGGGAATGGGTAGTTAACTGGTTAATGGGTACAGAGTTTCTGTTTGGAGTGATGAAAAGTTTTGGAAATAGGGGTGATAGTTACACAACACTGTGGATATAATTAATGCTACTGAATTATACACTTAAAATTGTTAAAATGGCAAATTATACACACACACACACACACGCGCACATACATACACATATACGTGTGTGTGTGTGTGTGTGTGTGTGTGTGTGTGTGTGTGTGTGTATACCACAATAAAAAATAGTAATAATAAGCGAAGGTTTAGTGAAGGGAAAGGATGTGGCCGGGAATGCCATCCTCTCAACTGGTCTTCGTCTCCAGCCGCTCAGGCTGCAGCCCATAAACGATGAACACAGTAGTGATCACTCACAATAAATGACTGTTGCCCAGAGGTAAGTGCTCATCATGGCCCACGGACAGACAGGGGATTTGAACCTAGGCAGTCTGACTCCAGCTGTCACACCTTTAACCATCAGTGTACTTCACAATGATAAAAGGGTTTGCTGTAGATTTCCTGCATGGCATGAATCATCTGTAGATGACCCCACAACTAGGTGCTATTGTCCTATTAACAAACAGAAATCTGAGGCTGAGCAGGAACTGCCTGCAGTTACCCACTAGTAGGGGGCAAAGCTCCATTCTCACACTCAGGCCTAGTGCCTGCAAGGCCAGACAAGGTTTAAGTGACTGATTGCAGAGGGCAGGGAGAATTTTTTAAATCGATTGTTAGGATGCTCTGGGCTTCCACCAAGACACTTTGGGTCCTTGGAGAGTCTTATCCTCTTCAGTGAACATTCATCCACTGGCCTGGGCCTGCTGGGGCAGCAGCCCAGAACCTGGGGTCCCTGGTGGGTTTGAGGACATTTGCCCACCACAGGCTCTTCCTGGTGGAACACGGATGGGGTGCTGCTGTCGGTTCCCAGGAGACAGAGAGGGGGTGAGGGCAGTGCCAAAGCGAGAGGGTGGGGTGGAGCCATCTGGACCCCCACTGGGTGTGGGGGGCCTTCTGCTAAGAGGGGCTCTTGGGAAACGAAACCACTCGCCTGTGTTGTATCAATCAGAACCGAGCCTCTGGACGAATGGGGGTGGGTGCAGCACCAAGACCCTCTGGGAGGTTTCAGCCACCATCTGTGAGGGGCTAAGGACAGGCAGACTTGCATCCCAGGAAGCACCGAGTTGGTCCAGCTCTGTGACCAATCCAGTTGTCTGGCCACCCTGTCCTCAGTTTCCCTCAGTGAGGATAGATGCATAGAGCCCCAGCATAGCACAGCTGAATGCTTCTTCAGAAAATAGCATTTGAAATCCTCCAACCCCCATTTTACAGACAAGTAAATGGAGCCCCTAGCGAACAAGTAACTGCTCCGAGGTCACAGAGCTGATTGGCTCTCTATCGGCTTGGGTACTGTTCGTGTTTGCAGTCTAGCACCTAGCCCAGTGTCTGGAACCTAGTAGATGATCAATAAATGTGTGTGAAACCAAAATGAACTGGGATGAGAGCAGAAAACTCAGGTCTTCAATCTTTAAGGAAGACAGAATTTGGAGATCTGGGAATAATAACAGTTGTTCAGAGCCAGGGCAACTGGAATCTGAATAAACAGGCCCAATACAGGGACCCCAGGTGGCTGCCTATGCAGCTCCACCCCTTTCTGCAGTGAAAATAAGAGGGTTTCTCTCGCTCCTCAATAGCCCACCCCAGTGGCTTAAGCTGAGGAATTGTCTGAGGGCTTTGCCTCAAAATCTTAGAGCTAGAAAGAATCTTCCATAGCCTCTAGCTACAGTCTATGTAATGTTTTCTTACATGATTTTCATTAAGTTCATTCAATCAATATTTATTGCATATCCACCATGAACAAAAGCCCTGTATTGCTGAAACAAGAAGTGGGATCCTTGTTAAAATTAGAAGCAAGTTTATAAGTCAGGAGTTTTCTACAGCCAGAAGTATCTAGTGAGCAAACATAAGCATTCAATGCAAACTGTACATACAGCAGCTATTATTTCAAAAAGCAAAGAACTAAGGTTAAAAGAGGTCACTTTTTGGAGAAATTTTCCCTTCTGGATGGAAAAAACAATTTCCAGGCATATAGAACTGATGGGTGGGCTGTAGAGGTATCGAAAGCCTTTTTCCAGCAAATACAGACAAGATCCACTCTAGGACAACTACAGAAAGCTGAAGATTTGGCATCAGGCAAAACAAGCCTAGACAAGCCCCTGGAAAGTCAGAAAAGAATTAGAGGGAACTCGAGACTGCAGAAAACCAAAGTTCAATTAAGTAATTGAAAATATGAAATACTGCAAAAATATTAATAGTCAAAGGTTAGAGGATGAGCCACCTGGTTGTAGAGGTTTTTGCTTTTCTTTAAGTCTTACTCTAAGTTGATATCATATCTCAGAATCAGAGTCTGAATCAACAGCTCAATGCGGACCTGCAGCCCAGCACTGTGTTTGAGGTGAATGCAATTCAGTGCTTTGTGAGTAGAAATCCAGCTAAACATTCATCTTCCCTACAACCCAGCAAGTCCTCTCCTGGAGATAGATGATAGATGATAGATAGATGATAGATTAGATAGATTAGATAGATTGGATGGAAGGATGAATAGATGGATAGATGGATGGATGGATGGATGGATGGATGGATGGATGGATGGATGGATGGATACATGGATAGATAGATGATGGTAGATGACAGATGATGGATGATAGATGATAGATAGGATGGATAGATGGATGGATGGATAGATAGATAGATAGATAGATAGATAGATAGATAGATATAGATAGATGATAGAGATGATGAAACAGAGAAAGAGAGACAGAGACAGAGACGAAGAGAGAGAGTAGCTGTCTTAGCTCCAGCTGCTATAACAAAATACCATACATACATGAGTAGACTGGATGGCTTAAACAACAGACATTTATTTCTCAAGCTCTGGAGACCAGGAAGTCTAAGATTAGGTTCTTGGGGAGAGAGCCCTGTTGCGACTTGCAGATAGCTGCTTTCTTGCTGTATCCTCACATGGCAAGGAGAGGAAGGTCTGATGTTTCTTTCTCTTCTTATAAGGAATAATAATTAATCCTATCATGGGGGCTCTACCTTTGTGGGCTTCTCCAAACCTAATCATTACCTCTCGAAGAACCTGCTTCTTAATACCATCACATTGAGTGTTAGGGCTTCAACGTATGAATTGCAGGGGAGGGGGTACAATCAGTCCATAATAATACCCAACAGAAATGATGGGTGTAATTCACCAAAAGACATGTACAAGAATATTTATAGCAGCCTCATTCATAATAGCCCACACTTGGAAATAACTCAAATGTTCATCCACAGGAGAATGGATAAACTAATTGCGGTGTATTCATACAACTGATTAATGAACAAGAACAAACCCCAACAACATGAATGACTCACAGGCATTATGCTGAGTGAGAGAAGTTAGACACAAGAACACATATTGTTTAATTCAATCTATATGAAGTTAAACACAAGCAAAACTAATCTATGCTGATAGAAGTCAAAATAACAGCTGTGTTAAAGACAGTAGTGACAGGAAAAGGACACAAGGGAATTCTTATGGGCTTCTGGAAAAATTTTGTATCTTGATCTAGGTGGTGGGAGTGTGTGAGTGTGTGTGTGTGTGTGTGTGTGTGTGTGTGTGTGTGTGTGTATAAAATACACCAAGTTGTATACTTCAAATCAATGTACTTTATAAAGGTTATACCCCATTTTTAAAAAAAGGAAAAAAACGTTTCTATCAGAGATGACAAGTACATGGGGGGCATACTACCTCTTTCCCCTCCTTTGCACATGGCAGGCATTGCTAATTAATCACCATACTCCTTTCATGAAACTCAGCTTCAGAACCATTGTCAATCCAGCACTCCAGCCAGTTTGCTGTGAGACAAAAACAATTAGCATTCCTTTCTGTATACACAAGTATACCATCAGGAGGCAGTGGGCAAAACAGACTAGGGAAGGCCTCCTGGTAGAATACCCTGGGTCCTTCAGCATATAAAAGAGTGGGGAAAAGGGGATGGAGGGAGAATCTTTGGATTAAAAGAGACTTAAAAGATATATCAAATTAAAAAGTGGGTAAGTGCACACCCATGTGCATAGCAGCATTATTCATAATAGCCAAGAGGTGGAAGCAACTCAAATACCTACTGATGGATGAGTGGATAAACAAAATATGGTATAAATACACAATGGAACATCATTCGGTCTTAAAAGGAAAGAAATTCTGACACATACTACGACACGGACGAACCTGGAGCGCACAATGCTAAATGAAAGCAGTCAGTCATGGAAAGATGAATACTGTATGACTTCCTTATATGACGTACCTGGAATACTCAAATTCAGAGAGACGGAAAGTAGAACGGAGGTCACCACGGCTAGGGGAGGGGGAATGGGGGATTGCCGTTTAATGGGTACGGAGTTTGTTTTTCAAGATGAAAAAGTTCTAGAGATGTGTTGCACAACAATGTGAATATTCTTAACACTACCGAACTGCACATTTATAAAAGGTTAAGATGGTGAATTTTATGTTATGTGTTTTTTATTACTATTATATTTTTTCATATAATTTTAACAAGTGGGTAAGACTAAATGGTAAGTTTAAGAAGGTGCTTGGGTAATAAAATTATATAGAAATGCAGGAACGTAATTACCATAAAAGTCAGGATGGGAGCTACTTGTCGGGGGAGAGAAGGAATTGTGTTTGAGACAGGGACCAGAGGAGCTTTTGGAGCTGCATTTCTTGATCTAGGTGATAATTTACCAGAGTGGTCACCTTATAATAGTTCATAATGTTATACATTTGCCTTCTGCAGTTTTCTGTATTCGTTTTAAAGATAATTTAAAAGTTTTTTAAATAACCTGAAAAGAAAGCTGCTGCAATCCTGACTTTCAGCGAACATATTGTGGCAAAACAACCATTTCACCTGAATTAACACAGGAGAATTGGGGAGCGAGGTAGCCCGCAGCAGGGCCTTACTGAGTACTTTTGCAAGTCCCCGCGTTTCACCAAGTCTTCTCCCTCCATTTGAACCCCAGGTCCTGCACACAGCCTGCCTCTACCCCTGGGGACATTCTCACAGAGCTAAAACAGCTGAGCTCTGCGGGGGTCACAGAGGACAACAGGACTCCACAGCGTAACAAGCCAGGGTCTCACCCACATGAGTGCAGAAAATAAGGCTCCGTTGCCTTTGCTGTCAGCTGTCAAATTTCATTTCTTGTTTCCCCAACCCTCTAATGCGAATTCTGCTAAAATCTTATGCCACCATAATGTGCTGTCACAGGGTCAGGATTGCAACAACTTTCTGTCAGTCTGTGGTGATGAGGGTCCCAACACTGAGACCCTGATGCTTACATAAACAGGGCCCCTAGCCCACAGAGGAGGCCACTGTGGACTAAGTGGTGAAGACCTACAGCTTCTGGTTCAGGCTGCCTGGGTTCAAAGCTGGGCTCCACCCTCTGACCTGGGGCAACAGACTGCTTATAATTTCTGGGCCTCTATTTCCCCATGTGTAAAGTATGGGTCGTAACACCATTTATTTCATAGAGTTGTTACAGGGCCTCAATAAGCTGAAATATGTCAAATCTTTAAAAAGAGAGCCTGGCTAAGGGTAAGAAGTCAGTACTTATTATTACATCATTTAAGGACACAACCCCAGGTCCATAATGAGCAGAGAGGAAAATCAGGGAGGAGGGACAGGTCTCTGCTAATGACGCCCTGTGTCCCAGGCTTGGAGACAGCCTGAGGTGTCTGTTGTTTCCAAGATCCTTCATCCAATTGCCTGCTCGACACCCCAAACTCAACATGACTAAAACCCAATTCATGAGCTCTCCCCTCACAACACTGATCCTCTTCTAGTGTTTTCTATCTCTCTGAACGCCCTCCTGATTACCCAGGAGGGTAGATGAGCCAGAAACCTAAGCAGCGCCCTTTCCTCCTCCCTCTTCCTGATCTCACTGCTGACCCATCATCATGACAGATTAACTTCATATCCGAAAATCCCTTTTTTAAGTGTGGCAGGCACAGTCCAACAGCCACTCTCCCCTTCCAATTTTTTTCAGACTCTTGGAATCTTTCTTAACCACTCTAAACCAGTCACGGTCCTGTGTTCCCTTTGTAAATGCTCGGTTTAGCAATGGGCATATGACAATTCTGGCTAATTAAACTTGAGGAAAAGTCTGCTGGGAAGCTTCTGGGAAGGTTTTCCTCACTCTTAGAGAGGGACATAAGGAAGACACACTCTTCCTCCGGCCTATAATTGTGTGATCCCTGGACCTGGGGCAGCCATCTTGTGACCGTGAGGTAAGTAGATGACACTCTGAGAATGAAGAAGCTGAAAGATAGAAGGAAACTAGATCCTCGATGACCCTGTTAAGCCTCTGAACTCACCACCCTACAACTGCCCTGCCCTTGGTCTTCTTGTGACATGTAATGATAAAAGCCCTCATTGTTTAAGCTGGTCCTAAATGAGTCTTCTGTCACTTGTAACCTAAAGCCACCTATGAGGGCAGGGCAGGCAGCTAACACTTCCTGAGCAACTGCTGGATACCAGGCCCTGAGTCACAAACCTCAAATCTCTCTCAGTACCCTCACAGGCACCCTGATAGTTGGAAACAATTACACTCATTTTATAGCTGATGAAACTGAGACCCAGTTATGGAGAGGAACTGGTTCTGCCACACATTGGGTGCCTGGTGCAGTTGGAACTGAAACCCAGGTCTTTGGTTCTTTCTCCTCTACACTGACAGTGGAGACAGGTTTGATAAGCATGTTCATTGGAACACTCCATTATAAGAACAAGGGACGTGAGCTGGGCCAGCCTAAGCCTAAGAGGGCATGTATCAATAGGCTCTCATTTCCAACTGCAGAGGGCAAAGGGACAGCTGTGTCCAGAAACTAGAAATATCTCTCTCTCTCTCTCAACTTTACTTCTCTCTGAAACTATGCTCTCAGATCAGCTGCCCCACTAGCCTAGAATCATAGCCACCAGCACCCTTAGTCTCCCATTGCAAGAGCCAAGGGCCAAAAAGGACAGGAGTCTCACTTTCCCCAGCCCACATGCCCACTCCTTGGGCTTCTCACTCTAAGTCTGAATCCTGGGGGCCACTTCTTGACTCTGTGGCTCGGGCAAGCCAACCTCTCTATGCCTCAGTTTGCCCATCCTGAAACAAGGAAAATAATAATGCCTGCTTTACCGGGCTGCTGTGCATCTATCCAACAAGTACTTAGTGCATGCTGACCATGTGTCAGGCAGTACATCAGGTAGAAGACAGAGCGCCAGTCCTTGCCCTCACAGAGTTTACAGTCTAGCAGGAAAGACAGACATTAAACAAATAAGTGCATGAATGAATATCTCTACACAACTCCGATAGATCTTACAAAGGACAAGTATGAGCTCTATGGGAGAGAAAGAGCTTCCTCAGGATGTAAGAGATTCCAGAAACAACCCAATAGAAACAAAGAGGGAAGGATCATCAGACGCTCCCTTCCATGGTCAGGTCTGCCCACCAGCACCCCTTAGGCCTACAAGGGTTTGCAATTTGCACTGAAACCTGGGGACTCATCACCTTGCCTCTACTTGCGACTCTTCTCCCTCCTCACCACGAGTCATTGGCCTCATGTTCACTCAGGTACTTGGAGCATACAAAATATACAAAGTACATAGATGGGTTTCCAGCTTCAGAGAGCAGTTCTATCACATTCCATATGATGTTCCATAGTAAGAGGATGACATCCATGGTTCTAGAACTCTTCTTGCTCAGTTCCCTAATCTTTCTGAGACCTGGCCTGACCCAGTAAGGTTGATCTTATAGTACATACAGCCTTCTATCTTCAGTCCCCAAAAGAAGCAGCTTTCCTTCTGCCATGCCTTCCATCCATTCACTGAGCCCTCACTATGCTCCAGACACTGTGCGAAGCCAGGGAGATGCAAAGGTGAATAAGACTCAGGGTCTGTGCCACAGAGTTCACCATCTCCGAGAGAGACAGTCATATAAACATGGTACAATGTGATCAGGGCTCCAGGAGAGATGTATTCACATTGTTATGAGAATTCGGCTGGCAGCACAGAGCTCTGCCTGGAAGAGAGAAGTTTTCTTGGGAAAGGTATCTTTTGAGCTGAGTCTTAAATGAAAAGTCAAGGTAGGGGAAATTGTCCATGGATCCAACATGAATTAATGCTCTATGGACACAGGTAGAACTAAATTACAAACATAGGCAGAAAAAGAGTGCTTTGTATTTCTTTGATCCTGCAATTCCACTTCTACAATTTGACTTACAGATTTATTCACTCGTATGTGAAATGAATGACATATCTTCAAGGAAATGTACCACAACACTGTTTGCAAAGCAAAAGATTAGAAATAATCTAAGTATCCATCAGTACAAGATGGTTGTATTTATTTCCTGTGGCTGTCCTAACAAATTACTACAAACTCGGTGGCTTAACACAACAGAAATTTATTCTCTCACAGTTCCAGAGGCCAGAAGTCCGAAACCAGTATCATCAAAATCAGGAAACTGGCAGAACTGTGATTCCTCCTGAGACTCTAAGAGAGAATCTTTTCCTTGCTTCTTCCAACTGCTGGTGGCTGCTAGCATTCCTTGGTTTGCCAGAAATGCCAATCTCTACCTCTGTGGTCACATTGCCTTCCCCTCTTCTTCCGTGTCAAATCTTCTGTCTCCCTCATATAAGGACAAATGTGATTGCATTTATGGCCCACATGTATAATCCAGGACAATCTCCCCATCTCAAAATCCTTAATTTAATCATATCCGAAAATCCCTTTTTTGCTGTAAAGTTAACATCCACAGGTTCCAAGGATTAGGATGTGGACATTTTTTAGGGGGCCATTATTCAGCCAAACACATGACGTAGCCACACAATGGATTATCATTCAGACGTTAAAAAGAATGAGGTATCTCTCTGTGTACTAATATGAAAAGGACTCCAAAGTATATTAAAATTTTAAATAATTAAAATGTATATAATTTGTAAAATTGAAATACCTCAGCTAGTCAGAGTCCTTTGCTTGGTAGAGTGGCCTAAACATTCATTGCTGAAAAATCTGAATCCTAAGTGGCCCCATCTTTTGTTGGTTGCTATAGTTTTCCATTAACTTTTTTACTGTTTACATGAAAGTACTAAGGTGTGCCCCAAACTTGCAGATATAGTTGTCCTGCCACATTGTATAGCAGCAATCCAATTTCCCCCTTGTTTCAGAGAAATATGGAGCCCAACGTGGCCTGGCAGCAGTCTCCAGTCAATGGAATCACTGTAGCATCCCCCGTGGAGGCAATCTACACCTGAATAAGAAGAGCTGAAAGTTGCACAGACAGGGAGGAATATTCTGCAGATAAGTTATTCAATGTAATAGTGAGAGGAGACCCTCTCATTTCCACCCCTTGATTACTATGAGAGAAACAGTTGCAGATTCAAAGCACATAATGTACTCTGTAAGACAGAACCCCAACCTTTCAGGCCAGCTGGTATCATAAGCAAGTCCTCAGTAGGCCATCCACCATTCTATCCGAGCGACTGCTTCTAGGTTACAGGGCATGCTAGGTAAGACTAGTGAATCCCCGTGAGCACAAATCCGCTGATGCACTTACACTGCTCTGAAATGAATTCCCTGATCAGAAGCAATATTGTGTGGAACACCAGGACAGTAAATGAGGTATTCCGTGAACACACAGATGGTCGGGCTAACAGAAGTATTTCAGGAAGGAGTGGGAAATACATATCCAGAATAAGAAAGTGTGTGTTCCAATGAAGACCAAATCGATGCCCTCCCCACCATGATGGAAGAGGTCCAGTGTAATCAATCTGCCACCAGATGGCTGGCTGACTGGTCCCCCCAACTCCGAGAATGGTAAGCTTCTAAAATATCTAGAGGGCATTTTTTTTCCTTTTTTTCCTCTTTCACTCAACAATTTTCTGAGACCCTCTGGGCCCAGCCTTATGCTCAGCCTGTAAGTGGCACAGCAGGGGCTGGGCTCTTGGCCACCAAGTCAGGCTCAGGGTTTCTGCACACGGAGACATGAGAAACAAGACGGCTGCAAATGCCACCACTTCGCAAACAGAATGACATGGCAAAAAGAGCACTGGACAGGAAGTCCATAGCAGTCTAGGTTGGCCATCAGCATCCAAGTGACATGAATAGAGGCCAGTTGCCTCATGAGGCTCAATCTCCCCATCCTTAAACCAGAACAGAAGCCCCAGGGTAGCAGGTACTAGTGGTAGACCAAGCATTGGGTGGTTGGACTCATTCCCCTTGGGTGCAGGCAATAAGGGAGTCAGTTGTCTATGGAGATTTTTTAGTAATCAACTAATAATATGCTTTCTATTATCATTATATGCCTGCAATTCTAAAAAAAAAAAAAAAGTCAGTGAGAGAATACTCCTCACCAAACAAGTCTTGTTTGCCAAAATTATAAACAATTTCTACCATTACTATTGTTTTAATAGTATATGCATAAGCTAAGCTTTAACAATATATGTGTAAGGTTTAAATTAGCACATTTTCATTATTTATCTTTTAATAAATATTATATTTTACATGGATATAAACTTGGAGAAATCCCAATTATACAACTGGCCCCAGACACACACCCACCCAGCTACTTGTGTTTATTTTTAGAGTAAGTTTATAATGGTTGGGAATCTTTCGAGCTCACTTCTGGCTGAAATTTAAACAAATAGACAAGGAATCTTAAGAGAGGTCCCTACCCACTCAATCTCTTAACTCCTGACGTATTAACTGGGGGAAAGGTCACCTGCACCATCTAGTGGCAGAAATAATGATTACAGATATGTGTACATGGACTTCCTCACCCCCATGCAAACTAAATTCTGCCCAATAAGGTATGAGTGACATATGGTTATTGAGCCCTTGAAATGTGGCTTGTCTGAGCTGAGATGTGCTGTAGGTGTAAAAAGAAACACTAGATCTTGAAGCCTTAATGTGGAAAACAATAAAATATCTAACAATCATTTACACTGATTACATACTAATTTTATATTGATTACATGTTGAAATGACAATATTTGGGAGGAGGGGAAGAGAGCAGCGGGGAGATTTAATTACACAAGATGACCCCAGAGCTGATTGCATCACTGGTCTATCTAGGTAACAATGAGCAAGTTCCTTCACTTCTTAGGGCCTTAGTTTGCTCATCTTTAAAACAGACTAACGATACCTAAATCATAGGATTATGATGATTAAATGTGATAAGGCAGGCATACAAAATTCCTGAGACACAGTGGGTGCTTGCTAGAAATTGGTTTCCCTTCTGATCAAAAAGAGCTGATCAAAACGGTGAGAAAACTAGAGGTAGTGGCCTCCCCAGGCCCTGGCAGAGGGTCTTAATTTACTTTCCTTTTTCAAGTTATTGCTAAGTTGCAGGTGACCTGGCCAGGTGATCAGCCTTCCTAATTGGGGAGGACCAGCTCTAGCTGCGGCCCTCCTAGGTACCCCACTTGATACACATTCTGCTCCCCGTACCAGGCACCAGCTCACTCTGCTCTCTGCCAGATAAGGCCAAATCTGCCTTTCTGCCCGATTCTCTCCCCGACCACACACCTGCTCCTCCCCTTTCCCACAGTGAGCTGTCCCCTGTCCTTCCACATCCATGACTGGGCACAAACTGCTCACTCACTGCCACCTCTACACCAGTGGTTCTCAGCGTGGTCCCTGGACAAGTAGTATTAGCATCACCTGGAAACTTGTTAGAAATGCAAATTCTTGGGGCTCGGACCAATTGAAACAGGCCTGCAGTGTTGCAACACATCCTCCAGGTGATTCTGATGCATGGTGAAATTTATAACCACCGCTCTATAAAGCCCCGACTCAGCTGCCAGGCCCATTCCTCTCAACTTTGTGCTGTCAAGTTCTGCCTTCTCCCTACCACCCCTCCATCCAGCGACTCCCTAGTCTATTGTGGAGAAATTCTCTCAGTGCTTAAAACTATCCTATACTCTTTCTTTTCACCACTATACCTATCATAATGCTAAGCAAACCTCATTCACAGCAAATCTTCAAGACTTTGTCACGTAGGCAAGCCACTCTTATATTCTTTGCTCAACATTTTTTTAATTTGACACTAATCTAAATATACACTTCAGCTTGGTCCTAAAGAATCGATAAATTCAAACTCAATATACAAGTTATATCTTTCTGTTGCACATTAAAATAAACACTATTAAAATTTGAACAGTCCATCTGAAGTACCACCTAAAAGTCATTTTGGGGAACAATGCCTTAAGTGTGGCCTGGGTCTCCTAGAACACACTCCACCCACCCTGTCCATTCTCCCCAGAGCCTCAATTTCCCCTTTGCCTCTCATCTAAACTCCACCCTTTTGTCAGTACTACCTTCCCGGACCACTTAACACCCTCTTTTCACCTACCCTGATAAAATGACTGATATCCCTGAGGACTCCCCATTAAACATCACCAGCTCTCTGCATTTGGGAATACACATGGAATAAATGCACATGAAATGACTGAACTCTGGGCCCCAAAGGTGTCCACTGCTGCTCCACAGCACCCCAACCCCTCTTCATTATATACTCTGCTCTAAGCACTACCTGCAGGAAGCGTCCCCAGGATGTCCCCTGCCCTGGTCTTTCACCATCCCTCCAGCCTTACAGCTACCCACCCTCTCACCAAGGCTAAGCACTAAACATTTAAACCGTTCCCGGTTAAAAAACAATCCCTTTCATGTCCCTCAAAATCCAGGCTAATCTGGACAACACACACACACACACACACACACACACACACACACACACACACACACATACACTTTCTATTGAGGCACATTATACAGAGAGCAAAGTACACGTATTATAAGTGTATAGCTCAATGAATCCACAAACTGGACACATCTTTGTAACCAGCGCCTCAGAACTTCCTCATGCCTACTTGCAGTTACTACCCACTGTGTCCACCCCCATCCCAAGAGTAATCATGTTCCGATTTTTTAATAGCATGGTCTTGCCCATTTTTTTACTTATGTAAATGAAATCATGCACTATGTACTTTTTATGTGTCCTCAGCCATATTGTTACATGTAATTGTAGATTGTTCTCACTGCTGTGCTGTTTTCCACTGCAGGAATATTCCGCTGTAGTAGTTTTCCATTCCTGCTGGAACAGATCACCACAAATTTAGTGTCTTAAAACAAAACAAATTTATTCTTAGAGGTCTGGAGGTCAGAATTCAGAAACGGATCTCACTGGGGCTAAAATCAAGGTGTTAGCAGAGCTACATTCCTTCTGGAGGCTCTAGGGAGGAATCCGTTTCCTCACCTTTTCCAGCTTCTAGAGGCCGCCCACATTCCTTGGTTTGTGGGCCCTGCCATTGGTCCCAGGAACACAGACACACATACAAGGGGCGTCCCTCCTCCACATCAGAACACTCCAATATTAAAGTCAGCCAGGGAGTGAAAAGAGGCATAGTCAAAACACCAAGTGCAAGTTAGGAGGCGGGATCAGTGACAAAAGTCACCTCCAGTGATCAAAATAAGATGATAGTCTGGGGCAGGCACATGGGGGATTGGCATGAGAGAACTCTGGAGTGATGGAACTGTTGTACATCTTAATTGGAGTGGTGGTTACAGGGATGTCTACATCTGTCAAAATGTATCAAACTGTACGCCTAGTAGAGTTGATTTAAAGAGACGTGAATTCACATTCCCACCACTGCCACTCACTGGATGTATCATCTCAGGCCTAAGCCCCAGCTTTCCAAATCTCTGCTTGTCTGTAAAACATCATTTGTGAACTAGTTCGATTTTTAAGACCCCTTTGGTTGGATGGGATTTACTAAACCACAGACACGGGAGCTCCCTGGCTGAAGTGACCTTGAGGGGAACGCCATTATCTCTAAGTCCCAAATAGCTCTGACTGGTTCTGATTCTACATCACTGCTGAGGATTTGCTTCACACTAAATATATCCCCTTTTCTTCCATACCAGATGGTGTCTAGATTCCTCTGGAAAGAGTAGGCTTTTTGCTTCCATGGAAGAGAGAAGCAGAGACAAGGAATAAGGCGGTGCCTCTCCTCTTCATGCTCCTCTTCTTCCTGGTTCATTCGACACAACACACAGTTCAAGAAGTGGCTGCGGTACAAGGCCTCTCGTTAATGGTAAATTCCAGTTACATTAAAGTACCTAACAAAGCCTGGATTATTGGCTCATTAGGTTTCCGGTAAATCCCAGTGGCTCTTCTTGGGGAGAGGCAGAAGGCCCGCCCCGCCCCCTCCCCGCCTAGGCCGCTAAGCTGAACAGAAAGACAAATGGGTCTTTATGCCCACCACAGGGGGTCATGGAGAGGGAGGTTACATTTTTAAAGTTTTCTCTCCTGCCAGCATGGCTTTCCTTTTGCTTTCGGAGATCTCTGCATTTGGGAATATGAAGACCCTTCTTAACACCCACAAACTTCAGTTACCATACTCACGGCTGCATTTTTATCCATATGGAAAATATAGGAGACACGCAGCTAGAGTTCAGGGGTAGGTTCTGAGGGAGAAAAGACAGCCTAGGATTAGAACCCCAGAGGCTCTGGAACATAGCAATATAACATGAGCCATGTGTGTAATTTAATTTTTTCTAGCAGCCATACTCAAAAGGTAAAAACAGATAAAATTAATTTTAGTGATATAATTGTATTAACAATATATCCAAAATATCATTTCAATATGTAATCAATATAAAAAATTATTGAGACATTTTTACATTCTCTTTTTTTTTACTAAGAATGAATTTTGGGGTATATTTCACAGCTAGAGCACATCTCAGTTCAGACTGGCCACATTTCAAGTGCTCAGCTAGAGGCTACCATATTGGACAGTACACATGGGAGAGCAAAGAAATGAGGACAGACTCTCCCTAAGCAGTTCCCAGCAGTCGGGGGTTCGCCCACCCTCCCGTGTCAGAACGCCATTCCTGGAAGGCACATTTGCTGTCATCTCAGAGCCAGCACTGCAAAGCTCTGGAGAATGTACTGTGCAGGCCCGAGACCTAGCCAGAAGACAAGCAGCACGGCATCATGCAGAGGACGCCAAGTGGGCCTTGTGGGCCAAATCCAGTCCTTGGAGGAGTTGTGTTTGGCTCCCGGGGTGTTTTTAAAATCTCTTGAGGTAGTTGTAGTTTTCATGACCGGACGCTTCTTTCCGGCTCCTACAGACACTGGGGCAGTTAACCCCCGCATAAGACCACAGTTCTTAAAGTCAGGCAGCCCTGGATGCTCGTCTTGGCTCTGCCACTTTTCAGCCAACAACAGATATATTAACTTCTTCCTATATGTCTTCTACTATAAAATCAAAGAAAACAATACTTCACAGAAATGTATGACTTTAATGAGACAAGGAAATGGCTAACACAAAGCTTACTTAGTACATAGTAAGTACTCAGTAAATTGTGGTATTAATTTTTCATTCAGAGGAGACTTAACTCCTTAGAGGCCCTCTCCGATACTGGAAAACTGGGAAGCACGTGGGCAGGAGCTCTGAAAAGCAACCCCCAGTTCTGTACTTTGGTGTTGAAGAACGGCTTCTGCACTCAAATTTTTTAAACAGTCTGTTTCCTTTCTCTGTTATCCACCAGTATGGTTCAACTGAATTAAGCATTCCTCAGCACAAAGGCACTGAAAATTTTAAAAGTCTGATTTCTGGAAACAAAAGGAGAAAGTTAGCAATGACACCAATGGCCCCTCCCGCTAACCCCCATCCTGGTTCCCAGGTGGAAGACCCTTAGCCTCAGGGTCTGGGTACTGGATGCTGCTGATAAAGGATAGGATATTAGTGATCCACTGGGACCAAGACTGGGCCATTGCTCAACCCGTTTTTGTAGTTTTTGCTCATTACAGGGAAATCAAGAGGCTAGGACTTAAAAGAAGCATCTAAACAAGCATGTACTTCACACCATAACCCCCTAGCTTCTTACCATTCCTGTTCCTGTATGCTTCTAATTCAGGAATGCAGGTAAGAGTAAAAAGTGGGCAGGGGACAATGGCCACGGAACTGTCCCAATAGGAAGAGAAGACTAAAGAAAACTCTTTCCTATTCTGTTTTCCCATCTTCCCTTTCTGCTGTTTAATGCAAGTCTGCTTCTTCATTCCTTTCTATGATTCAGTTAATATGTGCTCGGCACGGTAGTAGGCATTTTGACCCTCCTCCCATTTTTTTAAATTATTCTTGTCCCTCCATGCCTTTTTCTTTTCTTCTGTATTAATCATTTTCCCATGTACTATCTATAAGTCTTTCCACGCTTCACTTTCAAGAAACAGACCTGGCTCCTTTCTTTACAGTAAGTAATGCAAGTGGGTCCCTGGGAGATGAGGAGAAAGGGACAGTTCTGAGCAGCACGTAGGGAGCTAACACAGCTAATGAAGGAGATAGCTGCAGAGGGCTTTTTTTAGTCCAGATTTAAGTAACTCCTTTGTTATCAAAAATAATGATGTCAGAATCAATAACCTGCTGATTATAAAATTTATCCTTGGCAGAGAGATAAGAGAATTAACATTTAATATGTGCCACTCCAGGCACTGTGTGGGGCTAGTGGTTCTCAGTATTTTAGTAGTCAGGGACTCCTCCGAGATTCTTCTGTAAGCTTTGAAATCTCTTCCTTAGAAAAATTCAAATGTACATAAAATGTTACATAGAAAGACAGGGCGAATGATGCCTGAAGCACAACCACAGACCTTGGTTAAACCCTTTTGTGCTGAGCCTTTACATCTGATAGCATGGCATTACTAAGACTAGATACCATTGTCCCCACCTTACAGATGAGGGGACGTATTCAAGGTCACATGCATAATAGGTAGCAGGAACATTTCAACCAGACTTGTCTAAACACAACTTGCTGCCCTAGATGAAATGTCTTTACTGTTACTGCAAATATCGCTCCTTATTTTTAAACGAGGAAATAAAGATTATGTGAGAAACTGAAATCTGTGCAAAGCATTCCAGTCACAGAAAATCAGGAAGCTCAAAATTCCCAGAGGTTCCAATCCTATTTCCTATCAACCAAAAGCCCCACTCCCCCTGCGCCCACCCACCCAGCTGGAAAACAAGCCAAAGAGAAGCTTTGCTTAGAGGTTTCGTATTCCTCAGAATAAGAGGCAACCTCTCTGTCAATAATACCTCAGTAACACTGGAAAAACATTTAAAAAGAGGCAATCTCTTTAAAATAATGTCAGTCGAAATATAAATTAAGAAACCAAAGCCTATGGAAAGGAAATAAAAGAAATTTAATTTCAGAATGTTACATGAATATAAAGACAAAAATGTGTATGATTATTTCTTTACAGTTACATATATATAGATTATAGTCAAATAAGAATGAAAAATTAAAAATGGTGAAATAGTTAAGAAACCTTATTTCTCTTGTTGAGCTTGCTCGGGGATAGTGCAAAGGCAACTATTCAGTGCTGCCTTTATGAAGAGAGGACTCTGGCGGGAGTACTTCCCTACAGGTCCTGCTGGTCCCCACACATATCTGGGGGAGTGCTCAATGGCTCTTCAGCATAGGCTATGGCCTCGTACACTCCAGTTTCCATGGTAACCCAAGCGCTCAGGCTGTTATGTACTCCACCTCCTCACTAGGCCCTCCATCAACTCTCCACTGGTAGAAAGATCTCAGCATTAACTGTCTAGAAAAGCCAGCTTTTCTATTGTGAGTCTTAGATTGGGCTAATTATCACTGGTTTGAAAAGCCTGTGCATCTTAAGAACCCACATTTTCCCCAAATTCTAGGGTAATCCTGCCAAATGCTGGTATCCAGGTTTGGATCCAGGTCCTGTCTTCAGCACAAATGCTTCAGGGTGGAGGAGGGTAGAGATGAGGCTCTCTTTTGAGGAAAGGAGTCCTACATAGAAATTTCCTGACTTCAGAATGAGAGCCTCCAGCTTCAAGCATCTGTGCGAGGCCCTGTAGGAAGGAAGCAGACAGTCTAGAGAAGTCCATTCCCAAAGATGGCTTCCCAGTTATGTGTGGTCATATAGCTGTTCACTGTGGGCACAGCCCCAGTGACCACAGGTTCTCCTGGAAGACAGTATTTTAAACCATGTCCTAATATAGGCTCTGTGAGGGAAGCTGAGCAGAAATATTGCTATTCAGGAGGAAAGAATGACTCTGCTCTGACACTCTGGGATCTACTATCTTCCTTACAGGGCAACAAAACAGCCACCTCTGGAACACCCAGTGGTCATCGCAGTCAGCAGCCCTGCATGACTCCATTCCCCAATAGTACTCCCTTGTCACTGCTGACTGACTCTGGAAGGACATTCAAGGCAAAGAGCTTGTGAGGGATCAATTGTGGTTTCAATTATGATTCATTAAGTTCCACCTCCTTTAATATGTTTGGCACTCAGAAATAATCAGTGTCTCCTAATCCTCTCACTGCTGCAGTGGAGTTTTTCGAACCAGATTCATTGGTCCCAGTGCAATAGTCCAGCATTGTAAAAGGTCAGAAACCCCAGTGGTTTTCACTGATTCAACCAGTGTAACTCAACTAGTGCAGATGTGAATCAAGGAGGTGGTCTGTGTTTTTATGCTTGTGCCATCTGGCACAAATACACTGCTCCAAATTGACACCACATTAAAACCCATCGCAACTGACCCCAGAAAGAAATGAAATTTTAAAATCCAGAAGAGGCATTTCCAAAGAGATTGTTTTAACATGAAAAGTAAATATAACAAAACAGTGAAAAAATATCAGCTAGAGTTTAAAAATTGTTAAATACTGGCTCAAAAATACCCGCCCACCAAGTCAGAAGGGAGACAGTACCCTCCTGTGACATATGAAAAGGGTTTTTGTCTTTGAGTTCTCCAAAGATTCCAGAGAATTAGAACAGTTACATATTACAAGGCAGAAAGTTATACTATTTATTTCTCGAAACTGGATCACAGCTTCTATTTAAAAAAAAAAAAAAATGACCTATCATACCCTTAAAGCAAGGGAAAGCATACTTAATAAATAACTTACATGAAAAACACATACCCAAATTAACACATAAACTGCCCATGGGCAGGCTATATAAAATCATGTGCATGTGACATACACTTCTCACCACCCTAGTCCCATAACACTACCAGGGGTTACCAGTTACATCCAATCATGAGAGTGTCCTAAATCTCAGGTACCTCCCTTAAATAGAACCGCAGAACGAACTCAACAAGTTCTGTGGTATCAGGTCACTGCTCTGCACCCTCTACCTGAGGCCAGACCACGTTTAACACACCAAATGACTTCGGGACGAAACGCTTAGATGAACAAAGAAAGAAAGTATGGAGTGAAGGGAGAACACTACTTCAATCTGGTCATACCAAAAGGGGTTTCTATTTGAATTCACTGATAGCAAGGAATGTAATTTTTTCTCAATAAGGAAAAAAAGACAAATAGAAACCTATACAAATGAATTGCTAACAAGCATTTTTAAGAATGACATAAAACTGCTTTAGAGAAAAGGGCTTCTAAACAGTATTATACTCCTATCCAGCTATGGTTCACAATCTATCAAGTTGGAAGGCCAAAGTTTTTTTCCCTTCACTATTGCTGTTACAGCAACAAAAGAAACGAAAAGTATGAGAGGACTGACACCCAGACATCAAACCATCCTCTGCTCCCCAGAATCATCTTTTGTTTCAGCAAAAATGCAGTATTTTCAATAATTTAAAAACAGGTCGGCAAACCATACTTTGCTGGGTAAGGCCTGACTCAGCTCCAGCACACAGAGTGAGAACGGTTACACAGCTTCAGAAACAGGCACAGACTGAGCATTTTCACCTGCCACATGCTGCTTGCTTCCTGGGCAGTGAGTATTTACACGAGATCAGAGCTATGCCATTGCTCACCTCAAACACATGTGAACATCTCAGCCCAAAGCGCCAGCTGCATCTCCAAACTATTCCCCATGCCCATTCTAATAAGGACAGGGGCAGAGCAGCTCCTTGAACATTGGTGATAAACCACATTGCTTCCAAATGAGAACATTCTCTCCTTTAAATCCTCTAAGCCCTGCAGAGACTGATTGCTCACTCCCTTCCTCTGACTCTAGCTGGCTCTCAGGAGACGGTCTAGCCTGCACACCTGATCCCTTAAAAGGATGCAATATAATCCTACCCCTAAGGAGTCGTCCTGGACATAAAGCCAGCCAGCTCCCTCCTAGTCATACTCCAGAGCTTCCACCACATACAGTTATTTCAGCAAACCTCTATTAAGCTGTCGGTGACTTTCCTTGAGTCACAATGAGTCACAGTGGCACAGAAGTATTGGCACCACATTGGCACCAGAGTTGTTTTAGGCAAGAAGAAATTGAATGAAGGAAAAGAGTTCAGCAACCACACAATTATTTGTCATCAATGAGAAAAGGAGAAGAGAGGGAGGGAGAGAGGAACGCAGTTTAATAATTAACATTTGTTAAAATATTGTATCATTCTGAATTCTCTTTTTTCAATACTTTAGGACAAACACCTTGCAATCTCAGGCCCAAGAAATAATGAAAAATCTCCAGGAAAGCTATAAATTCCTTGGACACAAATAAAGTATTGAGGAATACAGCCTCGTGCTCTAAAGAGCTTTCTCAAAGTTGAAGGTGAAAAAGAAGGGAAAGACATCTAGCTTAGAGCCCATTTAGATTGCCTATCAAAAAAAATGGCTTTAAAAAATAAACAAACAACAAACGAGAAGTAACAACGAAAATACCCAACACTATCAAAACAGAGAAAATATCAGTTAAAAATGACACCAATCCACCAGGATTGATAGTACGTTAAAAAAAAAAAAAAATCATTGGCAGTTGAACACAAATCTCACATTTTTAAAAAACAGAATTTGTTTCAACAAATGCATGGAATGAGCACTGGAGTCTGCTTGATTCTGCTCACATACTGTGCTGTGAAAGCTGGTTGGTTGGTTAGTGGTTTCCCCATAATATTAAAGAAAGGAGAGAAAGAGAGTGCTGCTAGCATTGGTTCAGAAGGCACGGTCTGCAGAAATCATCCAGTGAGTAGGGTTAGAGGTATCAGTTAGGTCATAGGATTAATTAACTTTCACAATTCAAAATGCAGCAAGCAAGCTGCAAGTCCAAACTTCTCTGTGAGCGATCATGACACCTGGCCCACTAAAGAGAAAATTCTGAGTGGACAACAGAATTCTGGATCCTTCAGAGGAATCCTAGGATGAAAGAGAAACAAGAGCATTAAGCATGTTTATGAATATTTTTTCCCACCTTTTAAAAGCTAGAGAATCTATATTTAATATTTTCTATAAACTGAGGGTTAAGAGTTTAAATGAGAACTGATGAATCTTTATCAAGTAAACCTCACTTTGTCTACTTGCTCTAATCTCAGTTCATTACATCATCTTAATGGCAAAATGGCTACCAGTTAACTAAGTGCCTATTTTGTGCCAGGCACTGCTCTAACTTCTTGATGTACTTTCTCATTTATCTTCACAACAATCTGTGGAGGAGGTGATGTGCTTGTCATTTTACAATTGAAGAATTTGAAGCCTACACAAGCTAACTTGCCCCCAGATTTATAAGGCTATTAAGCAGTGAACTTGGGAGTGGAACCCAAGCCTGACAGAATGCAGAGTTCAGGTTCTTATCACCTGTAGTATAAACCCCGACAGTTGTTTTTTTTTCTTTTTTGTAATGCAAGTGCCTGACTTAAGCTTTGATTGTCAAGAGGCATCCACTTCGAAGATCAAATAGACTAGATAAAGAGCTAGGCCACCTCTCCACTGAGAATCCTATTTCAATAACTGACCATTTGGGCCACTTGTTTTTTTTCTCTTCCCTTTAAATTCCCACTTTAAATTCCCACTTTTATGTTTTAAATTAACCAATAAAGAGTGAGCTCATGAAATCTTAGGCCCCAATAAAAACAGAACCCTAGGCCCGTGCATTCTCTCTACCGACAACCTTGCTGTGTGGCCCCAGGTGTGCTGTGTAATTTCCAGGTCTTGCAAGTAAATAATCTTCATTTTTACCCCCTAAGTTTCCTGATACTTACTGCTGAATGGCATCTTACAATCATAATAAGAACTACAATGGCCAATCCAACCACAACATTGGTTATTGATAGGCTGAGACCAGCACAAAACACTACCAGTGTAGTATGCCTTTCACCAGAAAATGTTTACTAAATACCCACTAGATACAAGGCACTGTCATTGTTGGGAGGAAGAGAATAGAAGACAAGAAGCCACAAGCATATTCTTTAGTCTGGCCTTTGTCTTCCAGAAGAGAAACTGGTTACATTGATAATACATATGAAGTAAATAACATCGATAAATCATATTAAGTGTCAAAATTTTCATAGTGTCAATAAGAATTCAAAGGAAAATGTATATCTGGCTGGGTTAGCCAAAGAAAGTTTCGATGAGGAGGTGGGGTTTCAGCTGGGCTCTGAAGAATGGGTAAGACTCTGACTGCTGAAATTAATGCCAATTAATAAGTAGGTGCTAAATCAGCAGTTCTCATCTGGGGTGATTTTGCCCCCTCTTCCCCAGGGGACATCTGGCAATGTTTGAAGGCATTTTTGGTTGTCGCAACTGGAAGAAGAGTGCTACTGGCACCTAGTGGGTAGAGACCAGGGATGCTGCTAAACATACAATACACAGGACAGCTCCCCACAACAAAGAATTATCTGACCCAAAATGTCATTAGTGTCAGGCTGAGAAACCCTGTGCGAAATAAATGTCTTTGGGGAGTATACTATTGATAATGATAATAATTGCATTATCTTCTTTTATAAAATTACCATAAAAAATTTAGGGTTGTATTCATTGTGTAAAAGAAATAGATGGCAAGAAATTAAATCTGCAGGCTTGGAGACAGAAGAGAGTTCAGATCTGGAGATGCAGGCTTAGATGCAGTTAACATACAGAAAACTGAACTGAGAGCTATAGAAGTAGACCAAGCTGCTAAAATGGGGGAAGCAAGAGCAGAATGAGCAAAGAACTTAAAGTAGAGGGCTGAAAACACAAAGAGGCTGACGTGTAGGCAGATGACAGTATGTCACTGCAGAGATCGAAAAAAATTAAAGAGTAAGAAGGAGAACAAGATAGTATAACATCATGACAGCCAAGGAAGGCATTTCAAGATAGAGGGAGTGACCAGGAAGAAAGTAAAATAAAAATGCCATTGCCTAATCCAGTGAAAGATCATTCATTATCTGTGGGCCTCCACTTTTCTGAATCACTAACATTTTTGAGAATCTAATAAAAAAGTATATATCTTCTCTCCTCCAGAAAAATGCACATATGTGCCTACACATAAAATTACATCAACAATACCAGAACTTTATTAGAGCTTTATGAAGTCTGCAGTTAACAGGTCAAGCATCCCTGCTCTAAAACTCCTTGATAAAATATTATATATTATTAAACTGGCTTATTTTTTTAATGTATTTCTTTCTTCTGAAAACAGAGTTGTCAATATAGAAAGACTTATTATTTCTCGATTATCTTCAAAAATGAAAGCAACAAAAGATATAATTGATATAAAACAATGTATCCTTCAAAAATACTTTAGGCTTGGTTTTGACTTATGGATCTAAAAGTAGAAATATTTAGACACACATAACTCAAACAACGAACTTGCATCAATCAGACAGCCCAGCCTAGAAATCAGAAGTAGGGTGAAAAGAAGAATTGAGATAATTATTCAAGGATAAGTAAGCAGACTATATTGAAATCTAACTTTCTAGAAAAGTATAAAAATTAAGCTTTTGCTCTCTTTCTATTGCTGATGTCTCAAACAGTAATTATGTTCATGTCTCAGTGCTAAAATGTGCATGTCAAATCAGAGATCACTTCCGTTGCTACACGAGCCTAATAAAACAAGACCAACTCACATCCAGTTTCCTTTAGTTACAATTATGACCACTTGTTAATGTTTTAACAATCACAATGTGCTTCCAAAACATTATTTCAATTGAGCCTCATAAGAAATCTCTAAAGTAGATATAAGTACCATCCTCATTTTCAGAGGAAACGTGGGCTCAGAGAGAATGAACAGTTTTCCCAGGCCAGAGGAATGATGACTCAAATCAGGTCTAACTAGAAAATCCCTAGTCTTTGCAATAAACCACATGGCTTCTTCAGAGGAAAGCAAAGCAGCCCCCCGCCTTTTACCAGAAGAGCCTAAGCAACCAGCAGTCCCAGCGCTAAATATTCCTTTTTGCCTTAAATATCTTCAAAAACATCTTGTACATGATTTCCAGGGTGAGGTATGATTTTCAGCATGAGGTATTTATCTGAAAAGCTTCAGTGAATGAACAAGCTAAAGTATACAAAGAAAAAGAGCATAACTATTTCACGTTTACTGAGCATATTCTCAGCACTTCTGTACTTGGTCTTACGAATTGGTTTACACTTGCTTTTAATTGCTTAACAAGTATTCTGAAGACATTTTTCACATGTGTCGCATCTGTCCAGGGATGCAGGGACAATGTAGGTCTGTGTTCACAGCTCCATCCCTTAGCACTTGGGACAGTGCTAAGCAGGTGCTCAATAACTATCTGCTAAATGAACGCAAGAACCAAGACCCAGCCTTGTGATTTTTACATGACTGCTGACTACAACCATACTACACTGGGAATTCAAAAACTGCTACTGACTGACTAGATGCAGAAAGGATCTACATTCAGTAAGAACACAGAATAAGTACAATTAGTACCTTTTTTCCCCTCCTTCTTCTCCTCAGACCATTTCAATCTTGTTGGTATCATCGTGACAGCTGGAGAGCCAGAACATAACTGTAATAAGAAAATTTTAAAGTGGCTTAAATGTCCTAATGTTGTTCCTACAGACAGACTTTACTAACAGAGGAATTATTTACTAGATAAATTTCAATGTGAAGACTTTTACTGGTGTATTTATATCTTTAATCTTAACTGATTTTATTCCTGGCTTAAGGAAATAACTATGCCTGGGATACCTTGAAGAACTACTCCACAGGTAATGCATTGCCAGGTAGGCCTGGCTCAAATATTACCCACCCTCTGGAGTCTCCCAGTAAGAACTGCTCCCTCCAGCACTATGTTCCTGGGGCTATTTCACTGTATTTGTCTTCTCTGCTTATGACTGGCTATATCCTCCTTGAACTCAAAATGTATTTGTTGAATGAATCAATGAAAACCTATAGAAAGATGACAGCATAAATGAAAGGATTAATTGAGAAAAAAGCATAGTTGAATAGTCCAGAGTGACACATTAAGACAGATAACAGTATATCCATTTTCTTCCTTTCTAAAAATGTACACATACAAATAGAAAGTACAAAGAACAGTATCTTACTAAGTTCAGATTTTCTTTGCTGGCTCCCTTCAATTCACCCATGGCTGGAGATTCCGGAGAAGGGGTCTTATTTTTCTTTTCTGACACCATCTGGTTTCCCAGGACCTTCCGCTGATTTAAGAAGAGAAAATATTTAATTTATAAACATCTGTATCTATATTATAGCTATTCTGGCCTTCAAAACTAGAGTTTCTTAGGTTAAAAAAAATCTCCGCATTCGGATAAATTCTCCCAAGCCATCTTATATAAGGGAGGCCAAAGTATGTCACCATGGGGGAAAAAAAAACCTGAAATCATTGCCTTCTTCAGGTAATCACTTTTTCTCTACATTTAAAAAGGGCCAAGATGTTAGAAGCAACATTCATAGTTGATTTAAACTAGCTAATACAGGCAATGACTGTGTGCTTCTGAGACCTTAAAAGAAACGCCAGTTACCTAACTGTACAATTTTTTCCTCACAGACATGTATGTTGTCTCTGGCAGCTCTTAAGTGACCCTTGCTTTCCTCCCAACTAAAAGATACTTACACTGGGTCCATTTTAAGACTATCACGTCCTCACACAGGGTTGGAAAATTTGGAAAATTCTGTAAGAGTTTCTAATATAGCCGCAAGAGGGTACAGGCCTTCTTAAGAGGGTCACATGGCTATACTGACATTCAGAGCAAGACTAAAAGCCCTTTCATTTCTTAGAAGCTGATGTAACCTACTGTAACAGCTGACAGTGACAATTCTACCATGTTTAGAGAAATCTTCTCTTTTTTCTCCTCAGAGAATAAATTTAAATTCCAAAAACAGAACATATCAAAACTAAAACATTAAACTCTACAATGTAAATATTAATAGCTACATTCAGAATATTGCAATGTAATACATTATTTACATGAGAGAAATTTTAGAGGAAAAAAGTCTAGCCAAAAAAAAGAGGGGGAAGATCAAAGTAAAATAGCAAGATAGAAATCAAATAGCTAAAACACAGAAATGCCAGAAAAATAAGACTAGTACATTGAATGACTCCTTTCAGAAGTCAGTTATCACCTCGGAATAAGCTAAATTAGGGATGTCGGAAGCCACAGGACTGGCTATAAAACCTCCAATCAACTTTTCAAAAGACGTTTTATTACTCTATTACTATTGAGCAGAAACCTACATCTATTATTAGCTCAAAAATCTCTTCATTTATAATGAAAAGTTTATCCTCGGTTTTATAAAACTTGCTAACATTGTGTTTAAAATTGTTGTTCTATTTTAACCTGATAGAATTATAAGCTCTTTTATAACTCTAAAGTTCTAAATTCTCTCTCAGTAAAGAAGTGGGCAGCTGATAACAGAAGACTATATATTTACATTTCAAGCAACAATTAGCAATATATCTACAACCAACTGCAGAAGAGCTCACTATGAAGAGAAAACAATACTCATCTAACTTCAGTTAAAGAAACATTGGTTTGACTAACACATAGAGAAACATGTCTTTGACTATAACTTTTCTTGTTATCAATCACCTCTATGACAGGGAAGTCAGAGGGAATAACAGACTTCCAAGTAAAATGAACCATGGACATTCATTTTACTTACTTGCCATATCTAATCAGGTAAATGTATCTCTAGGGTTCCAGCAGAGGGAATTTTTTTTCAATTGTGATAAAATACACATAACATAAAATTTACCATTTTACTATTTTTAAGTGTACAGTTCAGTGGCATTGAGTAGTCACATTGTTGTGTAACCATCACCACCTTTCATCTCCAGAACTTTTCATCTTCCCAAACAGAAACACTGTGCCCAATAAACAATAACTCCAATTCCTCCTACACTCCTAATTCCTGACAACCATTCCACTTTCTTTATGAATTTGACTATTCTAGATACCTCATATAAGTGAAATAATACAATATTTGTTCATTTGTGGCTGGCTTATTACACTTAGCATAATGTTTTCAAGTTTCATCCATGTTGCAGCATATGTCAGAATTTCCTTCCTTTTCAAAGCTGAATATTCCATCGTATATATGTATATGTCACATTCTTTTTTATCCACCAGAGAACACTTGAGTGGCTTCTACTTTTTGACTATTGTAAATAATACTGCTACAAACATGGGTGTAAAAACATGTTCGTGTCTCTGAGGGTTATATACTCAGAAGAATTGCTGGATCATACAGTAATTCTATTTTTAATTTTCTGAGGAACTGCCATACTGTTTGCCATAGTAGTTATACCATTTTTCATCCCCACCAACAATGCACAAGGCTTCCAATTTCTCCACATCTTCACTAAAACTTATTTTTTGTTTTTGTGAGAGTAGCCATCCTAGTGGGTAAATTGGCATTTCACTGTAGTTTTGATTAGCATTTCTCTAATGATAAGTGATACTGAGCATCTTTTCATGTGTTCATTGGCCATTTGTATATCTTCTTCCTAGAAATGTTGATTTAAGTCTTTTGGTTATTTTTTAATTGGGTTTTGAATTGTTTCTTTGGAGTTTTTTTGCTACTGTAAGGTTTTTTTATATTCTGGATATTAGCCCTTAATCAGATATATATTTTACAAATATTTTCTCCCATTCTCTTTATTGCCTTTTCACTTTATTAATAGCAAAGGAAATTTTAATGTCAAGCAAACCTAATATCCCAGAGTCTACTGGCCCCAGTGGATCAGAATTGAGAGTGAATGCTAAACTTCTATTAATGACATTAACCATCAAAATTAGAGTTAGATGAAGTTGCAACTGCTAATAACTGCAGCTTAAATATATAAATATATATATATATTTATAGACATAAAAATATATATATATAAATTCTAAGCACAGAGTTCCTTAATGTTGCTGGATTTATAAATTTTAATAATCTTAAAATTACTTTAAAAAGGAAACCAGTAGAATACAGAATAGTGCAAATCTTTCTCCAAGTTAACCAGAACCTTGCCTTTGTTTCTTTATGCCTGGAAATTTGAATCCTATAATCAAGTTATCTACTGCCATCTGATGACAATATTCCTTAACTACAAGTTCAAATCGTCCGTGAAGACTGGTAAATTGAATCTACAAACATCGTGAAGGCAGCAACAGCACATAAGTGTATATTGTATTTGTTTTAAAACAAGACTTTTAACAAATTTGATACAAAGGAAGAGAACACACTGATCAAAATACTAAGCTCACAAAAATCTGAGTTACCTAAAACTCACTAGTTTTCTAACCATTTTTCAACAATTTTCCTAGACTGTCAAACTTCTCATTTCTCTAAACTTTAGCAAATTGCACAATGAAGTATGTAGCGCAAAGCAGGTCATGAAGCGAAAAGGACTCTCTAAACAGCTCAGGAATAAGGACCCTGTTCTCAGCCCCCGAAGAGGAAGATGGACCTTTATATCTTTTATTCCTCACTTCTACCATCATGGAGCCCCTTCTTTGGTTTGAAACACAGCAAAAATGCTTTGAAAAATAAAAGCTTTTCCAAATTCTATCCATTTCCCCTTACAAATGATCCCAAAGAATGGAAGAAAACTTCATGCATAAGAAAAGTCAAACTGTTCAATCTTCTCACAGTCGATGCTGAAAACGACAGCACAGCATACCTACCTTAATAAGGCCACTGAAGGAACGTGAACGGGCCCTCTTCTGTACCCGGGGAGTAGAAGGTTCTCGCCCTGGTGTCTGGGTCACAGATTGCTTATTAAACTAAAATAAAACAGAGAGAACATTTTGTTAATATTTTCCCATCAAGAGATAGCATTCTGTGACAACTAATAGAATAGCTAAGTATAAATAACCAGAAAAGTCCAGGAAGAAGTGAGTCTGTACATATATGGAGTAGTAGGTTGGCAAGCAAATCACAAAGGCTGAAATGATGCTGCTAAAAATAAGTCAAAATTTATTATATTAGTTTGAGGGCTAATTAAGTTAAATAGTACACACCAAAAACAAACAAACAAACCAATTGGAATCAGATAATGCTTCCAGAATTAGCTCTACCAGTTTATAGCAAATAGAGAGGACTGAGGAACATCTTAAATAACACCATAGGGATGCAATCAGCAAAATCCAGACTATAGGAGACAACCTGGTTTCTTTCACAAATAAACTGCAGGGGGCAGGGAAAGAAAGAATGTGTGTATGTGTGTTAAATGCAGTGTGGTATTCTGGATTGGATCCCAGAATAGAAAAACTAGTAAACTCTGAATAAAGTCTGTAGGGTTATGTACCATCTGTTAATGTCTTAGTTTTGACAATGTGAACTTTAGAAGGAACTGGGTGAAGGGGATGTGGGAATTCTCTGTACTATCTTTGCAGTTTTCCTCTAAATATAAATTATTTCAAATTTAAGAACTTTATTCAAAGAAACTGGTAATTGTTTAGAGAGAGGGAAAGGGAAGGGACCTACTATTAAAAGGGACATAGTAGATGTATCAACAAAAAAATGCATACCTGTTGGTCATACCACTTGTAGAAAAAATCTGCAATGAAAATACTTATAACAAAAATGTATAAATTAAAAAATGACCCAATTTCCTCAATATGTCCAATAAAAGGCAAGCTGCATATACATTAGGTTATATATGAGATATATGCAGTGATTAAAATGTTTACTGGCTTTTAATGACATGAAAAATGTTCATGATATAATTTTAAATGAAAAGAGCAGGAAATAAAAAACTAAATATATATTATGATCTCAATTAAGCAAAAAAAAAAATGTAAAATACATAGTCATGAAAAAAAAAAACACCAGAAGGAAATACTTCAAAATGTCATCAGTGGTTATCTCCAACTTACAGGTGGTTTTTATTTTCTTCTTTACATTCTTCTGGAGGTTTAAATGTTTCTGTAGTGAGTATTCATTTATTTTTATAATCATGAAGAAAAAAATTAGGAAATAGTAAAATTATAGTTTCTTTGAAAAGAAATGGGTAGTATTTTTAATGTATGCAAGGAATTTACAAGCGTGCATGAGAAAATGCTTATGCTGTAATGTTTTTTGAAAAGGGAGCAATAAAATAAAGTATATGATATAATCATAACTATGTAAAAATATATCCATAGAAAAAGACTGAAAAAAATAGCCAAAATCTAAACACTAGTTGAATGGTTTGTTTTCTTCTTATCCTTCTCTATAATTTCCTATTTTTCTAAAAAGGTGCAAAAATAATGTTAAGATTTTTTCTTTTGTATTATCTTTAACCCTCAGTGTTCTTGTAAGTCATTATACTTGTCCTACCTGAATTGCTATCTTAGTTTCCACCAAGAATTAAATCACTACACTGCTTTGAATCTATAATTCTCAGCCAACACCCTTCAAAATTCCAGTCATAGCACAATTTGCTAGATGTCAAAGTAACTTCAAAGAGAGTGACACAAAACTTCTCTTAAAGAGTTTTGTCAATTGTTAAGAACCGCTCAGTTCAACATTTTCTGAGCACTTGTTCATGTCTGGCCCTATGCTTGAGCTTAGGTATAAAAAAATAAAAACACAGACCCTTCCCTCAAGACAGTCCCAATTGAATACACAGTCAAGAGACTGACCTTGCCTGATCAGCTAAAATTCAAGAGGGACTGAGACAAAATTAATTTCTTGAGAAAGAAACTAACCAAGTCATCTGGATTTACTTAAGCTATATTTTGAGTCTCAAAATGGGAAATGAGAGATCTCCCTTAGCTCCAAAATAAACAAACTTTGTCTAGAATTCTTATTTCTAGTATCAGACTGGGCCCTTGACTGTTTTCTAACTGCAAACAACTCACTAATCAGAGCTACCACTTTTACTCTGCTATGCCAGCCACTTTACATAGATTCTCGCTAATCTTTATAACCATGAAACATGGGCATTACAATTACCATTTTACAAACAAGAAAACTGAAATTCAGAAAGATTAAGTTATTTGCCAAAAAAATCTGAAGGGTTTAAACTTTGAAACAATATATTATGACTGCTGGTTCTCTCTCAGCAAACTTGGTACATGATCAAACTAGAGAAATTCTAATTACACTTGGATCCTTCTGTTTAACTCTAGAAATCCAAAAGCCTCCACTCCTTTCTCTAATGGGGCAGGAAAACAGAGATCACACTGAGGTTCCGCAGACAAGCTTGCATTCTTGGCTGAGCTGAAGCTTGGGCCAAGAAGAGCCAAGAATTAAATGAGATTTGTAGCAATACTCCCTAGTGATTCTACAACCCTGACCACATTCCCAAAGCCCCATCATTGTTTCCCTGCCTTCAGCCACCTGTCTGATAAGCTGTTTCTTCTTTGCTGACTCTGGCATATTATGAACATGTTGAAACAGCTCTCTTAGTGCCTCTTCCGTACGCTGCTGGGTCTCCTCCTGATGAGAGCAGGAATCTACCCGGTTCCATTTCCAAGATTTTGCCAGTTGGAAGGACTTAGTATGACATGAAGCTGTCAGATCAAGATCATCCTAGAGAAAAATTTAAAAGAAAAGTAAATTAATATATCCCTACCACTTTTGTTTTCAGGTTCCCACAATCCTAGAACAAAAAGAGGAGTGAAAGAGTGGGGAACCTGGTATATTCTTATACCCGGGAATGAGAAAAATCTAAAAGCTAAAAGAAACCTATAATTATAGACTATAATAATAGCCCACTTCCATGACCTGCCCAGAGAACCTAAATTCATTTAGAATATTGCCACCAAAAGTTATATTTACATAAGAGTTCAGTTTTCAAAGCATCTTTTAACCTCATGCAATTTTCGCTGCTACCCTATGAAATAAACATAGAAAGTATCATCATTCCCATTTAATAGAAAAAAATTAAAGTGATAAGTTTAAACTCTAGCTACTAAAGTGATACACTCATCTTAGAGCCAAGTGCTGGTGTTCTTTCCCATGTAGGACATTATGTGACAACTACTTGGCAGTAGTAGTGGAACAAAAACAACTCTCTAAGAAAGACCACATCCCAGTTAAACTAGTTGAAATCAAATACTGTTTTCCTGGTTATACCGAGTATTTGCTAAATGAGAGATAGAAACAAACAAGAGCAGAAAAAATAGTATAAGACAACAGCTTAAGTTTCTAACCAAGACGGACTAAAGAGAAATCATCAAAAAGTACTTGTAAAATTTTTTAAACTTCTCACTTTTAAAGCCCAGTAATCATATATAATCTTGTTAATAAACATCACACATTTGCTTTCTGAGCTCATTTGGTCTCAAGTCTTTTAGCTATTTGATAGTGCTATCTTACTGCTGAACCTGAAATAAAAATGCATTACATAAAATTGTACTTTTATTACTTTTAAAAATATTTAATACATTTGCGATTTGCAGATTGTTTATATCACATGCTACAAGAACACACACGGGCTTTATTAAAAACCATCACTATGCCATCACTCATATGCAGAGGATACCATCCACCAGTGGAGCACCTTCGAAAGCAGACATAAAGACCATATGTCAGGGCATTTCTATTTCAACATATAACTTTCTTCTCAGTCTTTTTCCTTATCTCAAAATTACTAGATAATTTTGAACTATAATATTAAAAACATTTTATTTTCCATGGCTTTACTTTAATTTCAGACTTTGTTTCAAAACTTCACTGATTTTAATTAACTTTCTCCTTGTTTGGGCTAAGAGCAATTTCCTATTCTTACCTTTGATGCTTGAGTTCTGGAGCCCAAATAGTGCAATCTGGCACATTCCCGAACATAAGCAGGAGCCTGGGCAGGTTATAAAAGAAAACCAAGACCAAATAATTGGTAGTATCTAAAATTCTTTCAAGACACAAAGACAGTGGTTCTCAAAATGATCTGATTGACAGATTACTTTGGGAAAAAAAAGATCTTCAAAATGCCCTATTCTATAGCTTCCACCAAAAAGATAATCTCAACAAATCTGATGGGAAAACTGTTTGTGAGAAGACACCACTATAGTTGTTGCTATTCTGAGAATCGAATATGGCATGTATGTACTCAATGAACCAGAAACAAAATATAGATATCTAGTAATGTTTATAATTGACAAAAACCACCCCCAAAATTCTTACAAATTACAAGTGGTAATATTTTAGAATCATTGTATAGAAAATACCATTTAGAATTACTATGGGGTAACGACAGACAAGGAAGAATTTAGCTTACTGCTACATTGCCCAAGTGACAAGTACTCTGTACAGTCCTAGTAGAAGTATAAAATAATATAAGTGCTATGGAAGAATTTGGCAACATCTAAGAAAATTACATTTGCATTTACCCTTTAACTGAGAAATCTCAGTTCTGCAAATCTATCCTGAAGATATAACTCCAGAAACATAAAATGCACTTAGATAAAACTAATCAAAAGACTGGACCCAGCCTCAAATGTTTATTAATAGCAGACTGGTGGAATGAATTTTTATACAACCATACAATGCAGTACTATGCAATCATTAAAAATGAAAGAAAGAAGGGAAGGAGGGAGGGAGGGAAGAAGAGAGGGAGGGAAGGAAGGAGGAAAAACTCAAAAACTAATGGAGTTTTGTCAAAAAGACTCAGCAGGAACTGGCTTGCAGAAACAATCACTGGCCAAACTGGGACAATCTGAATATCAAAATTAGTACCAAAATTGAAGAACACTTTAAATAACTAAAGATCCATGAGTCTACAGACACACTCGGAAAAAGAGAGAATGAGAAAGAGAAAAGGAAAGCTCTTCTCCGAAGAGCTAATAAAGATTAAATAACAGAATTAGAAACATCACTATTTTTAATACCCAGTGTAATCATAGATTCTAGCAGGATTATCAATAGATGCTAAAATTATCATAATATTACACAATCTCCCTGCAGGTTACCCACTGTTGCAAATGAAAAAAAAAAAAAAAATGTACCTTTATAACTGAGATATGTGGCGGCTAGCAAAATTAGCATCACTAAGAGTGAGACAATTCTGTGCCTCCTAATGTGATCCAATATGATGCCATATGATATACACAAACAACACCTATGAAGTATCTTTGCCAAAATTGCTTAACCTGAATCTAATCAAGCCTCTAAGCCTAACTTGCAGTTTACAGGAACTATATAGAGGGGCATAGAGGAACAAGTTAAATGACTTTGAGAAGACAATAAGACAAATTCAGAATGTGTAATATTTTATAACACAGTTGGTCTGAATGCTTCAACAAATCAATGACATGAAGAAAAAGCATGATTGTTCCAGATTAAAAGTGACATAATAATCAAAACAATACATAAACCTCAACTAGCTTATGATTAAAAAAAAAAAAGCAGCTATCAAATACATTCTTACAGCAATTGAAGAAATTTGAATTTGTACTGAATATTAGCTGATATTAAATTCTTGTTAATTATCTTAAATGTGATAATGGTATTATGATTTTTAGAATATTCTTATTCTTAGGAGATGCATATTAAGTATTTAGGGTAAAGTGTCATGAAAAAAAAGTGCAATTTACTGTCACTGGTTCAACCAAAAAAAAAGTATAACTATATACAGAGAGATAAAACTGAACGTTTCCTGAATCTGAGGGATAATTATATGAGTATTCACTGTTTTACTCTTTGTACTTTTCTCTACATTTAAAGTTTTTCATAATAAAGTTTTAACAAGAATCTTATGACAAAGACATTATGATATCTATAGTTTAATTTTTAACTTGAAAAAATATAAAGCACAGCTCAGGATCATAAGTAATTTCCTCCAAACAAGAATATGACAGAAGCCACACCGCAGCTTCACCTTCGTCTTGTTTGCACACACTAGAGAGACTCTGCTGCTGGCCTTGAAGAATTAAGCTGCTATGATATGAGTGAAGAAACAAACTGAAGGAAAAACAAATTAAAAGGAACCAGAACTAGCCAGAGCAACTAGGCAAGAAATATAAGTAAAAGACACTCAAATTGAAAAGGAAGAAGTAAAATTATATCTGTTCACAGATGATATAATCTTACATGTAGAAAGCCCTATGGATTTCGCAGTAAATTATTAGAACAAATTCATCAAAGTAGCAAGATACAAAGTCAATGTTCAAAAATTGGTTAAATATATAATAAACAACACGAAAAGGAAATTAATAAGACAATTCCATTTACAATAGCCTCAAAAAGAATAAAATACTTATGAATTAACTTAACCAAAGCAGAGAAAGATTTATATAATGAAAACTATAAAACATTGCTGAAAAAAATTAAAGACATAAATAAATGGATAGACATTCCATATGCATTGATTGAAAGACAATATTGTTAAGATGTCAATACTACCCTAAGTAATCTACAGGTTCAATATAAACCCTATCAAAATCCCAGTGATGGTTTTTGCAGAAACAGAAAAAGTCATCCTAAAATTCATACGGAATCTCAAGGTATCCCAAATAGCCAACAAATTTGAAAAAGAACAAAGCTGAAGGACTCCTGTTTCCTAATTTCAAAATTTACTACAAAGCTTTAGTAATTAAACATTGAAGAAATACATGAAGACAAACATAAGACCAATGGAAGGGAACTGAGTCCAGAAAGAAATCTTCACTCATATGGTCAAATGATTTTTAACAAGGGTACCAAGATTATACAATGGGGAAAGGACAGTCTTTTCAACAAATGGTGCTAGAAAAACTGGTTATCCACATACAAAAGAATGAAGTCAGATCCTT
>NW_011889019.1:1697971-1738736 GCF_000151845.1 Pteropus vampyrus
AAAAAAAGAGATTTGTTTTTAAAGATAACACATGTTCATAGTAACATTATTCACAAGAGCTAAAACATGAAAGCAACCCAAGTATCGATGGATGAATGGATAAGCAAAATGTTGTATAGACACAAAATGGAATATCATTCAGCCCTAAAAAGGAAGGAAATTCTGACATATGCTACAACATGGATGAACCTTGAAAACATTAAGGTGAAATAAGCCAATCACAAAAGGCAAATTCTGTATGATTCCATTTATATGAAGTATTTAAGAGCAGTCAAAAATCATGAGAAAGAAAGCAGAATGGTAGCTGCTGGGGCCAACGGGGAAAGGAAAATGGAGAGTTATTGTTTAATATGTATAGACTTTCAATCTTGCAAAATGAAGAGTTCTGGAGATGGATGATGGTGATCACTGCACAACAATATGAATGTTATTAATGCCACTGAACACTTAAAAATGGTTAAGATGGTAAAGTTTGTCATGTGTATTTTACCACAATACAAAAAAAATTTGAAGGGAAAAAAAAAGGAACCAGACCTGGATGGCCTTAAAACTTCTCAGCCTTTCCAGATGGCAAAAGATACTAAGATTAAGAAATTCACTATGAGGAAAGGACACTCTAATGAAAAGGCCAAGGGTATAACTGTGCAACATTTTGCTAAAATCTTACAAACACCAATAGGTCAGAATATCCAGTGCATACAAAAGGCCCTTTCAAGAGAGTAAAGGTATGTCTCACATATCTTTTCAATCAAACCAGAGGGCACCTAGGAAGCGTAAAGGTATGTATGGTTCCTTAGCCTTCTCAGCAGGAGATCAGGTAGAGAAGGGGCTTATCTTCAAAATATTTGTATATGTGGCTTTTGTCTAATGGAGTGAATCCCACTGAAATCCACAAAAGACCCACAAAGTTCGTGAGAAAATTATGTTGGCAGAAACATTGCTAAGTTTAGACTAAAAACAATAGACAGTACAAAATGAAAGGAGGCTGTCAGACCCTCAAAAGTCTACTGGCAGGAAGCAGACAGGATAAAACTACTCAGCAGCCAACATATATTGCCTTTCATGAAAAAGGAAGGATAACCCAGATGGTGAAGCCAATTACTCAGGGAGGCACAGCGCTACTCAGCTTCCAGGTACTTTCCTATATTCCTCTCCACCTTGGTTGTTCCCTCTGGGTTTGCCATTGTCTAATCTGCTTCCCAGTCTCAGTCAAGGGTCTTTCTTATCTAGTCATCAGTCATCTCTACAGCCCTGCTTAGGATCCTACCTTGTTCCATTCTCCTGGTCCAATTATCCCCCAAATCCCATCCCTTACCTACCTTAAAAAGTTTCTGGGAGTGTTTAATCATAAAAGCCATCCCGTTGTTTAACTTTGTGATATTCTCTTGAAGGTCATTTGCAGTGACCTATTCAGAGGAAAAGAAACCAAAAAAGAGAAATTAAGAGCTGAAAAATGGAAGGCAGACACTCCATTTACTTACCAACAAGCTTATTCTTTAAAAGGTATGATATCAAGTTTCTGTCCCTAACAAAGGTGCCTCTCATACAATGTTTAATTCTAGAAAGGCTTTTTGGTTCAGCAGATTTCCAGTGGAATGACATGATCTAGGGAGAACCATGTGTCCCTGAAGTGATCAGGAAATCCTTGAGAACCAGTCTTCATTTCCTAATTCTGTTTGAGAATTAGACGTGTAAGCAGAGTTGTTTAAGATCTAGTCTGGGAAAAGACTAAAGAAGAACAGAATCTGTACCAACTGCCAAGGACATTGCCTCTTCAGAGAAACAGGAGTTTCTACAAAGATGAAAGAGAACTGTCACTACTAATTGATACCAAAGGTGACATCTGTTTCTTAAAAACACAAACAGTCATTAATTCCATTCTCTTGTTTCTCCTGCCTCTTTTTAAGTGCTTCAGCATCTCTATTATCCCAAAGCCCTCATCCTCAACATGTATCTTTATTAATTTTTGCTTTTACTATGACCTCTTAAATATTTCCCTTTATAGGCAGAATATTCACTTCTTTTCACAGTCTCTCTTAGCTGGATCTAAAATCCTTGCATTATGAAGTTTGATCTCCTTAATATGGACAAATGTTGGTGTGTCCTTCTCTTCTCACCACCCAACCATCCACTCCACCCTCTAACCCTCATCCCCACCACCCACCACCCTTTCTCTGGGTAGAGGCTCTTCCTGACTCAGAACTTTATATTATTTTTTCATGAGTTACTTGTTATGTAAAATGTACTACATAACTTCTCTCCTTTACCTTCCTTTTCTCATTTCTTTTAATCCTCAAAACTTTTATAAGTCACCATATCCTATCTATTTCTATTATCTTTCCAGCTACCTTGTCAGGTAAACAACAAAGGCACTATTATGCCCAGTTTACAGAGGAGGAGCCTAAACATAGAAAGTGTAAAGAACACAGGTCACAGCTGGTTTGCAGCTTCCAACACAGGTATCTTGGCTCCCAATTCTATCAGACAGTAAAACCTATATTATGAATGGACAGGAACGTAAAACTATGTGCCTCCAGGTCAAGAATTAGTTCAAGACTTTAGATAATTTATTTCTCATGTAAGTCACTGAGAAGGCCAGGCTTTTAGTAATAAGAAGCGCTTTCGGTTTTATCGAAAGAGAGACTATCTATAGGAAATAGAAAAGTTAAGACAAGGTAGGATTGTTCTATGTGTCATCTTATCTAAAAGCTTAGTGACATTATCCTGTAAGATCATATAGCTCTATCTAAATTAATACTGTGCAATCTTCAGAAATGAATTTTATTTCCTAAGATGGCTTTTGTGTTAAGAAAAAAATTCACATTGATCAGCCAAAATGACTATTTTTCTTTAGCAGTTATAATTTTCCACTAAGACTTTCCACTAATAAATTGCCATTTAGGTTTATCAGAGATTGATTATAAGTGAGGTTAACAGGAATTAACCCCCTCAGATTTGATGACTCTTAAATGAACTAATAAAGTTAAGTTCCTAAACTTGTAAAGCTGAAGACTAGACCTTGGACCCTTGATAACCTGTCACAGGATGAGGCCCAGCCCAAGAAAACCTGCAGTCTTTGCTCTTCCCCTCAACACTCACATTTTTTGGCCACAGGACATGGGGTGCAAACATAAGGGCAAGGTTATAGGCAGACATCTTATTCTTGTCTTGTTTCTTTGCTGTTTGGTACAGGAGATCGAGCAACAACTTCAGCAAGTTACGATTGGGTGGAGGAAGAATGAGGAAGAGCAACTGAAGAGCCTCAATCTGCCGTTCCTTATCTGGTATATTGGTCTTGTTTCCTTTATCATCAAACTGCATCAAATCTTGAGGGCAATAGAGGTGATTGCAAAGGAAAGAGAAAATACAAGCAAGGAAAAAAAAAAAAATCAATGCTCTTACTATTATCCTCCCCTCAACTCCTACCAAAGAAAGACAAAAAAAAAGGAATCAGGCATAAACAGAGATACAGCAAAATACAATAACAAAATAATGTCAATATGATTCAATAATAAAAAGACGAAAACCTAATTAAAAATGGGGAAAATACTTGAATAAATATTCCTCTAAAGAAGATATACAAATGGCCAAGAAGCATTTATATATTCAGCACCATTAGTTATCAGGGAAAATATAAATCAAAACCACAATGAGACACTACTTCATATCCACTAGTATGACTATAATCAAAAAGACTGATCATAACAAGTGTTGACAAGAATACTGAGAATTAAACCCTCCTGCATTGCTGGTGAAATGTAAAATGGTACAACCACTTAGGAAAAACAGTTTGATAGTTCCTTGAAAAGTTAAACATAGAGTTACCATATGACCCAGCAATTTTCATTCCTAGGTGTACACCCAAGAGAAATAAAAATATGTCCACACATATCTTTAATAATTTCACCCCTTCACTTTTCCTCGCCCAGATAATTTACTGCTAAAATAAATATGAGAGTGAATTATGTCCTGATAACATGATAATCTAGGCAGCTCCTCATGGAGTCAGAATCATTGTTTCTGCCCTAACAGACTACCTAGGTTTTCAATAAAAACAGTCCCCTAGACAACCAGACTTTCAAAGGACACCAATAACCATTTGGGTATAATTCATACAGACCTGAAAATGATTATAGCGCATTGTTTAAACTGTTGAACTGCAATAAAAATACCAGGTGTAAGAAAGGCAGGTCATACATTCTAGAAACTATTCTTTGTTAATACGAAATTGAAAACAAAATTCTCTTCCAGTTATCAGCAAGGTGTATCAAATGCTACAACTCTGCCACACCTCAATATGATTTCAAAGAACAGTGACTCACAGGGTAGTGGAAGGCAGGATTTCAAATATTGCACTAAATTAACTCAATAGGAAAGCAAAAAGAAAAAGCATTCTTCATGTCAACCCTTATAAAAAGCTAAACCTATCCATATTTTCCATATCTTTTTCAAAGATTCAACAACTTTCTCTCCAAAATAATTATAAAATTATATAACATTCCAGTAATATTTACTCATTTGTATCATCTGGATTGTTACCAATAGTGCTAAAAAAAATCTAATCTTAGATTTTAAAAATTCAAACTTAGTTTTTTTAAGTAGTAAAAAATATTCAAAGGAAAAAAATCGCATATTCATTTTCCTTAAAATTAGAAGCAAGAGGAAAATGCTCAAGGGCAGAAAAAGAAGTAAATGCAGTATGGATTTTGATGTTGTGTACACTTAAGAGTCTATAGCAGCATAACAGCTATGCAATTTAAGAATGAATTCCCTATCACATAGGCATAAAGGAGAATGAAGAAACTATTTATGAGGAGAAAATGGAACATTCTCCAAGATACAGTAAGTAAAAAAAGCAAACCACAGAATCATGTATATAATAGCCTACCATTACATAAAAAGAGAGAAAATAAATATATGTAATTATTTGTAAGTATATAAAATGTCTTTGGAAGGATACATTAGAAATCACAGCATTGGTTGCCTCTAGGAAGAAAAACTGAGTGCTGGGGAACAAAGGTGGGAGAGAAGCTTTTCACTGTATACTCTTTTAAACCCTTTCAATTTCAACCATACGATTGTATTGCCTATTTAGAAAATAAATAAAATTATTTTTAAAAAATAAACTTCCAAGAGTAGAAATGATCTCAAATGACACATAATAACACTTAGCAAAACCTCAAACCAAGGCAAATGTACCAAACCTGTAAATAACTCAGGTATATGAATCAATCCAACAAAAAGCATACATTTATTGAGCAACTAAAATATTCAAAGCACTATGTGAGGATCCATCAGGGATATAAAAATAAATAAAACCCAGACTTTATCTTCAAAGGAACTAATTTAGCAAGAGAAACATTTGATTAATAAATCAAACTTACTGGCCAATATCTTTGAGTACTCAGAGAAGTCTAGAAATATCATGAAGTCTTAACCAATATTAGCAGAAGTATTGCTGTGGGTTAGTTGCAAACAATAGAAAATCTCCTTCTCACCTCCTATACTCACCAGCAATTTTCAGGTGTGCATGAAAATGTTTATGTGTCAGCAAGGGCTCAGGTAACTCTCCTAGAAACATCTTCAGCAAGGTGGCAACATCATTTGAGTGAAATTCCCCTGATTCCAAGTTAATATCAGTTCCATTATTGAGAGCGTCCCTTAAAATCTGCTGTCGGACACTATTCCCCGGTACTCTAAACAAGCCTTCTACTCGCAAATCTGTTTAGCAAGGAAGAAAACAGAGGGCATGCAAAAAGGAAGCAAAAAGAGAGAGGATGATTAAAATAAGTCATCCTACAGGCTACTTTACTCTTGTAACCTTAAAAAGATCCTGAAGGAAGTTTTTGTCTTTTTTCCCAGAGTCATTTAGAACCCACTAGATCCTGAGGAGACATATCTGAATATCCCTGAGTACTTGGAGATCTCCCAGAGAAGAGGTGGCCTGCCCAGGAGTCATTCAACCTCCTGAGGAACATCTAGGGACTGAATCTAATCTAAACAATTGAAATAAGCTTGAAAAATAAGTTGAAAGAAAAGCCAAATCTCCCTGAAGGCCCCTTCTCTTTAGCCATCTGAGACTTTGCCTGAAGGAGCTGAGTTGTCTGTGGAGGTTTGTTGCTCCTGTAAATGGTTTCCCAGCCCAAAATGAATCTAGAGTCTCTGCGTTGTCCCAGGAATTGTAATCTTAACCTGTCAGATCACCTTTCAGTCTCAGATTCCCAGAAGATTAGGGTCATCCCAACTAAACTATGCTTCCCTCCCAACTAAGCTAATCTAAGAGGACAAAAAGATGGGATGCATAGTTTTGGTTTGATCTGGAAGAAGTGTGAAAGTTCATGTTTTCAGTTTAGGTATGTATTTATCTTCATATAACTTCCTAATTGAGGAGACCAAGTTCAAATGCTTACCGGGCCAAGCAGATAACAGTAAATGAATTAATAGGAACCATAACAAACTGGAGAGCACATACTACACTCTAGTTAATTGTGTCAAAGTGGCAACAAGGTTCAAGGATGCTAAATCTTCCTATTATCTCAAGAAATTGAAAACCTGAACTTTCCCCATTTTAAAACACTGATAACTAATTCGATTTTTTAATTAATCATTTGCCAAACAAATAAATGAATACAGATGAATCAAGCCCTTCGGCTGCTAGTTTACTACCTCTGCTTTAGCTCTTTGCACAGTGTCTCACATAGAATAAGCCATAAATAAGTATTTCTGCTGAATTTATCAAAGCATCATATAATGCCACACATTTCACATACACTCAGCTATGCCAAGCACTTAGAGCAAGGATATAACCAGCATACCAGCATGACTACTAAATAATGAACGGAATCAAGTAAAGAGTATATTTTAACTATAGAATTTTAGAGATGAAAAGTAACTTTGGTGATAAATCATTCTCCTTTGAGTAAATGTTGATTCTTTAGGGATAATTTTTCCAGAAAAAAAATGTCTCTCTAAGTCAAGAGGAAATTGTGATTTCATAGATACTATCTAATTCATATACATCTTTGAGAATAAAAAAAAAAAAAAATCAGTACATGAGATAAAATTTAAAAGGAAATATATTTAGAAACATGCCACCTGAAATTATTACTGATTGGTGTCTTTGTTGATGGTTAATTGGCACCTACTAACTGAAGGATGTTAGCTCTCAACAGAAAACTGACAATTCTTAATTAACAAAAAACAACAAAATTTCAAGTAGTCTTACTTTTGTGTAAATACTCAATTAGTTGGTATATCTGGGCAATGCCTTCTTCCGTCAGTGGGGATCCAAATACTACTCCTTTTTCTAAAAAAAAAAAAAAAAAAAGATACAATAGGACAGGGCTATCTTTCCCACAAATAGTATAAAATCAGCATAATGAAAACCATTCAAGCATCCTATATTACAGTTCAGCAAATGTCTTCACAAGGTCAGAAAACAAAAGCCTTAGAGCTAGAAGTGTACCAGAAAATGCAATCAAAACAACTCTCAGTCAACTCTCTGCAAATTTAATATTAGATCGTAGGTTTCCTGGAGGTAAAGACCATCTTATTTAAGTAACAATAGCAAAAATTTTTATATTTAATTTAAAAACAAACAAAAAACAGAACTGAAGAGTCATGATTGTCAAAGCATGACAGATTATCCACTGGAATTCGTACAGGATCTGATATCTGTTACAATATTTAAACTTTTTGCTACCTTAATGATTTTCTTATATTTAATAAAATAAAATAGTACCTCTTTAATATCTTAGCAAAAGCAGTGCTATAACATTTTCTGGGAAGACTTTTTTTGGGTGATTCGTAGGTATTTGCCTTATTGAAGCAGTCCATGGAATGAAAACATTTGAGAACTAACTACTACACTAAAAAAATGTTCAAACTTTCCTTATCATACTCTCTAGCTGTGTAACTTTGTTGATTTTTTTAAATATTATTTTAGTGCAGTACTAATAGGACATGAAAATCAAGGTGCCCCTAATAACTACTTAACCTAATGATATCATCTTTCGAGAATTAATATATTTGCTTTCATTTATCTAGACTTGCCTTTTTAATTTTTATTAAAATTACTTAAGGTTTTCCTACTTATGAAAATTTTTTAAATGACCAAAAATGCTTTACAATATTAGCAACTCCTCAATGAACATGCAGATGTAAAGAGTGAAGCCCAGGGAACAGCTGAGACATGCCCACCCTTCACAGACACATCTCCTACCCTTTCGCTTGAGAGACATTAGAGATCGGAAGAATCCTGACGCTGGGCCGGCCCCACCAGGCAACTTAAGGTCCACTTCTCCCATCAGCTGAGCCAGCTCAGTTCCAGGTAAATCGATGAGCCTTGTGATATTGCTGACCACCAACTCAGTGAACACCTCAGGTCTCTCATGCCGGAGTTTCTCCACAAAAAAGTCAGGATTGAAGATAACAGGCTGACCTCGAAGGGAAGAGTCATTGCAGATAACAAAACTGCAGATGGCATCACTGAAAAAAATTGAAACAGAAGAATCTTTGGGGGGATCATTTTAGTATGTGTTTCTCATGCCCTCTCACCCATACAATTATTTACTCTTTCTGTAGGTTAATCTACATATTTGTCTTTTCAAAAACCTAATTCTGAATCTGCTGACTGCTGAAAAGAAAACAATTTGGGCTTGTTGCTGTTTAAGCTATACCCACCTAGATTCTTAGGAATTTAGTTTAGAGAAAAGACACCAGATAGCCTCTATGATATGATCTGAATTTGCCTCTTCATTCCAGGCATATACCATAGGAAGATGTAGATCTTTACAGCCTCCCAAATCTAATAGCATAATAGTATTGGTAGTCACATAGACCACATTTCCATATTAAAAGTCTAACCTGGAATTACTACTGTTAAATGCTTATAAAACATCAGACCTGCAGCTGTTCCCCCTAACACAGCAATGCATAATCATCAAACTAAGGCTTTTTTGGAAATACAGCCAGTACTATACAGTACTTCCCATGCAGCGATCAACTGCTGATGGCACCACTTCAGGCTAGTCTCAAGTAGCACAGAAACCATGTGATAGTAAGCATGATACTATTTAAGAGCTAAATTAACTATATCTAAATAGTGTAATAGATATTTTGAAGTCAATTATCCATAGGGTTCTTTGGTTCCTGGATCCCTACACAGGCAGGTATTTCCTTATAATCAACTCCCTTTAATTGAGCCAGGCACCCTTGAATTCTGTTCCTCATAACCAAAAAGACTTCACTAGGATAAAATGCACTGGTACAGGAAATAGATATTAATTAGGCCTTGCTCAGGTCCAGAAATGGATTTTATTTTAAAATCCTTCAATTCTGGATGCCTTTGGCCCCTCATCTAAGTCCAAAGTCTCCTCTGACAGATTCTTCTAAGGCACTTGGAAAAATTCTGTAGTGTTTTGTTTCTAATTTCACTATTCTATCACTGAGTAATACTCAGCAGATATGTTCTGTTGGCTCCTGATCTTAGCTGGTTTTCCACTCCTACATTACTTAGGTTATACTTCTGGCAAAGCTCCTTTGATTCTCAGAAATATTTATTTCCTTATTCTTTGTTTCCAAACACCTAACTACTGTACTCTTTTTTACTTTTAATATGTTACGTATAAGAACTGTATTATTCCATCTGTTGGAGCAGACCCATCACTGCTTGTTTGTACCCATTACCAATTACCTCTAATGATTTGTTCTCATTCTTTTCATATAAACAGTTATCTATTATATAACCAATGAGTAGATATAACACAAGCCGGAAAGTGTAAGTCATCACATCTGTGAGTCAAAGTCAAAATTCCCTGACTCATACAAACATACTCTAAATAAAAATAATCACAACTTAAGTCTTCCACGACACTCTAGGTACCAAAGCACTGTTCCAGGAAAAATGACTCCTCTAAATATTAAATATAACTATTCTATAACACAGTTTGCAACACTTCATGGATAATTTTTAATAATGGTATAATGAAAATAAGGCATGGGTAAACTTAAAAATTCATCTCTACTTCCTTGAAAAATTACTACACAATTGAGATCAACAGCCCAAATCTTCAGTTGGTGGCTGCAAATTCCTTTTTTTCTCTAAAATGGTAATATAAGAATTCACATAAAAATTAAAAATTATAAATGTGTGTTCTCAAGCCAAAACTCATTAAAGAGAAATTAAAATGTTTGTCTCTTTGGCTTTTTTACATACCATGATAGGTTGTTTTTCTTGTATAAATTTAAAGATGCCAATGATAAGCCTATTAAAATCAAAAGCAACTTTATCCTAAATCGTTCACAAAGCCTCTTTTTTTTATGTCAGCTTATTTCAGTCAAAAAGTAAAAGTCAATATAAAAATATTGTTTATAATCGCTGCCAATGAGAAATTACTACTCTACACAGAGCCAGAAAATCATGAAATGTGTTAGCACTGAAGAGTCTTATCATTTATCAGATCTAAACTATCATTTTATGGATTCCACATCTCTTTTAATTCTGAAAAACAGATTTCAGATCAAATTAGTTTTAACATATAAATGTACATGAATACCATCCATTATATTCCTGAAGAAAAATACATATTCATATATAACCGCCAGACCTTTATTTTATTAATATCCAGAGCAAGGCTCAACTAAGATTCTCAAATTTACATCACAGTTGACCCTCCAGCATTAAACTGGACCAAATACACAAGTGAGAAAGGAGTTAGAAGTACAGAGCCCTAGCTACATCATTTCTCAAGAGAATCCTTTCTATCTGGCGTCACCCCCAAGTCCGCTCCCTCCTAAATAGGTAAAATAGGTAGAAGAATAAATAAGTCCAAGGCTGCCCCTACCTATTCATAAGAAATACAAAAAAAAAGATAACTTGGGGGTCCTAATACACAAGTAACAAACAATCTCAGTTTATTTTCCCCTTCTGCTTTTTCTCCCCTTCCTTCTCATAATCATTCACTGTTGTTTTACCTCACTTAAATTTCTTTTTTTTTTTAACAGTAGGAAAGAAAAGTTTTATTAGAAGGGAAAGTACACTTCCAGACATGGAAGTGGGCCTGAGCAAGAGGAGCATGGCTCAAAAGGCCCCACTTTAATTTCTTTAATCTAGTTTTTTCTTCTTTCTCACTTTTTCTGAGTGGAGAATCTGGCAAGACGATGTAAGGGAGAAAAAGGGTTAAAAAAAAAGTAAAATGGAAGCTGAGAGATGGAAAAACAGATATAATGGGTTATGTTTTTTAATTATCCCCACATTACAAAGCCTGCTAATCCCTTTCCACAGAATATACAAAACCACAATATAAAGCTGAGAATATCAAGAATCATAGCTAAGAATTTAAGAGATTTCTACGACTAAAGAAAAACTTGCTATATTTAAGCAAAAACAACTTCCTACCCTACAATATCTTATTTTAAAGTAAACTCTAATAAGTTTGCTCAAGTTCAAGAAAAAAAATAAATTTCTTACATAAGTGCTGAAAGCTTCTGATGAGGCATTGGTAAATTGAAGAGACAGGAAAAAAGCTTTCTCCTTGTTTATTGTGACAAAGGAACCCTCCTTTCCCTTCCCCATCACAGCCTACACAAATTCCAGGCATTTTAGAGAACACAAGGGCACATTATGGGGCCTGAAAGGCGGTACTTATTAGCACTCATCTGCAAGTGGGAACAAAACAGAAATTAAATACTGGACTACTTAATTGTATTTGCCAACATATAGATGAAGCTCAACAGCAGTCTCCCATTACACGGAAAGTTGTATTAGATGAAACAATCACATAATATAACAGTATAAGGACAAGTAGTTTATAATATGGAGGGAAAGGTTATCCCTACCTCACATCATACACATACACTAAAAGTAAATTCTGGACAGAATAAAGATCTAAATATGGAAAGCCAAACTTTAAACAAGAGTGGAAGAGAAACTTTTCACTATGCTCTTGTACTTTCTATATTTTTGATTCATGTGAACATACTAAATCATAATAAATAAAGACTTTAAAAGTAATAATAAAAGCCAAACCAAAAAAAAAAAATCTATCATGCATATAAAAGGATTAGTACTTAGACTTTATCAGTATGCCTAAAATTTATAAGAAAAAGATACTGAACTCAATAGAAAATTAGTCAAAGGATCTGATTAAGTAATTCATAAAGGAAGGAACCTAAATGACTAATTAACATGAAAAGAATTTCAACTTTAGACACTATCATGGTAAAATCAATTGTAAAATGGTATCTTTCCCCATCCGTCATTTTGGCAAAGACTATCAGATTCAGACGTCTTTTTATTCCTAGTTCAATAAGTTATTTACTTATTCATAATCGTGAGTCAGTGCTTAACTTTCACCAGTATTTTTTGCATCTATTGATCATATGATTTTTCTCCTTTATTTTGTTAATGTGGTAAATAATACTGATTAATTTTTAATATTAAACCGACCTTGTGTTTTTAGAACAAACCCAATGTTGTTATGATGTATTATCGTTTTTATATGTTTAATTTAATTTGCTAATAGTTTGTTTAGGTTTCTTCATATATATTCATAAGAGAGACTGTCATGGAATTGTTCCATCTTGTATTGCCTTCATTAGGTTTTGATCAAGGTTGTGCTGGCCTTATAAATTTGGGGAGTGTGTCTTATTTTTCTATTTTCCAAAAAAGTTTATGTGAGATTGGTGTTATTTCTTCCTTAAATGTTTAGTCAAATAGGCTGATGAAACCATGTGGACCTAGAGTTTTTTTTATGAGGTTTTAAGTTATATATTCAACTTACATTGTATTATAGAGCTATTCAAATTTTCTATTCCTTCTTGTATTAATTTTGGTAAGTTATACATTTCAATGAATTTGGCCATTTCACATAAATGTTCAAATTTTATTGGCAAGAGCTCGTTTATAACATCCTCTTAGAAACTTAAATGTGTGTAGGTTCCATAGTGATGACTTCCTCTTTGTTCCTGATATTGGTAATTTATGATTTCTCTATTTTTAAATTCATGAATCTTATTAGAGGTTTATCAATTTTATTAGCTTTGTCAAGTTTCCAGCTTTTGACTTTGCTCAATTCCTCTATTACATGTTTGTTGTTTATTTCATTAATTTCTGCTCTTATCTTTATTACTGCCTTTTTTCTACTTTCTTTACTGGATTCAGAGTAAAGGCAGCACTGCAAATCAGAAGAATGAATGATCTTCTCACTAAATGGTGTTGGGACACTTGAACATCTATAGAAGGAAAAAATGAAAATCAACTCTTATCTCATACTATATACACAAGTGAATTGTAGCTCTAAAGGTGAAGAGCAAAACAATAACAGTAAAACTAGTAGAATGTGAGGTAAAAGAATATATTCTTAAACTCAAGATAGGGAAATAATCTTTAAAAAACATAAAAAATATTAATCATAAAGATTAATACATATAATTTCATTAAAATAAGAACTCATATTCTTCAAAAGACATCATTAAGAAAGTGAAAAAGCAAGCCACAGAGAGTGGGGGAAATATATCTGCAATATATATATAGCAAAAAAATGCCTCATATCCTATTATATTAAAAATTCCTACTAATTGATAAGAAAATAAGAAAAAATAATGACCCAACAGATAAACTTGCATGAGATTTCAATAAAATCTCACTTTAAAAAAGGAATAGCCAGTCTACGGCAATGCCATCCTGAACAAGCCTAATCCCATCTGATCTTGGAAGCTAAGCAGGGTCGGGCCTGGTTAGTACTTGGATGGGAGACTGCCTAGGAAGACCAGGTGCTATAGGTGTAAATAAAATAAAGTAAAATATAATATAATATAATATAATATAATATAATATAATATAATATAATATAACATAATATAATGTAATAAAAAATAAGGTATTGTAAGTTGACAAGGTCCTTGAAATCTATGAGGTCAACCAGAGTATAACTCGCCTAAAAGAAAAAAAAATTAATTAAAAGAAAAAAAAGGAATAGCCAAATGGCCAATATATTCATGGAAACTAACTGCTCAGCATCATTAGATATCAAGGAAATGCAAATTAAAAAAACAATAACATATTATTATTCAACAGAATGGCTAAAATTAAAGAGATTGACATTATTGAGGTTTAGAGAAAGTTAACAGTAATTCTTTTATACTGATAGTGGAGCTATAAGTTGGTACAACCATTTTGGAACAATGGTTGGCCTTATCTACTAAAGTTAAGCAAAAGGGTACCCAGTGACCCAGCAATTCTACTCCATGACTAAAATGCGCAGCCACATGTTCAACAAAAATCACAAACAAGAATGTTCAATAAAGTTTTCATTTCTAAAAAGCCAAAATGGAAGCAAAATGTCCAGCAGGATGGTTTATAAATTGTGGCATATATAATGGCATATCTTACAGTAATGAAAATGAACAAACTCCAGTTGTATGTACCATCAAAGATGAATCTCATATAATGATGAGCAAAATTAGTAATACACAGAGACAACTACTTACTATATAATGCCATTTACGTCAAATTTTAAAAACAGATAAAACAATAGTGTTTAGAGATACCTGCTTAAATGGCAAAATTATAGAGAAGCAAAGACGTATTTACCAAAAAATTTAGGATAACTGCTACCATTGGGGGTTATAAGTAATAGGAGGCATGAGAGCATGAGGGGAGTTTCCAGGATGCTAGCAATGTTCTTATGATTAATCACTGAACTATGGGGAAAAGAAAAGGATTCATTTGAAGTAAATATAGTAAATATTTGATTTGTTGAAGGTGGATGATAGGAAAAGAGTATTGATTATATAATTCTATATATTTGTATGTATAGTATCTTTCATGACAAAATTTTTTAAGAAATTAAGTAGTTTTTACCTAAATTTTGCTATAACTTGATGTAAATATCACAGAAAATCAAAGTATATACAAGTGAATTTCCTCACCATAAAAGGTTTTGCACAGATGGCCAAAACCAGGAGAAGTGGTAGTTAGGTATGCAGGCATACAGAGACAGCAAAGGGCTCCAGTATTTAAATACATATACTAATCAACTATACCAGAGTGATAGTGGCAAGACCTACCCCTTAAAAAGTATAATTTTTTTTAATATAAATGTGCTTCTTTTTCAGTTGAATTTTAAATATTACTCAGATTTTCAATTTTTTTTTTATTATGGTGACTTTAGTTAACAAATTTCATTAAGTTTCAGGTGTACAATTTAGCAGTAAGGCATATATATATATATTGCATTGTGTGTTCACTGCCCGTAGTTAGATTTCTTTCTGTCACCACATATTTGATCCCTTTTACCCTGTCTACCTCCTTCCTCCCCACTCACCCACTATCCTCTGGTAACTACTAGTCTATTGTCCATGTCCATGAATCTCTGTTTGTTTGTCCTGTTCCTCTGCTGCTTTTAGGTTTATATCCCACATATAAGTGATATCATGTGATTTTCAACTTTTTCTGTCTGGCTTATTTCATTTAGCATGATTATCTCAAGATCCATCCACATTGTTGCAAATGGCAGTATTGCATCTGTTCTTATGGCTGAGTGTTATTCCATATATATGTACCACAGCTTCTTTATCTAATCATCTATTGTAGGACATTTAGGTTGCTTCCATGTCCTAGCCACTGTGAATAATGCTGCTATATGAACATCGGTGTGCAAATATCTTTTCAGATAAGGGTTTTCAAGTCTTTGGGGTAAACACCCAGTAGAGGGATTGCTGGATCATATGGTAGATCAATTCTTAGTTTTTTGAGGAACCTCCATACTGTTTTCCATAGTGGCTGTACCAATTTGCAGTCCCACCAGCAGTGTATGAGGGTAAGGATAATTTTTAAAACCTATTTATAGTCTGCAATGATTACTTTGACCACTAGATGGAACCCTACATGAAAAGTGATATGCTTAGTGAAGACTGGAAACAAAACCCACAGCTAAAAAATCAGTTACAGAAAAATGAAATGCAAGTGCTCTTGAGGCATGTTGAACCCATGAATCTGCAAAATCCAAGGCAGTAGAGAAAAAAAAAACAACTGTATCCTGCAGATGTACTTTTAGCTGACTACTACCAAAACTGCATACCCACAAAACTAAATGTTTCTTCTCTAGTGAATGAATTGCTTAACTTGATTTGTTCTCCAAGAACCAAAACCTTGGCAACATCAAAATATGAGCTATATTTAAAGTTGTCAAAACCTGACTTACCACCCTGAGAGAAGTATGCACTCTTACTGCTTTCTCAATCCTCTGAAACATGGCTCAGAAACATGGCTTTAAATGTATCACTTTATAGAACTGTTAGAATGCATACAAGAATTAAGCACAAGGCTGTTATTCTTCCTTTTTCCACATATCAAATTCAAACTGGTATCATGAAAGTTGCACATAAAGAAAAAGGATAAAACAAGCCGTATGTGCCCAAGCTGGCAGGGTTTTGTTTTCTTTTTTTAATAACAAAACCAGTTCAAAGTTGATAAATGGTACCATAAAAACTCAAGGAACAATATCCAATTTTTTAGACAAAAATTTTGAAACATTTACATCTTAAGGTCTGGTCTTAAGAGTAGCTGTCCGAGGTTTTGTAATATCAACCTCTTATCTGTAATTTAGATTCCAATGGTCTACAAAATATATTTGGCTGTTATATTTGATCTCAGCTTTTACTAATTTCAAACCACTAGAGCACCTTAATCTGACTTAAATTGGCAAACTATTTAGAGATGAAAGATTCCTGATTGCTTACCTCTCCACCTAAACATTTTGGAAACCTAAGATTTTGCCCTATGTAATGACAATATAATGTTCTCAGTAAAGAAGGCTAATAATTCTTCCTCAGAGTATCTATACAAATTACACATATTTACTGACATATATTTACATGTCAAGTTTTTATTCTTTTGGGTGTGACAAGAATTATTACAGTCACCCCTCTGTATCGCCACACCTGCAAAGTCAACCGACCCTGGATAAAAAACATTTGAAGGACAAATATTACCTTGTTGCCGATGTGTATTATGTAGGTAGGCCTACTATGGTCAGGTCTGCACTGAAAATGTACAGACTTTTTTCCTTGTCATTATTCTCTAAATAATATAGTATATAACTATTTACATAACATTTGCATTGTATTAAGTATTGTTAAGTAATCTAGAGATGATTTAAAGTATACGGGAGGATGTAAGTAGGTTATATGCAAATACTACACCATTTTATATAAAGTACTTGGGCATCCATGGGTTTTGGTATGGGGGGAGGGGTCCTGGAACCAATCCCCCTGCAGATATCAAAGAATGACTCTTAATTCTGTTGCTGCCATCTCCCCTAATATTTCTCCCCCAGGCTGGTATAAAATAGGAAGTTTACTTGTATTAGAAAAGTAACACCAAAAGTCCCTATTATTTGAAGAAAGTTCTATAGTATGCTTTGCTGACTATACAGTGTCTGTCTTATCATTATCGAAAAGCTGTTTACCCCTCAAAAAAAGTAGTCAAAGCTTTAGCAGATTCTCTTTTCCTATAGACTTTAAATGCCATGAGCCTCAAGCAATCAAAATTCAAAGTATTTCTACCTATGATCAGATTAGGTTCCAAAAGACTACTTCTCAATCCACTTGTTCCAAAGTCCAGAGTGATTCTATCCAAGAGACAGCGAATGCTTTTGCTCTGGCACATGACTTGTCTTAACTACACAAGTTCACATATTGGAAATTCTTAAAGAGATTCTACATCTCAGTCTATAGTCTACGAACCAAATCACAAGTTTCTTCATCAATGAGCATTAAGAAGGTGAATTGCTTTTGAGCCAAACAAGAAATCGCAGTCATTCCTGTGTCATGTAAAATCAAACTAACCATGATCTACTGAGTGCTTGTAATTTTAAGAAACTGTAAGGTATAGGACAAGAAGGTAAGTCCTTGGCCTCCAAAAGCTTAAAATTCACTAAGTACTACAAGATCCTATTTAATTTTTCTACTACCTCTATTTTCAGAAATACAAGTGGCCAATTCCAGGTGCAATTAGCACATAGCATCTAGGAGGCCCAGTAAGATAACTTTGAAAATAGGCCGCTAACAATTTTTAATTATATTTGCACATATATATTAGCCTTTTAAGCGTCATTAGTTCAAAGAGATCTTCAGGCATTTGCTAAAACTCCTTTAAATCTGGAAGTGATAATGGAACTTTTTTCCCTGCAGAAAATTTTAAGCAACCACCACCTTAGGTAAATACAATACATATACTTTCCCACTCAGCACTCTGAATGGCACCAACTGTTGAGATGATGTGATATAGAAAAGATGGATTCTAATATGAGATTTTATGGTACAAGAACTATATAACATTTTTATTTCTCAACACCTAATAAGAATCTATTGTGTCAAAATATTTATGCTGTAATAAAATTTAGGCTTTATCCACTGTACTATCTTAATGCATATAGCCCAGATTCAAGTTTTTCAAAGAAAATTATTAACACAATGATTTAAGTGTATGTTTCACACTGGTGAGCTTATTTTTAAAGCCATGTTTACTTAATGAAAAACACCAATTGAAATATGGCTGATCTCTTGCGTGGGATCATCCTAACAACTAATGCAGATTGAATACCATCTAAATAAGGAGAGCTTGGTCACCAGGACAATTGCAAAAAAAATGACCTTACCAAGAGAAAAAAAAAATAACTTAGACCTTGTTTCTTGAGGGAAGAAACTATTATTGCAACCAATGGAGGGACTGGAGGGATTCCAAAATTCAGAAAACTTTAAAATAATAAATAGACAAGTATACAAAGCTAGCCATACTTCAAAGGGCTTATTACAGTGCAAGCAGTGATTTCTGAGTAAAGTACAAAGGACTTTCTTAGATAGAAAAAGTATTTGATGTTAATGTCAAGTATAATATTACTAAATGATATTGCTGTACACTTTCTTGGTTTCGGATCTTCCCTTATTTCTTAGTTTCCTGTTACTTGGTGAGTTTTTCTTTAGTTTCGCTGTTATTCCTTACTTGGTTTTATTTTTGTAATTGTGTTCAGTATGAAAATAAAACAAGTAGGGAAGTAAACATACAGTGTAAATATATATATGCCTTACTGTTAAAGCGTACAGGTGAAACATTGGATTTCATTAACCAATGTCACCATAAAAAAAATAATTAATTTAAAAAAATAAAAATAAAACAAGTGAAGAACTTTTCATTATATAATCCCAGTGTCATTCTTTGGTTACAATTTCTAAATAATGAGGTTCTCCAATCCCCAAAAGTATCATTATTGTAAATGTAGCTGTCATTATAGTGGCATGTAATTACAAATTTAATATTAAGAATTATGTGATTTCTATATTTCACTCATAAATTTTTTTCTCTTTATTGATATTGATAGAACCTAGCTGAGACACCTTTGTCTCTAACTGGAGATAAAGTATGCCAAATAATGTTTTACTTCTTTATTATAACACATTTCTGAAACTTGGGCAAAAATCAACCAAATCATTTTAATTTCCTATGAAAAACTAAAATAACAAAAATAAAATTGAAATCATACCATCAGGAATTTTTTTGAAGTAAATGTAGCTTTACATGGTATGTTGGACAATATTTTCTTTTAAACTGGGGAAAGTTTATGTTATAGATTGGCTCAGGTCATTATTGTATTTTTTAATCTTACTGAGTCCCAAGAAATTAGTTTTATGCTACGTAATATGCTCTGGTTAGTAAGCAAAAGAAATAAAGCCCAGACTTAATTAAATTAATTTAAGGTTATATACTTTTGAAGAAAACATTTCATTTTCATACTTGTGAATATAAACAATATTTTAATTACATGTTAATTCTTCAAACACTCAAGGGTTGATAATACAACATAACCAAACTCAACTGGCAGGAGACTGAATTTTTCTTTTTTTGCAGTTGTTTCATTTTTGCAATAACAAAATGTTGGCGGATAGCTTTCAGGTATAATTCAGCCTGACAAATCACCTGTATTTAATTTGGTAACTGATACTGTTATTTACATTTTCATCTGATTATCTTAAAAGCTATGGCTTTATACAGTCTTAAAGTTATGAATTTGATACTAACACATTTCCCATTATAAAATGTCATTAACTGTCATTAACCCACTCTATATTTGAATAATCATTTATAAAGTAGAACACAAAAGTTGTGAGTATCTAATGAAATTATTTTTTTCTCCCTCATCAATAGTTTTATACTTAATGGTTTTCCTAAAATATTTTAAATACTAGCTAGAGACCATAACACAAAAGATGCATGGCAAAGAAAATAAAAGCTCCAAGAATTCACAAGTAGGAGAGAGGCTTTCTCCCTTATACAAGAGTCGAGATTTGAGCTAGGTCTTAAAGATGAATAGAGTTTGAACAGTGAAAAAAAAAGTAGTACTGAAATGAGGGGCTTTTTGGTTTGTTTTTTAAAGAAACATAAAATGCTTTCTCCACACTCTAGTGGCAAGCCCTTTTCAAAACATAACTTTAGACAAAGAGAAGTGCACAGGGGAGTTACAGAGATACAAGTGAACATCAGCTGTCTGTGCTACCCAACATCAATTTCCCCCTTTCTCTGGTAACAGCATCCCTAGTTTCCTATGAGTATTAACCTCTCCCCATCTTTCAATCTACATGGTTTGGTGGGGTGAACCTACTCCCTGGGCACCAAATGTAAGCAACTGACCCAGACATAGCTAATCGAAACATTCTGTCCTCCTCACTGACTGAGGAAAAGACCGACAAGCCAAATCAGGACAAAAGGACTCAATTCCAGGATTCACTAGAAGCTAAGATTGCTAAACTGGTGGAATGTACGACTGAAGCTGTTGGTAGTCCATTACTGCCATCTTTTGTGGAGAACCTGCCTTCAGATGAAGCAATTACAGAGAAAATCAGATCTAAGAGCCAGAGACAGATGCCTAGTGACACTTTGAGATTTGAGATTATCAATACAGATTAAGCTATTCCCCTGACTTTTCGGTTTCTTGAGCCAATTAATGTCTCCTTTTACTTAAGCTAGTTTAAGTTGAAGCTCTATCACATTTAACTGCAAGAATCCTTATAAATATAAATATATAAAACTGTTTGCCCCCCTGGTATGAGTCAGAAACCTCCTTTCCCCATATCCATCTTCAGAAGACAGAGTAGTCATCTTGGGTGCTCTGCCTCCCTGCCTCCTTGGGATAGTCTCGCTTTTTGCTGAGCTTAATATCGCCACTGCCTCCAAAGCCTGCCCCAAGTGGCTGTGGCTGGCAGCCTCTACTAGAAAGTCGCCCTCTCTGCATTTTCCTTTTTTAATTTTTGTCTTATCTCTCGTGCTTCTCCACTCCATACCATTATTCCAATGCTTCTCAGTTTTTCATAAACCAGTTTTGGTTTTTCTTACAAATGTGAACTTCCATTCAGCCAAATGCACCAATCAAAGTGCACAGCATACAGCCTTTGGTTCTTCAGCTTACCTTATTTCAGCTATTTTTATTGTTCCACATTATTCAAAGGTTCTTTAAAGAAATAACAAAATTTCCAAGCTTAACGCTCTGTTATGTCAAACAACTGATGCTGCTATTAAATCTAAATTCAGAATAAGAGGATATTACTCTGATAATTGTAACTAAAAACTATCCTTGTTCAACAGATTCATGTGTAATAAATGCCCACCCCTAAACAGAAATGTAGTTTTTTAAATTTTTATATATGTGTGTGTGTGTTTCAGGATCATTACAAACACAAATTTCTAAAACTTCATAACTACATACCAGTAGCCCCATGTAAAAAGCTGAGGAAAGAAATGTCAAAGTTGCTTGCTCAAAGACACGTACTGCTTTATTTGAGCGAAAAGTATCAATAAACAACATACCCTCCAGGATCTTTGCAAGTTTGAAACAGCAGAGATAAATAAGGTAATACAGTATAAAACATCAGTATGCCTCAAAAAAATAAAATATAAACAATAGTTGTTAACTGTTTTGCTTCAGGCTCGATGTTCCAGGAAACTGTCATTCCATTTGGAATGCATATAGACTTTTACAAGATTACAAGCAAGTAAGTGTCTCAGTGTAAATTTACACTGCCAATTACTTTCTTGTCCTCTCTAATTTGTTTCCAGCCCTCATTCATTCAGATCCTACACACCACCTCATACTTTTCTATAATTAGACTTAGGAAGCGCTCCAGAAAGGGTAGCATTGAACTTGGAGATAAAATGATTCTCTGCATGCAACAGTTAACAATTTATTGCCTCTCACCTGTCATTGCCTACTCTGCGAAAATGGAGCTGGAGCCTTTAAATAGATTTCTTTTGCCAGCTGGCACAACGTTAAGCATTATTATTAATAAAGACCACTGGAGAGACACTTCAGGAAGAAGGGCCTTTCCCTTTCTGGTTCCAGCGTGCTCCTCTAGGCAAGTTCCTGCAGTGTGCGTGCGAAGCTTCTTCAGCACCCAGTTCCGGCCAGCTTCTCCAAGTGATAAGACTCTTGCAGTATTCAGCAGTCTGCAGCACCCATGAGGAAGTAGCTTTCCAAGGCTCCTTCCTATAAACAAACAGCTTTCCGCAGTACCCTAATGGGTGGATTTCTAGCAGTTTCCATAAAGTGCATTTCCAACAAGTTCCACCACAGCAATTTCTCTGCCATTCAGTGAGCCATCGCCATGCCCTTTCCAACAAGGTCCAGACTTCTGCCCTAGAAGGGCTCTTCCTTACACATTCTATCTCAGTCCTAAGAATTAGAGCCGATTGTTTCCTAACCTCCTCCGCAGCTTTATTAAAGTATAACTGACGAGTAAAAGTGTAAGATATTTAAAGTGTACAACGTGATGATCTGACATGCATACACATTGTATAGCTGATTCTGATATATATTTGTATATTCTTTAGAGATCTCTTTACTTCTTACTAGCCAATCCCTTGTTACTCTAATGCCGTTATAGTTAATAACTCTATATTAAACATTTAATATAAGCATTGAATGTTTATACTAAACATTCAAATTACTGTATAGTTTCTTGGTCCTAATTGAACACTGATATATCAGCTAAAATTAGCAAAACATCAACACCAAACAGATGGAATTTCTAGAGACAACCCATCCTAAAAGGTGGATAATAAAACCGTAGTTAAGAGGGTTCACTCCAGGTAACCAGGGGGTATCGCCAGGAATAAAGTGCTGATTTAAAAAAAAAAAAAAAAAGAAAGAAAGAAAGAAAGCAATAATCAAGTATAATGTGTCTCTCTCAACGATAAAATGTGCTAGCAACCTGACATATATACCTAGTACACTTTTTATGCAAATTATCCACTTGGCATATATCAATTGGCTTCTTATAAGCATGAATTGAGTCAGTGTCCCCAAATCCATCTAATGGTTATAATCATTTCTGAACTTGCAAGTCAAACAAAAAATAAAGATCCTGATTCTCTGAGGACCTTCCACACAACCAACCAGCAATCTCTTTTAACATTTTTTAAGTCTCACAAGCTCTAAAACCAAAGGTTAGAGGTAAAGAAAGGTGAGCCACTTACCAGTTTATGCAGATAATTTTAAATTCTAATTTTGTTCTTCCCCACTTCTTCCACCAAGGCTGGCCTTAACTACAAACACAATGATCAAACTCTCTAAGTCAGATAATTGATAAAAATGTAAAATAAAGATTCAGATTCAAGAAAGATCCCTAAAGAATCTATTCTTCATTACCCTTCAGATAGAATTTGACAGCACAAATACAAAACTCAATTCAGATATTTAAACCATATTTTCCCACTTAACTTGTTCATATGAGAAAAGACGAGCCTTCCTAAGAGCAATAAAGGTTCCATCTATCACTTTTCTTGAAGGGCCACATTGCTGTCTTAAGAGAAAGAACAATATAACAAAAAAGGCTTCAGGAAGTCATGTGTTTAGTCACCAATATTCCATACTCTAATGTGTATGTAAATTAGCAGGATACAGAACCCTTTCTCCATCTTCAGGCACCTTCCATATCCTCCACGAACATTTCCAAAATGGAATGCAAGCATCCCACAGTCTGCTCCTAAGCTTCCTGCTGTTCCTAAATTCCAGAAGCAGGCTTGAGCTCCAAAACTTGGACACTGATGGCATATTAACTGTCACCAATTATCACTATCACAGCTTGCTTTGCCTCTCTTTACCCATATATGTTTCTTTTTGCTTTCTCTGGTTCATAACGGGTTTCTTTTTTTCCATTGAATGTTTAGGTTTAAAAGCCTGTGACTCTTTGTTATCAATTTCCCCTCTTCATCTAATAATAGTTAGCACTTTCTTTTTATGTCTCTTTTCAATTCAAAGATCACTGAGCTGGACTTTCCTAGGCCAAGTATGTGAGGAGGTGGCTATATTTCATTTCCTACTTTAGCTTTTTCTCTCTTTGACCCGTAAGAGTGTCATTATTTTTATACTACTACTGGTAGAGTGGATAACTTCTATTTGTGGATTCCCCTTTAGTATAATCCACTTAATTTGAAGGTATAATTAGTGAAGTGAGTTAAATTTTAAAACATCATTCTATCCGACAAAGGCCAGAAATAGAGGGAAGGGGGTGTTTATCATCAAAAGGACAAAATATAACCTGGAAATGGACAGAGCAATTTTTTCTTACTTAATTCTTGGATTAAACAATTTAAAGCATTTCTAATTATTAGGAGAAGGCTTCAAATAATGATGAAGAAACAGAAAACTAGACGGTTCTAAACGATGATCACGAATTCTCCATTCAACATGCAATAATGAATGTACAACATAGGGAAAATAATCAACATTATTGTAATAACATGTATGATGACAGATGGTTACTAGACTTATTGCAGGGACATGGTAAGGAATATAAATATCAAATCACTATGTTGTACACCTGAAACTAATATAAAATTCTATGTCAGCTATATTTTAATTTAAAAAACATACAAACACATATTGCTCTGTGCAAATCAGACAATTCTTTCCTCTTCTTTATAGAATACAAGGGGCCACACCATTGACAGAACATTAGAAAGGTTACTATCTTCAGGACAAAAAAAAGAATTTGTATTTATTACCATAAAGTAATATTTTATATATAAGAAACAACAAAGACTATTATTCACTCATTATTGACCACCTACATAAAGCTAAACTAAGCTAAGTTGGAAATACGTAATAAAAATATACATGTGACCTGCCCCCAAAAAGCCTTACAGAAACCCAACTTCTCTTTTACAACTGGAATCGAGAACATGGACTCTGTGAATCACGTAACTAATACTATCACAAAATTTGCATGCCATTGGCAATATCCTTTAAAGGAATTCAAACTATTTCTATTACAGAATAGTATTTTTGTCTTCAGGTTTTCATCACAATTCAAGATTTTACAGCAGGACGAGGGATGATCTAATCAAATTTATTACTCTCGTCTACAGTTTCCAGGCAAAAATAGTCAACTAGTTATAAACAGCTCCAAGAGTGGAACTCTTCCCTAAAAAAAATTAAATTAAAAAAAATAATAAATAAGAAAATAAATTACACATTCAACCATGCCCATCTCAGCTAGGGAAAGAGCTCAGTGCCCGTTCATAAAACCTGCTTCAGTATAAATGGCACCAAGAGACACCAAACTAAAGAGTTTTACTCATTTACCGGCAAGGAATGTAAATAAGCCCACTCTACTGAATTCTAATATATATGTAATCAATTAAGACAACTAAGGTCTCAAGGCTGGGGCAAGACCAGCTGGAAATTCTTTCTAAGAAATACTAAATTTTGATGTGCTTGCTTAGGAGAGAATGGGTCTGTAGAAATAAAGTAATGATTTCCTAAACTACAGATCCCTCTGATCTGTTCTTTAGTTGTTCTAGGAAAAAGAAAATTTCTTAAGTATTGAGTGGTTATTATCTGTGGTACTCAGTGCTATGAGCTTTAAAAGAAGTGTCTAATTAAATCCAGACATCTTCTGGAAAAGACATCACTACATCCATTTGCAAATGAAAAAACTTAAGCTGAAAGAGGTTTAAAAATTGGCCAGAGCATTCTATTCTTTTTGGTGCTATTGTAAATAGGATTGTTTTCCTAATTTCCTTTTCAAATAGTTCATTGTATATAGAAATGCAACTGATTTTTGTATGTTGATTTGCATTCTGCAACTTTACTAAATTTGTTTATTCTAAGTTTTTTGTTAGTAGTTTTAGGATTTTCTATACATAAGATCATGTCTGCAAACAGGGACAATTTTTCTTATTCCTTTCTAATCTAGATGCTTTTTGCTTTTCTTTTTCTTGACTAATTGCTCTGGCTAGGACTTCCAGTACTATGCTGAATAGAAGTGGCAAGAGTGGGCATCCACGCCTTGTTCCTGAGATATCATTTCACAGTGTCACTGTCAGGATGACTATTGTAAAAAAAATTAAAAAGACAAGTGTTGGAGAGGATGAGAAGAAACTGGAACTTTTGTATAGCTGGTGAGAATGCAAAATGGTGTAGTTGCTATGGAAAATAGTATGAAGGTTTCTCAAAATATTGAAAATACAACTATCATATAACCCAGCAATCCCACACCTAAAAGCATTGAAATCAGGATCTGAAAACAATATGAGCACTCCCATGTTCACTGAGGCACAATTAACAATAGCCAAGATATGGAAACAACCTAAATGTCCATGGACAGATGAATGGATAAGCAAAATGTGGTATATATATATAGAGAGAGAGAGAGAGAGAGAATATTACTCATCTGTTAAAAATAAGAAATTTCTGCAGTATGTGACAACATGGATGAACCTTTAGGACATTATGCTAAGTGAAATAAACCAGAAGGACAAATACTGCATGATACCACTTATATGAGATATCTTAAATAGTTAAATTCATAGAATTAAAGGGTGTAATAGTGGTTCGCAGGGACTGGGGGAGGGGAAATAGAGTTACTACTTAACAGGCATAAAGTTTCAGTTAAGCAAGATGAAAAATTCTTGAGATCTGCTGTACAACATTGTACCTATAGTCAACAATACTGTAATGTACACTTAAAAATTTGCTAAGAGGGTAGATCTCATGTTAAGTGTTCTTACCACAATAAAAAAGAAAAATTTTTTTTAACTGGCCCAAAGACTCAAATCGTTTTCTGACACCCAAATCCGTGCTGACTTAACCATATAAACTGACTCAGAGCAGATTCAAAAGTACCGACAGCGCTCTCTACCAGCGCTGTGTGACGTTGGGGAATTCGTTTAACAGCTCTGGGCTTGAGTGTTCTCAACATCAAGATGAGTCTCAGCGTAAAGGCAGGCAGCGCTGCCACCACCAACTGATCAGTTTGCAGCCAACGCTCAGGGTGGACCTCCCATGAGCATCAGCAGGACTGAGCGCGGTTCCGACTAAAGCCCAACTCTGGGCGAGACCAGGGCGCTTCAGCCCCCATAAGCGCCAGGGTGCGAAACGCCATGGGAGGACGGCACAAAGCCCGGCCCCGCTGGGTCACCCTGACCCAAAGGAAAGGCGTCAGTACGACCAGCCCATCGCCTCGTTTCCTAGGCAGCTGGACCAAAAATTCGGCTCACCTCCGACCGGATTCGCGGGCTGGCACCTCCCCTTCACTCCGCGCCTCAGTCGCCATCTTAGTCAGCAAACTTCTCTCACCGCCCTCCTTCAAGCCCCGCCCCCACGCCTTTGAATTGGCTAAGGTGTTCTCCCTTCTTCCACACGATTGGATAATTTGACCGCCCCTTCTTAACCAGAACAGTTTCGTGGTATTATTGGTTTATTCAAATAGCTAACCGTCATTGGTCGTCCTCTGCACTGGCGGAATAGAAAGGTGTTGGGTTGAAGATGAGACTTAGCCCCGAGGCATTTCGGGATTTGTAGTTTCTCATTTTGATTAACCCTTCAGATTCCACTGACTTTTAGTTCAAGTCAGATATCCGCAGCCTACGCCCAAATTTTGACCTGATGTATAAATCTCAGAACTACAGAACTGTCCAATTTGCAAGTGACTTTAAAAGTCATTTTCTAAAATGCAAAATTTCGTTTTCTGTCTTGACACAGTGAAATACCTAGATGGGTAGGTAGAGAGTGGCAACCAAATACTGTTAAATTTAGTTCACAGTCCGCTTTCTCCAGATGGTCACACAGCACAATGGTAGGTCACTTATGCTTCATTCCACCCGCTCCCTTCCGGCTTCCCAGAGAACACACATAGTTTGCCTCACTGGTCTAAATCATGGAACCAAAACCTGCATAACTTTGTCCCTGGCTGAGCTGTATTCCTCAATGGTAGAAATAACCATAATTATGCTTGCCCTCTCTGCCTCATGGGCTTCTGGTAAAGATTAACTGAGGCAACAGATATGAGAACATTGTAAACTTAGGGCATTCGTTTTTTTTTCTGCATTATTTTTTTATACTAATTTTTTTCTAGAGATTTTTCTGTTCTGAGATCCCTTCACCTGAGGTTCTCCCAGCACTCTCTTTTTCACTAAGCTCTATCCACATGTTTCAGTTTCTCAACAAACTCTTCCCTACCTGAGTCTTTGCACATGTTGCTTGTTCCAGCTAGCTCATTTTTCACTTTATTATCTTGCATATCTCAGCTTAAATGTCACTGGTTCAGATGCCTTCCATGGCCCCCACTGTATAAATCAATTCCCCTACTAAAATTTCACACAGCACTCTGTACTCTTCCTTCATAGGTCTTATAACAATTCATAATTATATAGTTTTGTGACCATATGTTTCATGTGAGGGTTCCCAACTAGACTTCCTGCCACAAGTAGGCAGAAACTACATCCATTTTGCCTTGGCATCTGGCACATAGTGGCCTTTCTATAAATATCTTTGGAACAAATTAATAAACAAGTCCTCAGACTATATTATCCCAATCAAAAAATGAATCACATGTTCTAATAAATTATTTCAATTGATGAGAATTTATATTAAAAGTTCGATGAAAGTGTCAGAGAAAATTTCATTTAGTTTTATGTTTAACTAATTGTTTTTAATGAACAAATATATGAAAAGAAACACAAAATTCAACAAACATGTATGAACCAAGTTTTTTTTTTTCCTGGCTCCATGACACCAATTGATTGATTGAAATTGATTATTTCTCACAAAAGAAATGTTTAAAACTTTAAAATATAGCCAGTAGGAAGAATACCACATAACTCTATTTCTGGTTCATCTGTTTTGATGACATTTTTATACAAAGTTCTTAATGTTTGAGGACATACAGCACAGTAGTTAAGAGCATGGAGTTAGTGAGGCTAGGTTCAAATCCTGGCTCCATCATTTCTAGCTGTGTGACCTCAGGCAAATTACTTAACTTTCTGATTTAATTTCCTCTTCTGTAAAATGAGGATAATAATCATCAGAGGGGTACTGTGAAGATTAAATGAGAAAATCTCTGAAAAGCTGCTTAGCAACACAGTATCTGGCACATACCAACACTAGATAAATATTCAAGGGGACATGATGAATACTAAGAATGCTTAACTCCCTTCTCAGATAACACTTCTATCTCCAATGCTGTGTGATAAGGACCATACATTACACTACAATACATGCAGTTTAATCAGTTACTATGTAGAGAGGACTGTTTCTCCTCAAAATCTGACTTCTGATTAAAAGCAAGTATCATTGCTGAGTACTATAAAAGTGCCACCTCCCAGCTGACAAATCTGCACACCATGTTTCTGCAAGGGTGTCATGGCTCCCTGAAATCACCCTTACTCCATCTAGGTACTATGTGTCAGCCTGTTGATAAGCATAGTTGTACAGAAGGAATTCATGAAAGTTCAGAAGGTCATCTTGTTTCCAACAGCCTGGCTGAACCAAAGGTCACTGAAAAAAGTGGCTCCAGTCCTCAAGGAGTTTATAATTGACTCAGGGAGACAAAATGAACACACATAAAATCATATACAACAGAAGACAGTTTAGAATTATGGAGGGCTAAATATCAAAACAGAGAATAGATTCCTAAGAATTCAAAAGTATGGAGAAGTGAAGGAGGCCAGGACTCTCAGGGATAGTTTATTAATTTTTCAAAAGATACTTATAGAGCAAGGGCATGGACATGAATCTGCTACAAAGGTCACTGCAAATCCATCTACCTACTCCAACAGACTTCAAGCTTTGGGGGCAGAACTGGTGTTCTAATCATCTTTGTGTTTCCAGGCCCTAGCCTCAATGGACGGGGGAAAAGAGAGGGAGGAAAGTTGGAGAGAAGTAGAAGAAGCGACACGATAAAAGAGAAAGAGAAGGAAGATCTATGCCCATGACCCCCACCCCAACACTGTCCTCTCCATACCCTGACCTCTAACCTCACCCTCCAACAATGCAAGTGACTTGCAGTACCTGGATGAATCTTTATGTTTTCCACTTTTGTTCTTGCTGTTCTCTCTGCTTAAATTAAAGCAGGACGTTCTGATGCCCACATCAAAGTATAAAAATATCATGAGCACAACAAGCATTTCTGAGCCTTCCATCAGTATTGAGACTGTTAGGGATGGTGTGAGGGTGCCTATTGAGCATTAAAAAAAAAAGACTAAAAGGTATATTGTTCATTCTCTTATCAAACTGGCCAATAGCTCACCCAAATATCATTCGTGCACCAGCAATACCCATTTTTCCCCCTTTCTTTGCCAACTAACTTGTATTTGTTATGATGAAGTCTTTGAAATCATTATTTTAATGGCTTTCCCATCACCTGTTAATATTTAGCTCTTTTCTTTTTATGTTGTTTAATTACACAAGTAATACATAAAGACATTTTTCTTGTAAAAAAAATTTCAATTACAGGTAAAATTTCCCTTGTCTACCATTCCTACATTCTAGTCGCTCCTCTGAGAAGCCACTATTTTCAGTTTGATATGCTAATTTCCAGATCATTTTCTATATAATACATTTATTCGACAAATATTTATTGAATGTCTACTATGTACCAAGCACTGTTCAAGACTTGGAGATACACATGTGAACAAAACAAAGTCCCTCTCTTGTGGCATTTCATTCTAATGGTAACACACATACATAAATACATTAGTTTAATTTTTAGAGAAATGGTGATATACTGTACATATTGTCCTTATATGTATGTCTTGGATATCTTTCTATGACAGTGCACATAGACTGCTATTACTCTTTTGAACTGCTGTGTAGTATTCCTCGTTACATATGTTCTCTGATTTATTTAAACCATCCCCATCAGTTGTACATTTAGGTTTATGTCCATCTAGGTTGCAAGCACTGGAAACTGCCTTTGGCTAACCTAACAGAAACCGAATTTGTTGGAAGGATACTAGGTTGAAGGACCAGCAGGAAGAAAGGGGGTTAGGACTCCAGACTTCCAGCCAAGGTCATGCTATTCAGTGCCACTTGACTCTCAGCACAGTCATCCCTCCGCTGATTTTCCATCTGTCCTTTGGTCTCTGTGTCACTCTCTGCAGAGGAAATCATGACTGAGAACATCTGATTGGCTGAGCCTAAGTAGCATGCCTCCACTCTTCTGCAGGAAGAAAAGCACTGTGTCCCATCGAAGTGGGAAATTACCCCAAAAGGGGAAAAAAATTGAAGGACATTGTGTGCTACAAAGCATTCCTGTTTTTTTGCTTCCTGGGGCACCGGTTTATTTTGGGTTGTGGCATATCCTTCCGTCTCCTTCAGACACATCAAAGACTAACATCTACATTATTCCATTTGCCCAAAAAAGAAAACTGTTTTCAGCTTTGTTATGGAATCCTCTTCAAGACTGGCCACAGGGAGAGAGCGTAGGGGAGGGAACTCAATGAGGCCAACGAAAGAGGAACCAATTCCATGCAGCTGAAAATGACCCAGTTCAGGGCTGGAACCCCTGGGGGTAAAAACTCTCCCAGGTGAATAAGCTTGGACACAGCCAGGTTACTGGCAAGAGGCTGGCTGAGAAAAGGCCTGGAAGCACATGCAGGCACAGAGCATTGTGGGATTCACCATCTATCAGGCACTGAGTTCATTGTTGGGGCTCTAAAGTTGAATGAGCCCTTAATCCTACCCTCAAAATGCTCAGACTATAGCTAAAGGGCTTGGGAGCCAGGCTGCCTGGGCCACAACAGGGGCAGAGACCAAATTCCCTGAAAGCCTGAAGGTACCCTCAGCAGTCAGGCTGGCGTGGGAGCTGGTCTGAGGGAGGGAGAGGTGGGTTCTGAGTCTTGCAAGGTGAGTTGGAAGGCCTGCAAACCGACCAAATAATTTTTAATGCAATCTCTCTGGCCTTCTAGTCAAAAACACCCCAGACCTCACTCAAGTCAGGGGGCCCCAGGTGCTGTTGATAAGTTTCAAAACAGTAACATACGTGTGACGTTCAAGAATGAGCGGTACATTATGAGCTCACTGTGTTGGGTGTTATCTCCACAGTCATGTGAGCTGAAGCTTGGGTGGATCCTTTTTTTTCTGACACTATACCCCATTCTCATAGAGATTGTTTTAGTATGGAAAGAAAATTTTGCGTTGCCTCCTTAGAGCAATAGGCAGCGCTTCCCGGCACCATCTGAAGGCCCTGGGTTCGAACCTCATAATCTGAAGAAATTTTGCACGTAAACTCTCTACAGCTACTAGGAAATAGGTGAAGGTCAAGAAAGGCCTCAAGTCTTCCCCTACCTCTCTGTCCTCTAGACAGGAGCTTTCAGAGTCAGTTTTGAAGAGTCCCCCATTCAAAATTAGAAAGTAAATTATCTTTCAGCACCCTGTAGGTTGCTACGGTCATCCCCACTCATAGATCCACCTTCTTTCAAGAATGTAGGAAGAGAGAGATGCTTTGCTCATTCATTCACACTTCTCTGTGAATTAAATCTAAGGGTACTTCTTCTGGAATATGAATTTAAAGGACTACTTCTAATTGTGAAATTAAAGGCTTGTCACCCAGTTAAAATAATTTCACACAGTCATTTGGATTAGGAAACATGAAAACCTAAAGACTCGATAATTGTGTCTCAAGTTACCGTTTTACATCTGCTGCATGTCTAGATTTGTTGGTATGATTGACTAGTATTGGCTTCTCCCACTGGACTGTAGCTATTTGGATTAAGGACTATATTTGGTTTTGCTTAATCAACTATTTGTTGATTGAATAAAAGAACAATAAGCCAAAGAAATCAAAGAATAAGTGAAATAATGAGGTTATTCAAGCCTTATGAAAAAACTACCTTCCACCTCTACTGGACCTAGATTTTTGGTTTGATGCCTCCAGCATCTCTTTAGGGGTCTTCTGCTCCTTTTTCCTTAGTTCATGCATCTTGGGTGGGACTGGCCCTATCTCTAGACACAGGGATAGGCAAACAACTGAGGCCTGGCCAATCGGAGGACTCTCTGGACTCAAGGATCATATAGTCTAGACCAGTCCAAGTAACCAGTCCATAAAAAGGAAGTATGAAGTAAGAGGCCCACTGGGGGAACTGAATGTGGTGGGAGGACAAAGGGCAGGAGGAACTACTGCCTACTGGGGAGAGCAGAGAAAGCTTCACAGAGGGGGTTTATAACTAGAATGAATAAGATTTTGATAGGTGGAGGCATTCTCTGCACAAAGAAGAGGACCAAACACGAAGAGACAGGAACATGTGAAATGTGTTTGGAGACAAGGGCCCTGTCTCACAGGAACAACGGGCTTCTGTGGGTGTGGAAGACACGATAAGGTTGGAAGAGTGGACTAGAGCCAGGCCACTGAGAGTTCTGGAAACTGTGTTAAGGAGCTGAGGGTTTTACTCAGGAAGCAATATGGACCTATTCAGAGTGGGGGTGGTGGGTAACCTGAGCAGGGCTGGTTGTTAGGAAGTTGATCTGCCAGAAGAGTGGATTAAAAGGAAAGGACTAGAGCCTAGACACAAGTTGCATGAGGCCAGCCAAGGAAACATGAACGGCATGATCAATGAGACCAGAAATAGGGCATGACTACTGGCAGAGGCACCAAAAGAAGGAATCAACAGGGCTTGAGGAACAAGAATTAGGCAGAGTTCAATGACCAGACTGCAAAGCCTGGATACCAGGTTCTAGGTAGTGGTCTGAGTAGAGCAGGCTTTGACATCAACCAAAACGAAGTTTGAATCCTGGCTCTGGTACTGGTAATTTGTGTAATCTTGGATTAAGTTTTCTTACCTCTGTGCCTTGGTTTTGTCATCTGTGGAGGGGGATAATACCTAACTCAGGTTATTGGAAGACTAAAGGAAATAATATCTATAAAGCACTTTTTAGGGTACCAGGCATAGAGTAAACACTCAACATAACTAATGGCATGTTTCTTTTTGGAGTGCTGCAGATGTTCTGAAATTAGATTATGGTGATAGTTATGCAACCCTGTAAACATACTAAAAACTGTTGAATTGCACATTTTAAATGGATGAATTTTATGATATGTAAATTATACCTCTATAAAAGTTTTCAAAAATAATCACTGTGTGGTAGTTACTATTATTATTGCTTCATTTCCTTATCCGAGTAGTTCTAATAAGCCTGAATGGCATTGTTCTCTAAATCATCTTCGGATTTTCCAATTATATTAGCATTGTTTTTTTAAAGTTCCTGGTCGGTCTACAGCCATGCCACCCTGAACACGCCCAATCTCGTCTGATCTCAGAAGCTAAGCAGGGTCAGGCCTGGTTAGTACTTGGATGGGAGACCACCTAGGAAGACTAGGTGCTGTAGGTGGAAAAGGAAAAAAAAAGTTCCTGGTTGGCTTAGACAAAATTGAATGTTATTTCTTTCTCACATAAAAGAGATCTAGAGGTAGGCAGTCTAGGTCTGTATTTGTGTCTTCAGTCATTGTTTGAGATTCCTTCAAATTCACTGCTTTCATAGCTCAAGATGGCTGCTTGAGCTCTATTTACCATGTCCACCACATCCCAGGCAAGGAGAAGAAAGGAAAAAAAAAGAGTTTGGCCCCCCTCCTAATAAGGAGACTTTCCAGAAGTACCACACAATACTTCCCATTTATATCTCATTGGCCAGAACTTAATCACATTGCCCCCATCTACCTGCAAGAGAAGCTGAGAAAGGGTTCTTGTGGCTCTGGGGCTGCTACGACTTAAGGCTTCTTGAAGGAGAGAATGGTAATTGGGAGGCAAATGACAGCCTCTGTTATAGCTACTATTTAACAAAGGGAGGCAAAATACAAAAAATAAAAATATGTAAATGCATAAAGTATCTTTGAAAATACACAGCAAATGACAGTATAGCTTGCCTCTAGGGAAACTGGGTGGCTGGGGACAGATAAAGAGATTTCACTTTACTCATTCTGACCTTTAGAATTTTGAATCATGTGGCTGTATTATCTGTTCAAGTAACTAAAACTAGAATCTTCTTTTAAAATACTGAATTTGGATACCTGACCACTTGTCTCCTGGTTTCCAATTCTGTCAATACCACCACTGCCCCAGGCATCCAGACAGACACAAAGCCTCTGTAGATCAGAGACTGCCTGCCCTTGACACCTACAGTCAATCACTCTGCAAGTCTGAGCATCAACTTTTCCATTCTCACTGGCCTCGTTTGGCAAGGGCAGTACAGTCATTTCTGCAGTCCCAGAAATGGGAGCACTAACTGCGTTAGCCCATGTGGGGCCATCCTAACTCCCAGTGGAGATGTGTCCTGACGGTGTCATTTTCTACCTATGATCAACATACAAATGAGGCTTTATTGTCTTTTCATCTCTTCTTTCTTTATTCCTGTTCTAACGTAGATCTGGATGGGCCTAGCATAACCACCATTGTAGCCCTTCAACTTTTCCACTGATTCTCGGAACCACCCCAGAACCTTCAATAAATTTCTCCATGGCTTACACATCCAATCAATTCCCTGAAACTACCTGCATTCATTTCTAGGGCTGCTGTAACAAAATTACCACAAACTTGTTATTCTCTCATAGTTTGGGAGGCCAGAGTCTGATATCAAGGTGTCAGTTAGCAGGGTTGGTTCCTTCCCTGGGGACTCTGGGGGAGAAGCTGCTTGCTCCATGCTCTTAGTTTCTGATGATTGTTAATCATTCTTTGTGTTTCATGGCTTAGGGCGGCATCATTCCAATCTCTGCCTCTGTAGACACATAGCATTCTTCCTATATGTCTGTTTCCAAATTCCCTTCTTTAGTCACTGCTTTAAGGCCCACCCTAATCCAGTTTGATGACATCTTAACTTGATTACATCTGCAGGGATACTATTTCCAAATAAGGTCACATTTACAGGTTCCCGGTGGACATGAGTATGGACCCTATTCAATTCTGTACACTTCTCAAGTCTCCACTTCTGGAGCTGCATCCCTCTTAACCTTCTCCCCAACCTTGAGGCCTTCGTACTCTTATTAATGGTGATTATTTCCCATTGCTTTATCAGTGTTAGCCCAAAGCCAGTTATCCACTTTAAATGCCCAGTTACAGACCCACCTGTTCCTAGAACCCAGCCTGTTTATCTTCTCTACCCTATCAGCAGCCTCAAGACATTTTCTACTTCTGCCATCCGGTTTCCAGGTTCCTTGATGCTAATCTACTGAGAAGTGTTTAATACTTCATTAGCACCTCTTTGCATCTCAGTGCGAATCCCCTAATCTCTTCGGTTCTCTCCTACAAATCCCTCCTCCCCAATCAGCCCAGTCCTTGGAGTCTCCCTATCTGGAAGCTGGGAGGCAATAAAGGAACTAGTAAAGGGGCAAGCCTGTGTCTGCCTTGCTGCTCCTGAGGCCCATCACTCAGATGTGCTACTAGCCTCTAACAGTGTCAAGCCTCATTCCTGCCATACAGTTTGAAATCCTCCTCCACAGGGAGCAAGAATTGAGTCAACCTACAGCAGGTCATCTACAGCCTTTAACACCGGAGTATGAGTCCACACAAAACCCTAGTTAACTTGCCAGTCTGGTTGGTTGTACACTTCCTTCCCAATTGTCAGCCCTGAGCTCCCCATGCCATGGGTGGTTCTAAAGGAAGTCAGAAAATCAATCACTTCTTTTCTGTGGCTTATTTTTTTCTAACATTTTATTCTAAAAATTTTCAAATAATCAAATTTGAAAGAATTTGACAGTGAAATACCCTATTACTCAGCACCTGGATGCTACTATCCAGTTTTAAAACTGAGATATACGTCACACAACATTAAAATCGCTTTAAAGTGAATTTTAAAGTGGTTTTTAGTATATTCACTCTGTTGTGTAAACATCACCACTATCTAATTCCAGAACATTTTCATCACCCCAGAAGAATCCCCCAACACATTAACAGTTAGTCCTAATTCCCCTCTCCTGCTATCCCCTGGCAACCACTCATCTACTTTCTGTCTCTACAGATTTGTCTATTCTGGAAATTTCACATAAATAGAATTATACAGTATGTGGCCTTTTGTATCTGGTTTCTTTTACTTAGCATAATGTCTTCAAGGTTCATCCATGCGGTAGCATGTATCAGTATTTCATGCCTTTTTATGATAAATAATATTCCATTGTATAAATAGACAATATTTTATTCATTCCTTCATTAGCTAATGAACATTTGGGTTCTACTTTTTGGCTATTATGAATAACACAACTATGAACCTGTATATACAAATTTTTGTGTGAACATATGTTTTAAATTCTCTGACATATACCTAAGAGTGGAAGTACTGGGTCATACAGTAACATTAACATTTTATTATATATGCTTTATCATATATCTACCTATCTGAACCATCTTTCTATCCAGATATTAATCCATCTTACATTTTTGTGCAATTGAGAATAAATTGCAAACATTAGTACACCTCACCCCAGATTCAATAGCATGTCTATTACCCAGAATTCAATGCTGTTTAGTTTTTTCTTCTTTTCAAATAAAATTTCCATACAATAAATTCTAAGTGTATGAGTCAATGAGTTTTAACTTGTGAAATATACCTGTGAAACCCAAAGGAAGATATCAACATTTGTAAAACATTACCGCCACTCCTAAAGTTCCCTCAGGCCTCTTCTGACTCAGTCCTTGCCCCGCCCCACCCTCTCCAAAGGCAATCAGTCTTCTGATTTACTTTCCTTGCCATAAATTAATGTTTTCTGTTCTGAAACTTCATATAAACAAAATCATACAATATGTGATCTTTTTCCTCTGGCTTCCTTCACTTAGGGTACTGTTTTTGAGATTCATCCATGTTATTGCATGTAGTATTATCTCTGTCATTTTTGTTGCTAAAGTGAATTGTCATTATCTCATGAATGTGTCATAGTTTATTTATTCACCTGTTGATAAATACTTGAGCTGTTTCCAGTTTATGGCTTTTATGAATAAAGCTTCTATGATTATCTGCCCGTAGGCCTTGATGCAGATCTATGTTTTTATTTCTCTTAGGCAAATATCTCGAACTGGAATTCTATCATAGGATAGGTATATGATTAGTTTTATAGGAAACAGCCAGATCTTTTCCCAAAGTGGTTGTACCATGTTTCATGCCCACAACGATGTATGAGGCTTACAGATTTTGAACCAAAGAATAAAAACACAAATTACAAACTGCTACTAATAATTTTCATCTGAAGTTTTTAAATAATTAAGTTCATAACATTCTAGCTAATAAATGTCTGCCTTGACTACACTCTCAAATTAACAATGACTTAAAATGAAGGGATGACTCTTTTATGATTAAAAAAGAAAAAAACCACTTAACAAACCAAGAATAGAAGGGAACGTCATCAACCAGATAACTGCCATCTGTGAAAACCCACAGCCAAAACATACTTAATAGTGAAAGACCAAATGCTTTTTCTCTAAGATGGGGAACAATATATGGCTGTCTGCCCTCATTTCTATTCAACACTGTTCTAGAGGTTCTAGCTTGGGCAATTAAGCAAGAAAAATGACAGGCATTCAGATTAAAAACTTAGAAGTAAAACTACCTCTACTTGCAGATGACATGATCATATATATAGAAAATCCTAAGGCCTAAGGCGTCCGCTAAAATGAGGTGGTCAATTTTATGACACTGTAGAAGTCTGGATTTCCAAGATTTCCAAAAATTTAATGGCTGTCTTCAAACTGCCTCTTCCTTTATTCTCATTTTCTTCCTTCCACCTGTGACAAAAATAAGCCCAACTCTTTTTTTAAACAACTTCTCACATGTTCTCTCCATCCCACTCCTCCCTAACATTTTGCTCCTGTAATTATTATCTTTCGACCTGTCAACGAAGACCCCTGTTTCTATTTCTCTGCGTTCTCAGGCTCATCCCTTCCTCTTGCACTCCCTTCTAAATTATGCTACTCTCCTGCTCAGTATTTTAAAGTAATTCTCTACCACCTGACTTCTGTTTGTACGTGCATGCTTTGTGACTAATCTTAAAAACATTATTGAAATGTAATTTACGTATAAAATTCACTCATTTTAAGTGAACGTTCAATGATTCTTACTAAATTTACTTAATTGTTAAACCATCACCATAATCCAGTTTTGAATATTTTCATCACCTTGTAAATATCTCTCCCAGGCCCACCAAAAGTTTACCTACAACATAAGATACACACACACACACACACACACACACACACACACAAAGATAAAAAGGGAAGGAAAAAAAGTCTGCCTACAAGCGTCGTGTTTGGAAGTTAGGCCCGAGGGGTTTGGGATTCTGAATAAGTCTAAAGCCTCCAGGCAACACATCAGCGAAGGATTGATCTTCTGCCCCTCCTCCTTTTAAAAAGTGAAGTCTTGGTTGATCATTAAGCCAATCATATCTTGAAAGGTTAAGCTGGCCCATATCTCCATTTCCAACCAAGCAACTCACCATTTTCCTCTCCACTTACTCTGAGAGGACACTCCCCTACTGGACTGAGGCATTTTTCTTAAAAGAACTTTATAGCTCAGAGCTCCTCCCAAGACTAGCAAGCTCCTCATCAGTAATGCCAGCCCCAATCCAAGCCCCCACATATCCATGCTCCTGATCAAGAAACATTTTAATATGTGGCCTTTCTTTGCCAATTCCATCTCTGCAACCCCCATCGCACCACAGGGTCCTTTTCTTCCTTTCCATCTCTGTCAGCCTTGTTTCCTTAATTTCTAGACAAATCCCTAGCCTGACTCCTCCTCTCCATCCTCCCCTCACTCGCCGGGTCATCACTTCCCAGACGCTGGCACCTGGGACCTCAAAAGCGCAAATGCCAAAACCAGACACGTTGACGCGCCTAGAAGAGGGGAGGGAGTGTGAGGGCGTGAATGTAAGTGTATGCGCTTGTGTGTGGAAGAAACCAACAGAATCCACGCCAGTGTTCATCTTCTGGAAATGCCAATAACGCCAGCCCGAGAAAGCGAGGATCCGGTACTCAGTGCTCCCCAACAGACAGTATTCAGGGTTGTGGAGTTGAGAGGGAGCAAGGCTCCACCCTGGACCCCGGCCCGGGGAAGGTCCTGCATCCCCTACCGCACAGCGCACCCCCACCCCCGCACAGTGGTAGGACCCGGCGGCTACGTCACCCATTGTTTACAAATCAACCCGAGCCGGTAGGATTCCGGCTCCCGCGGCTGCAGCGCGCGGCCAGAGTACCTACCCGGCTTCTGCTTCCGTGTCCGCCCCAGCTTCAGATTTGGCCTAAGGTCCGCGCCCGGCTCCGCCGCGGCCCACAGAGCTGCCAGCGACCTCCGCAGAGCTCTGGGTGCCTGGGCGGGGGGCCATGCCGTGCCGGAGGGAGGAGGAAGAGGAAGCCGGCGAGGAAGCGGAGGGGGAGGAGGAGGAGGAGGACAGCTTCTTCCTGCTGGAGCAGTCGGTGACGCTGGGCAGCTCGGGCGAGGTGGACCGGCTGGTGGCCCAGATC
>NW_011889019.1:1739641-1757199 GCF_000151845.1 Pteropus vampyrus
TCGCTTTTCTGGAAGCGGGAAAATAAGCTAATGAAGATGATGAATTGAAAAGTTGCGAATGTTTTTGCGGGGTACTGAGGTCAAGAGCCTTGATGTTGAAAAACCGGACTTGGCCCTATTTAACACAGGTTACAGAGCGTACCCCAAGCTCACAGTCGGTAGGACTTCTTATTTGGCGTGACCAATCTTGGAGGCACAGCTTCCAGTTTCATGTACCCTCTCTGGGTCCTCCAGCCTGGCACCCATGTGGCCACAGTCCACGCATCTCAGGATTGCAGAGCGCCCAAAGGACAACGAAGATCCCAGTTACTTGCTTTACCTTTTCAAGGCTGGTTCCTGATCCACTTTTGAGGGAGGGGAATACGAGTACACGACCATTTCAGGGAGTACCTCAATCTGCCAGATTTGAAAATTTACGACACTTAAAAAAAACAACAACCCATCTCGTGTGTTTTGGGGTTCTTAAAACACGCGGTACCATGAAAGGACCTTTTTGGGAATTGAATAGGAATAACCTTTTCTCTGCTCCCGCTTTGCAACTGGCTGCTGTTCTCTGAGTGGGGATGGGAGGCGGGGGCGGGCGCGGCTGGGGATAGGGTAGAGTGAGGCGTCGAGGGAACCCTTGGTCCTCTCTAAAGTATTTTCACAGCCAGCCCGCCCCTCCTTGGGTTCAAGGTCACTGTTTCCAGGGCGCACATGGGGTTGCGGGGCTCCAGCCGGGGAGAAAAGTATCCCGGTTCTGCCTGCATTCGGAAAAGAGCGCAGTGTTTTTGCAAGTACTGGAGTCTCCTGAGGACACCGGCACCGCCGCCAACCGCGGGTGAAGAGAGGCAGGGACGCGGCTGGGCGCCGGTGCCTCCCGCGAGCGGCCGCGCCCTGGGTTTTCACAGAAACTGGAGACGTGGCCTCGGGTCCATTCTCTACCCCCCTGGCTCTACTGTCCTACTGAAGAGTGGTGTTGGTGCTCCTGGGGGCCCCGGCTGGGGGCTGGGGAAGAGCCACGTGACGGGCACTCCAGGGAGAAACAGCCTCGCATAGCAGCTTATAATGGGCTCTCCGGGGCCATTTGCAATAACAGCTGCAATTCCCTGGATACATGAAGTTGATTTCCTCCCTCCGCCCCTCCCCCAGCCATGCCTGTTCGCCTTTGTAAGAGAAGGAAACTGAGTAGAAAATGTGACCCTCCAAATAGAGAAGCTGCAGGTTTTGCCGTTGTGATCCGTGGTGAAGTTTTTGTAACATGCTGTTCAAGGGATTTAAGACCGTTTAGTTGGTGTTTTAGTTTTATAAGATTCAATGGCTTGTTCATCATCCAGATGTGGCTATTGACAAATCTACACTTCGCAACGGAGTATCCGAAATTGTTGCTATCCTAATTATAGGATTTTAACTTAACTGAAATTCCTGTTTTTTAATAAACGTGTTGTGTTTCTTGTTTGGTTTTATTTTATACTTGCTGTCATTGGGAAAGAGGCACAGAATACGTTTCTTTGATCTCCATAAACATGAAAACACTTGAAATCCTTGTCAGCCTCGCTTGTGGATGGTAATTAGAGCGCCTTTGTGTCTGAGCAGCTCACTAGTTAGACAGGGTCTGTACAGCTGGGTGTGTATTGGTGATGGTATGAAATTAAATGAAAGTGAGGTCAGGTTTGAACCAATCCCATTCACCAAAACCTTAGAGCCTTTGGATTACTTCTCAGTGATAGAGGTGTTTTATGAAGCTGCCTCTGACTATTTTAGCAAAGAACAGATCAGTCAGTCACTGCAGACTGAGAGGCTTATGGGGTTTTTTTTGGTTTTTTGTTTTTTTTTCTTTCTTTCTACTGTGGTTATTAAGTGGACTTGTTTCCACAAGGTGACCCTAAGGCTGAGCAACTCTTGGTTAGGGGTTGCTCAGGGTGCAAGCCTGTGGCGGGAAAGCTGGCTGGGAGTATATTAAAGGACTCCTCTCTCTGCCCTTGGCACTTGGCACGTCTCTATCCCATCTCTATTACTTCAGTTACTTCAGTCTGTTCCCTCAAGGAAGAAGCCAGGCTGGGGACAGGGTATCCAAGTTCAAGTCCACTTATTAAATAGGGACCTTGGACAAGTTGCTCAACTGTGAGCTTCCGTTTCCTCATCTGTACAATAGGTGAGAAGTGAGCTAAGAAAAAGAGTTCTTGGTGACTGGCAGATACTGGAGAGGAACAGTCTAGTCCCTACCCCTTCTTTCCCAGGGCTGTCCCTAAGTAGCTAAGTGACTGGACCCTCCATTTCTCATAAAACAAGGGCATGTCACGATTCCAAAATGCTTTCTTGATCAAGTACTATATGATTAAAGTCCCGACTTTCTAACTTCCTTTTCGACTCAATGCCTGTTGTCTCTACCTCCCTATTCTCTCAAATACACACGCAGACCCTGATGGTTTCTGAGAAGTACCTCCAGAACACACCAGACCAGCTCAGAAAGGGGTGTGGGGGGCTCAGTCCAGTGCCACCCAGCAAAGGAAGGGAGATTATGGCAGTTCTAACAGAAACAGGAAGGGGGCCTCCAACCGTGCAGTGGGCTACCACCTCTGGGTATGGAGCAGCAGGGGGAAATGGTCAGGTGATGACTTCCCCTGGCATTGGACTAGCCTCGAGGTCCTTAGCCCCACTTCTTATTTGGGGTGAGATTTCCCAGAGGTCAAAGGGTTAGGAGCAATCCAGGGCCAAACATGATGATTTGATGCCACTGCACCAACTGTGCTGCCTTTTTATAAAGACTGCTGAAAGCTAGACTCAACCATAGGGCTCACACAGTACAACCCCCTCCTTAAAAAAGGACGACTGAAGAAAACTAATGCCTACTATCAGGCACTTTCAATGCACTATAATCCTAAAACTGTATACCTTTTTAAAACTGCAAGGTCTTACTAGTCACTCAAAAATCCTTTTTTGGAATAAGAATTTACATAAATGATTTTTTAAAGTTATTAGACCATTTTATAGGTGGAAAAATAGTCCATGAAGGGGCAGGTTAGGTTGACCTACCAGAGTCATTTTTTTTTTAAGTCAAAGGCCTAACAGAGTCTCAAACCCAGGACTTCAGGCTCCCAGTTCAGGCCTCTTTCCAATAGCCTCATACCATCATTGCATACTTCAATATCGTCCACTGTACAATTCCACACATACACTACAATGTGAATAACACCTCTGCAATTGTCCAAAGTCATGGCCCTGCTATTAATACCCTGGAAAATCATGCCCCAGACCCCTAAGCCAAGCTAGAGAAAGACGGGTATGCTGTAACCATTTTCTTACAAAATGTTCAGCACCCTATGAAGACAGTTGGCCACAGAAAATGGCTTGGGTGAGGTAAAAGACCAAAGCTATAAACCCAGTGGGAAAAAAATACAAAATAAACAAACATAGAAATTGTCAAATAATGAGTGATTTGGAGAAAAGAATGTCACACTCCACAAAGAACTCCAGGATTTCATTATAAATTAGGTGTAAATGCTACAATATTTGGATTCAATTTTTACCCTTTTTTGCTCTCTCTTTTTCCAGCTCAGAAGCAGAAACAGAGCGAAGATCAGACACCACTTTCTATCCACCAAAGTCTGTGTTCTCTTCCTTCCAATCAGGAAAGAGTTACCCTGGCAACCAAATTACTAACTCACTCAATTAGCTCCCCCCTCTTCCACCAATGCTCAGTAATCACAGAATGTCAGCCCCAGGAGAGCTCAGCCTTTGGTGGTCCAGTGCTACTGCCTCATTTTGAGATGGAAGCCCAGAAAGGTTTCCACGCGGAGCTGCACTCCATTTGAGCACCGCGAAGGCTAGTGCAGAAAAGGGGGCAAATACTCTCCCGTGCAGCTCTTCCTCTTGGTTTTCCGTCCATAACTGGAAGGGAGAATAAGTGACCTACCTGTAACAGTGTTTACCAGGAGGCATGATAGTTAAGAGTGTGGGCTCTGCAGGCAACCCTCCATTGCTAGCCCTGTGATTTGGCACAGGGTCTTTCACCTCAGTAATCTCAATTAACTCATCTGCAAAATGGGAGATAAGAATAGAGCCTACTTTGAAGAACTGGGTGAAGATTAAATTAGATAACTTATGGGAATAGCAAATAATAAACATTTAAATAGTAAAACATTGTTTCTGGAAGCTATTGCATGAAGGGCACTATAAGTCTTTTGTGGGAAGTCCTACCTCTTAATGGTTTCTACAAATGGTTTCTTAAAAGGCATAAACCTGTTTCCTCTGAAGATCAGACCAGTTTCTAGAGCATACACTCCTATTATATAAGTAAGCACCCAGGGAAGTATGCAGGAAGAAAATAGTCTAGAAGTGGTTTAATCAGAAAAGCATGGAGGTCCCTTTCAAGACAAACCTTGACAGCAGCTCAGGATTGGGACCGGTAGAGGAAGGGCAGCAAGGACTATTATAGGGTGTGTACTGAGGACAGCCTAGAGCCACAGCTCTTAAACTCCCCTATTTCCTTTCAGAAAACCCTTCCCCTTCTAATTCAGATTCTGTGCTCAGCTGTGGTTCTGCTTGCTTAACCCTGTCCACTCCCAACTATAATTTGTACTGAGAAAACTGTGCAAATTTTTTTTTTTTCAGGAAGTGATCTTTGAGTTCATTTTGTTCTCATTTTATTTACTGTCATTATAGGGTTATCTCAGGAGCTCATATGTGAATGTCTCCTTTTCCCAAAGAGATTATATATTCTTTGATGACAGAGGAGTGACAAGATGAAGAGGATGTTTTAGGCAGATTATCAGGCTATGGTGTGGGGGATGGATGGAATTTGAGGGTGAACATTTATGGTCAGCCAGATCAGTTGGATGGCTGTTAAAACATCCAGGCACCAGGTGATAAGGGCCTGGGTGGGAAGAGAGAGAAAAAGACAAGAAGAGACACATTTTGAAAAGAAAACCATAGGCCTTAGCATAGTACGTGCGTCACCATCCTGGCTCTTTCCTTTAAAGATCCTTCCTATGACTTTGCCCAGGTCACTTCATCTGTCTAAAATCATGTTCCTCATTCATTAAGTTTGATAATAAAGTCTCTGCCTCATAAGGTTGAGAGGATTCATTGAGCTAATTCTAGTAAAAATGCTTAGGTCACTGCCTGAAACACAGCTGCATTTAGTAACAACGCCTGGGGATTGGCATTTAGTGAATATTTGCAGAGCAAACAAATGGGGCAATTTCAACAGACTTGTGGAGGCGAAGGGAGTAGAGTGCTTGGGACTGAGATGATGACTTGTGGTGCCTGCAAGTTTGAAGAAGATGGAAAAGGAGAGACAGCAGCTAAAAACAGAAAACAGGGCCAAAGGAAGGATTTTTACTCAACCAGGAGAGACCTGTGCTTGTCTGAGTGCAGATGGAGGATATGCAGAGGGAGAAACTGAAGGGAAAATAAAAAACAAGACTCCTGGAGGAGATAGGAAGGGATGGGATGCCCAGACTAGACAGGTTTAAGGGTGGATGTCCTATGTGACAGCATCTTATGTCACAAACTGTCCTACCACAGAGAAGCCTAGGACTTGAGGTTAGGCTGTTGAAACAACCTTGTCTAACCTTTCATGCCTGGGATGGCTGAGTATATTTCTGTTATTGTGTGAATGAATCCTTCAACTCTGGACCTTATACTACAATAGAATAAAAACTAAATCTGATACCAAGGAATTTTTCAACTGCTCCCTCTTATCAATTAACTGACTCATAAGAGGTAAAATTCACTACCCCCAATTGATAGGTCGTTCAGACAGTTTGTTTGACTTATTGATTTGGGTTGGTTAAAAAAAGTCACAGGCCGGTTATTTCATTTTGTTACCTTTGCCCTGCCTTTTGCCTGTTTCTTTTTTATTAAATTAAACAGCCTAATGTGGGTAAAAAATGGTTTCCCAGGTTTTTTTGAAAATCTTCCCCAGACACTGGAGTCATAATTATCTTTGCCCAGATATGCAATAAATTATACTTTTCTTCAGGTAGGTTATGGAGAAGACCTCACAGTGCAGATGTTCAAAATGCACCACTTAATGGTGCTGATAAAGGGAAGTTGAATAAATTCAGAGTTTGAAAAAGACAATGAAAGTCACTAAGCAAGATTTGATTTCAAATAACCTGGACATGACCACAGAGGACACATAAGGAGATAATATAGATATAGCTCTGCGTTCGTGTGTGTGTGCCATGAGTGTGTAGACACAATCATATCCACCATCCCTCATAGGTCACCCTCCAGCCTTCCTCAGTTTCTCTTGGTTCTATTCATTCTCTCTGATCCTTTTGTTTACTCTTCTTCCTTTCCCAGAGATTTGATGAGCTGATCTTTGTAAAGTACTTAGCACAAGGTAAGCACTCTACACATTCACTAGTTTTATTATTACTTCCCAGCTGACAGCATCTCCCAAGCTCCATCTATTCCTCTTAGCTCTAACTGCCAAATCTCTCATCTTCAGCCCTGATCCCTCTCCAAATTCTAGTCATTTATGAGGCATTAAGCTGCTGTCCCTGTAGCTTCCCACAGAAAACTCTTAATCAACCCCCACCCACGCACCCATCCACCACACACGTGCGCGCATGCACACACACACGCAACCAGCCTCTCCTTGCTGTTTTCCTATTGCTCTGGTCCTTCTGGGCTCAAGACTTGCAGAATGTTACCAGAGAAACCTAGGCCTGGGCCCCTTCGTTAGGTGGAGTTGTCTCAAATCTGCCCACACCTGTGCCACCAGTTCTGTGCCCATCTGCTCCAAGAAGGTAGGAATAGACCAGCCACAATCATTCCTGGGCCTAGGAATGGGCTATCCCAAGCTGCGCCACCTTGGAGATAGCCATTGTTTCCTTGACACAGACACTTCCCCAGGTCAAGGGCCAGGACTAGTTTCTCTACAGCCTTTGCAAGTGGCTGATCAGTAGCAGGGGCTGGGGCTCACGAGGAAAGATGTAGGTAGGCTCAGACAGGTGGCAAGAGGATCAACTTGAGAGCCATGAATTCAAATTCAGTTCCTGCTCTACCACCAATAATTCCTACCTCTCCCTGCTGAAAAGCACCATCCTGTAAAAGGTGCCTGTAGAGTACCTGCCCATAAGAGGACTCAGTGCCCTTTCCTTCTCCCTACCTTGCTTCTTAGGTCCTGTAGATCTTCCCCCCTTGTTCACAGTCACCACTCTCACTTCATTCATGAGTGCTGTCTGGCCATTCTGCAGACCTACAGGGCATTCGCACTGGGTGAGACCTCACCATCTTGGCCCTATATGCCCTCATATTACAGAACACTTGAGATTCTAAAAGAAGCAGCCACATATACTATTTGTTATCTGTGATTCTCATGCAATTCCTACTACGTTATGTGAATGTTTTGACCCCAGACCTGCTTGTGGGTTCTTTCAGGATGTCCGAAATCCTGGCTCATCCTGGATTCCCAGCACCTTGCATATATGTGGCTGGTATACAAGAAAAGTTTGAGAATGGTGTTGCTATTGTATTGAGGTATTTAGTGTGTCAAGGTTTGTGGGATGCTCTTAAGAACTTTAATAAATCCAACATGGGAGAAAATGGTGTTAAGAAAGTCTCATTTACGTAGTACAGTATGCTTGGACAGTCTGGTTGAGGGAAGGAGAGCCTAGAGCCAGACTGCCTGGGTTCAAATCCCAGCTTCACCAGTTACAAGCTGGTGACTTCAGGCAAATCACTTAATCTCCTGGGCCTCAGTGTCCTCATCTAGAAAATGGAGAAAATAGTGCCTACCTCATAGCAAATAAAGCCATGACAAAATGATTTAAGCATCCAGAACAGTACCTGGCACATGTATGCTCAGTAAATGCTACACACCAGAATGATGAAAGCAAGAGAGACAGGCCATTTGGAAGGTATGTGGAGGTAGCCTTCCGGAAGTTCAGGAAGAGAGACTTAACAGGGCACAGAAGCAAAAGAGGCGGTAACAGCTTGTACTCATGGTAGAAGAGAAGAGGTGGCTGAAGTGTTAGTGAGGGCGAGTGGGACATATTTAGGAGACAGAAATGGAACCCCTGAAGGAAGAAAGGCCAATGGTGGTACACAGAATTAAATTACCTATCAGTTTTTGAGCACTTAAGTGTCCCAGACACCTCAAGTCCTCATTATACCCTCCCAACTACCCTATTAACCCAGTTCCCATTTAGGAAAAAAAAAAGTGCAGCTCGTTGCCAGTGTTAATATCACACGTAGGAATGCTGTTTTCAAGGATTTGACATTTTCAGTGATAGAGAATTACTATATTTTGTAAATGGAAAACCCACTAAAAACAGGATGCTATAAATAGAAGATGTCATTTGTTTCAAAACAATGAGAAAAAAATAATAAAGTGAGATGTTTTGTGGCAAACTTTGGGGGTAAGGTTTGGACTGTAATCCGTGAGTTATCTCCAGATAAATGCTGCAGCCTCAAGCAGCGAGGCGAGGCGAGTATTCTCCGGACAAACGGGAAATGGGTTAAGTATTATTGTTTTACAAATGAGAAAAGGGAAAAGCACAGAGCAATGACTTGTCCTGTATGACACAGCTGGTGAGCAGCAGGGATGACTCAAACCAAGTCACGGAGCACTCACTAGCCTTCCCCTGCAGCTCCATCATGGGAGGGTGCAGGGCAGGCTGGGGGGCAGGGGGAGAGGTGTAAGGTGCTAAGCAGGAAAGGTCCCCCAGGGGACTGGTTAGCAGAGCTGGGCTGTCCCAAAAAAAGGCTTCCTTGAAAAGAGCAAGGTAGCAAATAGGAAGGGGTTCTGCTGAGCTCCATGCCTGGGGAAGATGGGGCTGTGGGCAGGAGAACAAGTAGGGGCTGATTCAGTTAATTTAACCCCTTCCTGCTAAACTGAGGTGTTTTACAACTACTAAATACATCGCTATAAAACCATGTTTCTTTCCATAGGCTACAGCTCAAGACTAGGTCAGTCTCCTAGGGGAAAAAAGGCTGGATTTGCCTGTGTCCTCCCCATTCTTCAAACAAATAATTCAGATGAAAACGCTCCAACCCCGCTCCAAACACAAGTCCCTTGGCCTCCGCCCTCCAACCTCCAGTGTTTCTGGAATATGTTCTTATTCCACAAAGGGAGTGGAAGCCCATCTAGCAGTTTTTAAAAATCTGGACCTAATTTTCTGATCTTGTGGATCATCGACCCAGAAGCACTGAAGTCCTGCAGCTCTATCAGCTGAGCCTGGGTTCCCTGAAGTGCACTCTTCATTATTAAAAGTATCCCCACGTGCTTCCCCGCCCCCACCACCACCAAAAAGCGAAACCATGCTCCACAACAAAACAAAAATAATTATTCGGCAAACGTTTTAATTAAGGAATCCTATAAATCAGGACCACCACAATTTCAGACACTCCGGTGCGAAGTGTACATCAATAGCTACATCTGAAGGATGAACAAGCCATTGAATCTTTTTTTAAAAAATGGGGTGAGCTACCTTAAAGTCTGGGGGTGGCACCTTACTTAAAGAAGCCATCAAGTTTCACAAGGGTAAAGCTAGTGGTTTCTCCTCTCGGAGAGTCACATTTTATAAACAGTTTCAGTCACTCACAAAGAAGAGCTAGTGGCAGGAGGAAACTGTGAGGACCCATGAAGGTTCAGACGCATGGATCCAGAGGGCCAGAACAGAGCAGAAAAACAGCCAAGGTCTCATCCACTAGAGCAGACACCAGAAAGGGTGGAACAAGAAAAGCGGGATGGGAGGACAGGAGAGACACTCAAGAAATTGTTTATAACTGTTTCTAAGAAAGCTCATGGCATGGCCAAGAGGGGCCTCATGGGAAGAGGAGGAGTTCTGAAAAGAGCAAAGCACAGAAAAAACAAATAACTCTCCCCATATGTCTCTCTGCCCGAATCCCAAAAGGTAGGAAAGCACAGACAAGGCTCTTCTTGGAGCAGGAGAAAAAAGGACATGGGGGTGAGTTAGCTCTCCCAAGAACCCCACAGCCTTCCAAGCACAGCAAACCATGACCTTGAACCACAGGTGGCAAGGTTAAGTCATTTAAAAGTCCAAATTCAACTCCAACTCTACCCACCTTCGAAATCCACCTCCCTGCGATCCCCTAACTGGAGTTCACATCTCCCACCTCTATCAGCCACTGATTAGGTGGCAGAAAGGGAGCGATGCCAACCCACCCACGACCAATCTTTTACATTCTTCTTCCCTGCGGAATTTCTTTGCACAGCAATTGTAGCACCATTTTCACTAAGCTCCTCCACCGGAAAATAAAGAAAATGTATTCGTGTCATTAAGTTTTCAAGTATTGTTATAAAGTCCTCACGAGTCGCCCCCACCCCCTTTCCTTGGAGTCCTATCTTTAAACAATCCAAGCACACGACGCCCTCAAGGGCTAAGTCAGGTACAAGCCGATGCAAGTAGCTGCCATAGTTCTCTCAGTTTATCCCAAGTCCTTGGCCCCACGGTGGCCGAGGAAATTCTCATGCGGCATGGACGCGTCCTGGCCGGGGCATTTCTCCACGTTCAAGTTTTCTCCAACAGTTTCGCCGGGGCCGGTAACTTCTCCGCTTGAGGTTTCTCCCCAAACACCTCCCCGCTGTCCGGGCGGTCGCTCCCTGAACGGCGACAGCGGCTTCAGCTCAGGGTTGGTGAGGGCAGGATGCTGATGAATCTGCGAAGCGGCCTCCTCTTCCTCCTCCAGGTGCCCCAGGTCAGTGCAAGGCGCCGGAAGGCTGCAGGACGACGGGGTCCGGTCCGCTGCGGCCGCCCCCAGTCCCGGGGGCACCCGCAGGGCTTGTGGCTGCAACCGCGGCGACAGCTCGCTGGAGCCTCCGCACAGCCTCCTTGATGAGGTTCCCCGAGAGCACAAGCTGCTGCAGGAGCTGGTGCGGGTCGTCGTCGTGGGCGCGCGCCCCCGCTGGGGGCCATCGTCGCTGCTGCAGGCGGCGAGAGGCAGCGGCGCCCCGCAACCATCCTCGCCGGCATGGCCCCGGCAGCGCACCAGGGCCTGCGGTGAGCTCCGCCACAAAGTAAGGCGCAGCCCGGCCACGCACGCGGCCGCGGTCCCCGAGGGCGCCGCGCAAGGCCCCAGGGGGCGCCGGGCCCACCGCCGCGGGCGGTCCCGGCGGCTGAAGCAGCGGCAGCCTGGGGGGTCCGGCCTTGTCAGCCCGCAGCGCAGCCGGGGGCCGCGGGGGCTGCAGCGGCGGCCCCGAGGGCGCGCACGGGGAGGCCGGGCTGTCCTGCGCCCCGTCCAACTGCAGCGTCTCGCCGATCTGGGCCACCAGCCGGTCCACCTCGCCCGAGCTGCCCAGCGTCACCGACTGCTCCAGCAGGAGGAAGCTGTCCTCCTCCTCCTCCTCCCCCTCCGCTTCCTCGCCGGCTTCCTCTTCCTCCTCCCTCCGGCACGGCATGGCCCCCCGCCCGGACACCCGGAGCTCTGCGGGCGTCGCTGGCGGCTCTGTGGGCCGCGGCGGAGCCGGGCGCGGTGCTGAGGCTGAAGCCGAGGCAGGGGCCGGGGCCGGGGCCGGGGCCGAGAAGGGAACGAAAGCCGAAGACCAGCGAGCACTCCGGCCGCGCGCTGCAGCCGCGGGAGCCGGAATCCTACCGGCTCGGGTTGATTTGTAAACAATGGGTGACGTAGCCGCCGGGTCCTACCACCGCCCCAGAGCGGGGGAGATGAGAGAGAAAGCGTCGTGTCGCGGGCCGTCGGGGACAGGGGAGGGCCATGGCGGGAGTATTCTCTGTCTGCGCTCGGTGCCTGCCTATGAGGGGATCGCGGGAGTGGGGAGACCTTTGTAGGGCCCTGACCGGATGAGCAGCACAAGAAAGTGAAGACCCTGAGGCAGCCTGGGTTGGTTTCTCCCACTCGCAGACACACCCACCCACACGCCCAACCCCTCCTACTCAGAGGCTTCCTCCCTCCCCACGTGTGGGCAACGCTTGAGCCCGTCCTGCCCCTCCCCCGCGCACCCGCAGTCGTTCAGACCCCGGCGTGGTGGGCGGACGAGTGTTCCCGCAGGCGATCCGGCCTTAGAGAGGTGTGGGTGCAGAAACGGGGAAGGGATTGGAGTGCCAAGGGGACATCGCAAAGGAGGGTGGAATCCACCTGAGGTGGGCTTTCTGAGCCTTCCCTCTCTGTTCAGTCCTCAGGCCCCCACACACAGAGCGAGAGAAGGACGCGCCACTTCAGCGCTAAAGAAGAGTTGATTTTGTTCATTTTAAAAAAAGATTCAAAGACAAATATAGGGGGATGAAAAAAATTTCATAATCATAGAACTTAAATATGGTTCGCATTAAAACTTTTTTTTTCCTTTGTAGTCTTTTTCTATGTTATACAGCCACACATACAATGTTGTGCACTTTTCCACTTTGCATTATACCATAAACGGTGTTTGTGTTACTGCATGCACTTTGAGAACATATAATGATCACGTAAGTTTCCATCAAGTGGCTGTACCATGAATTATTAAACAATTCCTTTAATGTTTACTGTTCACCTAATTTAACTATCGTATGTGGCTGACATTTTTGTGCACAAAACTTTCCATGTTGATGACTTTCCCTAGAACATATTCCCAGGAATGGAATTTTAGGTCAAAGGGTATGGATATTTTAAGGTTTCTGATAAATGTGCCAAATTGTTTTACAGTTAAGTAAATTTACTTCCCCATCATTAATGTGTGAGCATACATTATTCATTGCACTTTAACTAGTATTTGAGTACTCTAGTTAATTTTTTTTTTGCTGATTTCATAGGTGAAATTTTTAACTCCTTTCAAGTTTTTCTTTGATTTTAGTTAGGTAGAGCAGTTTTCTAAATGTTAACCACCTGTACTTCCTTTTTTGTAAATTGTTCCCTAATAAGTGTTTCCTATTGACTTTTTCTTATTTGCATGACTCTTTTGCATACCAGAAGTTAACTCTTTTCATAGTTTGCTGTGAATATTTCTTCAGGTTTTTGTTGGCCCTGTATAGCCATTTTTTTTCATTAAAACTTAACAAAGTTTAATGTATTCGAATCTATAAAATCCCCTTTCTGTGAAACTTCTAATACAATGCTAAATTTAAAGTCGTATTGCCTTCAGAAACCTATTAAATACTCAGTTCAATTTTCCTTAGATTTTTTTCTAATACCTTGATTTTTTTCAAATCCATTTATACTAATTTTGGTCTTTGGTGCAGAGAGATGATATGAAATTTTTTTTTTTTCCCCCAGAGAGCTTGCTAGTCAGGGCTGTACTTTTTCATTAGGACAGAGGTGTGTGGGCAGTATAAACATAAGCTCTGTCCTGGTGAGCTCCCAGCTGCTGGTTAAACTGATGATTGTGAGGACTAGGTGGGGCTGGGAATATTTTGATCAGTCTGGTCAAAAGAACCCTGAACAGGTTGTACAAAGACCTAGATTCAAGTCTCATTCCTGCCAGGTCTGGGTGTGTGGCTCCTGGCAAATCAGTTTACAAGTGTTTTCACTTGTAAAATGGAAAAAGTAATCCCTGCCCTGCCTCCCTCTGAGGATTGTTTTCAGGATCAAATGAGATAATGGGAACAGGCTTTGTCAGGCATTACACAAATGTAATGTGGGATTAGGTCCAATGGTTTACTAACAGAGGCCTGGCTCAATTCCAGCGATTCCCCAAGGGAAACAGCTAATATAGTAATGATGAAGGATCCCTCTTTGCAGTCCACTAAGTAAAACATATCCTAAAGGCATTGCTTCCTTGAATTTTCCGGGTCCCTTGTATTCTGCCTCCCTCTACCCTGACCTGGGATTGTTTAAGGCCCTCTTGAAGTCAGCCCAGAGGCTCCTAAATCCCAAGGTGTGTCACCACAACTAGTTCTGCAGGTTTTGGTGACAGATCCTTTCCTGACAGGCAGCCTTCCTCCTCCATCTCTGTGGAGGGCTCTTCACACACTTTACTGATGAGGACTGGAAGCTATTCCTCCCAGAGTGATTCTCATTTTCATTCTGATGATACTTACTGGAGAATTTCAAGGAGAATGAAAATTAGGGGAGGGCTTTCAGCAGACTTAAGTAGTAATTTTTTTCCTCCTCTCTGTAAGATGATGCCTGCCTGTAAGTAGAGAAAAGCAGTTTTATGCTCCATTGACTTTAAACATTAATGGAGCTGGTGTAGCTATTGTCTCTAATCCAGCATCCCTGAAAGTCGATTTTGTCTTCTTGTCAGGGTAATTCCCATAGTGTTCTTAGTAGTATAGGAAATGAAGCTTTGAGATGGCATTCTTTTAAAAATCTCCCCTTTGTAATGTTGCTTGTGTGTGGAGATTGCTATGTAAATATGCCTGGAACTTGGATATTATACTATTCATTATAAAGATGAATTCATTATAGAAGACAAACTCCATTTTCTGGGGAGCACTTCTCCGGAGAGCTCTGAGAGAGGGAAGTGCCGTGCTAGACTAGTGGAGGCAGAGAAATGCCCTGGATTAGGAATCAAAATACAAGATGCTGGAGAGGCTCAGATGCAATTAAAAGTAATGAGAGGGTATCAAAAAGGGAAGTGATGAGAGCTGTGTGCCTGGCACGCTGGCTGCCTGCCTGGAAGGAGACACAGGGTATTCAGAATCACCAGTGGAAGGACACAGAATTCAAGGATATTCTGCATTAGTTTAGACTAATTAGTTTAGATTTCTGCACTGAAATCCTTCTTGAGGAGTTTGCTTTCCATGTGAACTTTGTTTTCAGTTACCTGCACTCGGAGACACCAGCTGGGGTGAAGAGGGATGAACATTAGCCTTGGAATCCCACTTGGATCTGGTTGCTTCATCCTTCTGTGCCTCAGATTCCAAATCTGTAAAAGGGGGTGGGGAGGAGGAGGGGTGTGAGAGGGTGATCCCTTCCTTAAAAAATTATTATATTACATGAGAACATGTATGAGAGGGCTTACCACATGGAACCAGGGGTGATATTGAGTTAGGTTTTGGGGAGCAGAAATAGTCCTAGTGATGTTCAAGTCCAAAACAACAAAAAAAGGCAAATTCTATGCCATGGTCCATCAGTGGATAAATGGATACACAAACTATGGTATACCATACAATGCAATATTACTCAGCCATAAAGTGGAATGAAGTGCTGATATGCTACAACATTATGTTCGAAAACATACTAAATGAAAAAAGCCAGACACAAAAGGTCATTTTATATAAATGTGCTTCCATTTATATGAAATATCCAGAATAGGTAAATCCATAGAGACGGAAAGCAGATTGGTGGTTGCTTAGGTCTAGGGATGAGAATGGTGGTGGTAGTGGGGGAGGAATGACTGCTAAAGGATACAAGGTTTTCGAGTGCTGAAAATTTTTTGGAACTTGATTGAGATGGGGATTGCACAATTTTGAATTTCACCTCGCTAAGAAAAATGCTCTGCTATACCTGGTATTTGATCTAGTTTTTACTTTCTTTGTAATTGTAACTGCCATCTATTTGCTCATGTGAAGTAATCGCATCTTCATCCTGTTTCCAATGCAGGTGGCTGATCTTTTTCAACTTTGAGATCACACTGAAAATGCCAGGTCACCTGATTCTCTCATGTTTATTACATGGTTTTCTGGCCGAGGTGAACTGGGTTGTTGTTTTCCCGCTGCATGGAAGTGAAGGCTAGCCCCGAGGCAGCCAGGGGACCATGGTGGGCCTAAGGAAGATCTTCAATAATCCTTCCCATCCCAAAGTTTTCTTCTGGTCACCTGCCCCTCTCCTTTGTGCTAAGGATGTAGGTCGGGGAAGTACCTACAATACAATGCATAAAGGAAAGGGGATTCTTTTTAATAAAATTACTACCTAGGTAATCATGATTAAAATTTGCCTTGGATAAAACTATAGCTTCAGATAACACACCAGTGGTTGCCATAAGTTAAGGAGGTGGGGGAGGCTGCGACTACAAAAGAGAACATAGGAGAATTTTGTAGGGGTGATGGAACTGTGTCAGTATCCTGACTGTGGTGATGGTTACATAAGTCTGTACATTTCTTAAAACTTAGAACTATAGACCAGAGGTCCCCAACCTTTTTGGCACCAGTGACCGGTGCTCCTATGAGAATCTAATGTTAAAGATCTGAGGTGGAGCTGAAGCAGTGATGCTAGCGCTGGGGAGCAGCTGCAAATACGGATGAATTTTCTCGCTTACTGGCCTGCCACTCACCTCCTGCTGTATGGCCGGCTTCCTGACAGGCCATGGACCTACCCGTCCAATCCATGGCCTGGGGGTTGGGGACCCCTGCTATAGACTGAAACAAAACAGACTATAAACATATGCACCATACATTGATTATGGTGGTGGTTACATAGGTGTATTTATTCGTCAAAACTCAATGAACACTTATAATGGGTGAATTAATTATACATAAGTTATATGTCAATAAAGTTGATCTTTAAAAATTTTCCTTGGAATATGAAGGACATATGCCCTACGAATTCTCTATAAATCACACCATTTGGGGAAGTAGGAACAACAACAAATGGGCTGCTGGCTGTGTGTTCAGACGAGGCTTCATGGAGAGAGAAGTCCTGGCAGGGGCTGAGCTTAGGAGGCTATAAATCCACTCATTCCATCACCCAGCACACTGAAGAATACCTGCACGATGCCAGGGACTGTGCCCGCTTCTAAGGCTATAGCAAGAAACAATGGAGACAGTCCTCACAAAGCTTAGCAGTCTCTGGTGGGCAAAATAATCACTCTCCAAAGATGTCTGTGGGCTAATCTGTGGAGCCTGTAAATATGTTACTTTACATGGCAAAAGAAACTTTGCACATGTGATTAAGTTAAAGATCTTTAAAAAAAAATTTTTTTTTAGACAAGGCAACCCTTGGTTGACCTCACCGATTACCAGCTTACAATCCCTTATTTTATTTATTTATTTTTTTATGCCTACAGCACCTGGTCTTCCTAGGTGGCCTCCCATCCAAGTGCTAACCAGGCCCAACCCTGCTTAGCTTCAGAGATCAGACAGGATCGGGCTTGTACAGGGTGGCATGGCCATAGACAAGTTAAAGATCTTGAGATGGGAGATGATCCTGTGTTATTACATTGTATTATTGTATTATTACAGTGAATCCAGGTGGGCCCAATGTAATCACAAAGGTTCCTATAAGAGGAAGGCAGGCAGGTCAGAGTCAGAGAAGAGTGTAGAAGTAGAAGCTGGACTGAAGTGATTGCTGGCTTTGAAGAAGGAAAAGGCATGAGCCAAGGAATGTGGGCAACCCCTGGAAGCTGGAAAAAGAAAAGAAAGATTCACCCCTCAGGCTTCCAGGAAAGGACATAGCCCTGCTGACACCCAGATTTTAACCCAGTAAGACCCACTTCAAGCCTCTGACCACCAGAACTGTGAGATAATAAATAGATAGTTTGAAGCCACTAAGTTTGTGGTTATTTGTTTCAGCAGCAATAGGAAACTAATACATAGTCTAATACAGAAAAATGTGTAAATAAGCAATTATCGTACCTACTACCTTATGCATAGTTATAATAGGATTGGGTACCAAGTGTGGTGGTTCAACCAAGAGGAGCAACTCATTCTTACCTGTCAGGCCTGTCCCTAGGCCTTGTGAGCTATCCATGGCCCACAGCCTTCCTGTGTAGTCCTGACCAGCTTTAGCCC
>NW_011889019.1:1757249-1759427 GCF_000151845.1 Pteropus vampyrus
CTGGTGGGCAAAATAATCACTCTCCAAAGATGTCTGTGGGCTAATCTGTGGAGCCTGTAAATATGTTACTTTACATGGCAAAAGAAACTTTGCACATGTGATTAAGTTAAAGATCTTTAAAAAAAAATTTTTTTTTAGACAAGGCAACCCTTGGTTGACCTCACCGATTACCAGCTTACAATCCCTTATTTTATTTATTTATTTTTTTATGCCTACAGCACCTGGTCTTCCTAGGTGGCCTCCCATCCAAGTGCTAACCAGGCCCAACCCTGCTTAGCTTCAGAGATCAGACAGGATCGGGCTTGTACAGGGTGGCATGGCCATAGACAAGTTAAAGATCTTGAGATGGGAGATGATCCTGTGTTATTACATTGTATTATTGTATTATTACAGTGAATCCAGGTGGGCCCAATGTAATCACAAAGGTTCCTATAAGAGGAAGGCAGGCAGGTCAGAGTCAGAGAAGAGTGTAGAAGTAGAAGCTGGACTGAAGTGATTGCTGGCTTTGAAGAAGGAAAAGGCATGAGCCAAGGAATGTGGGCAACCCCTGGAAGCTGGAAAAAGAAAAGAAAGATTCACCCCTCAGGCTTCCAGGAAAGGACATAGCCCTGCTGACACCCAGATTTTAACCCAGTAAGACCCACTTCAAGCCTCTGACCACCAGAACTGTGAGATAATAAATAGATAGTTTGAAGCCACTAAGTTTGTGGTTATTTGTTTCAGCAGCAATAGGAAACTAATACATAGTCTAATACAGAAAAATGTGTAAATAAGCAATTATCGTACCTACTACCTTATGCATGGTTATAATAGGATTGGGTACCAAGTGTGGTGGTTCAACCAAGAGGAGCAACTCATTCTTACCTGTCAGGCCTGTCCCTAGGCCTTGTGAGCTATCCATGGCCCACAGCCTTCCTGTGTAGTCCTGACCAGCTTTAGCCCCGGGTTAGGAGTTGGGCAATCTGAGATCTAGTCCTGGTTTCTCCAGTCTTCGGATGCTTGGAACAGCATTCCTTCCCTGCACTGGGCCTCGGTGTTCCCATTTGCAAAGCAAGGGGTTTGGACTCAATTCTTAAAGGCTCTTTTGGCTCTTAAGATGCCAGGTGAGCAGCTCGGCTGTGATATCCAGGCATCCAGGCCCATCATTTCTAGCCCTTCCTCATATTCCTCTCACAAAATCATGATGGCCAGTCCTGAAAAAGCTGACAAGAGGATGGGAGACTTCTCTGTGCCTTTTACTCTGTTTCCAGCTCTGTAAAATGAGCATAATAGAAACATCTAACTCAGGAACTGCTCTCAGCAGAGAAGATCAGTTTCCCAGCCCCAAGGACACCGTGGCCCTACCCTCGGCCCAGGCCCACTGAATGCACACTCTAGAAACCTACTATCCTTGATTTCAGGGTTCATCCTTTTCTCTCTTCTACCATGTGGTTTCAATATCTTCCTTCCCATCAGTCTTGCTGTATATTTGGCTTCTATTATATAAATGTGTAGATGTGGATGGACTATATATTTAAATAAATAAAACTGCTGTCTCCCCCCCCCAAATAAACAATCCCTGCAACATTATATAAGAATGTAGGTAATAATATTTAATATTTATTTGTATTTTTACATGCCACGTACTGAGCTTCCTGTCAGTTCTTTGGAGAGGCCAAACTCTTTTTGGCTCCAGGGCCTCTCTGCACATGCTACTCCTTAGTCTGGGGCATGGCCTCAGAGGAGCTTTTACAGCACTACCCACTGATCCCAACCACCCCCTACCTACCCCCACCCTATCCAACACACACATATTATTTAAGTGAAAACAGTAAGCCTGGTATGCAAGAGTGTCAAGACAAGTTCCCCTGGCCAAGCGAGCCTACCTTCCAATCAGATCGCTGCCCTTAGGCCTGGGGATTGGAAAGTTTTGGAGTCTTGGTTGTTTAGGCAAACAACCTACCTTAAAGCCTGCTCACCCTTCAGGTCTTAGGCAAACATCTCTCACTCCAAGAGGCCCTCCCACCACGGCCCCCTCATCCAAATCAGGTCCCTTCATGGTTACCTGCATTTAGGCTTTGCAGCACTATTTCAATGGTTTTATTTTATCTGTCCCCTCCTCATAAACTTTGTAAAGGCAAAGATTCTGTTTGATTTACTTACTGCTTAATCTCCCATGCCTCACAAAATGTTTTTTTT
>NW_011889019.1:1759477-1775093 GCF_000151845.1 Pteropus vampyrus
ATATTATTTAAGTGAAAACAGTAAGCCTGGTATGCAAGAGTGTCAAGACAAGTTCCCCTGGCCAAGCGAGCCTACCTTCCAATCAGATCGCTGCCCTTAGGCCTGGGGATTGGAAAGTTTTGGAGTCTTGGTTGTTTAGGCAAACAACCTACCTTAAAGCCTGCTCACCCTTCAGGTCTTAGGCAAACATCTCTCACTCCAAGAGGCCCTCCCACCACGGCCCCCTCATCCAAATCAGGTCCCTTCATGGTTACCTGCATTTAGGCTTTGCAGCACTATTTCAATGGTTTTATTTTATCTGTCCCCTCCTCATAAACTTTGTAAAGGCAAAGATTCTGTTTGATTTACTTACTGCTTAATCTCCCATGCCTCACAAAATGTTTTTTTTTGGAAGTTTCATTCAGAATAAATGCACAGTGCAAGTGTATGTTTGGGTGGGGGGGGTGTGGGGAGGGAGAAGAGAGGGAGAGATAATATGTGGAAGAATGACAGAAAGAAAGACTTGCAGGCCAACTCCATCCCCCTCCTTGAAAGGGAAGAGGAAGGAAGTGAAAGGAATATCCAGCAAGCTGCCCCACCCTGCCTTGCCCTGCCCAGGCACTCAAAGATTTGAAGAAAGTCAGTCCTGGAACAACTCCTCCCTCCTCTCACTAAGTGAAAAGAAACCTGTTATGTAATTAGTTTTAGTCCTAGTGAAGGGCTTTGGGGGTGAAGCGCCTGCAAGGTGATGAACAGGAAGGTGAACACACTCTATGGTATCCTAACTGCATGAGGCATTTTGAAATTCACAGCCAAGCCTCTTTGCAACACCGTATTCTCCAGGGCTAAGTTACATAGGGTGCAACCATGTGGGCTTAAACTCTAGAGGCCTGGGTGCTACCTTATGCCACCTGCTTAACTTTGCCTTTGGGTTCTCGTGGGAATCAAAAGAGATGGTGCATATGAATGTGTTCGGTAAACTGGAGGGCTCTGGACAGCCTGAGTTGTCATCACTTCTATACCTGCACAAGAGATTTGGATCTGGCAGGTGTGGATCATGTGTGACTATGCCCTTGTGTGAAGGGGTCTACGTGAGCCCCTTGATAGTCCTTGTGTGGGCAGGAAAGGGTTTTCTTAGAATAAATACTGGATGTCGGCTTTGCTGGCTTATTATTATTTGTTTTGGAGGTGTACTCCACCTACTTGCAAGGGGTTGAACTAACTGCTGGAATGAATAGGGCAGGCATTTTTAGATAAGTATTATCACACAATGATCCAATCAATGTACACCGCCATGTAAAATCTGCTTGGGTAATACTGCACCTTGTCATTTTTATGAGCGTTATTTACAACTGAGGGCTGGTTCCAGGTTATCAGCTCGGTATGTACTTCAGGCTCAGTGGCCTCAAGTCCAACATGTATGTTGTAGAAACCATTCTGGTTCAAAGCAACTTTTCAAGAGTTGGCAAAACCTGCAGAGGAGCCATAAGGTCTGTACAAGCTATTGCTGGCACCATTCACAAATCCATCTGCCTGTCATCAGTGCCTCAGATCCTCTCTGAAATTCTGATCCAAAATCATATCAGCTCTGTAATTGGTTCCTATGGGTCCACAGGGTGACATCCCTGGAAACTGGAAATCAAGCTGCCCTCTAGAAGTTAAACCCTTTAAGTTCACACATGATGGATAGGATACGTTATTTATCTGTACAAGGCCCCAGAGGGAACAGGACATCTCCTTGGTGAAAGCTGAAAGAATATAGGTCTTGGAAATTCAATTCAGGCATGCCTGCATGTGAAGGAAGCAGGAGCCAAATTAAGGCTCAGAAAAGCTTCTGAACAGCAGGTAAGTGGCTCCAAAGAATCTAGAAGATATCAGAGGAAGGATCTGCCCCATTCTGCAGCATTAACCAGAATAGAGAGGGACCCAATGGACAAGTATGTCCCATCTACCCAGAGAACTGTTCTATCTCAATGACATTACTAATATACAGCTGGCATGATTCTCTTTGCCCCTTTTCATGCTCATTAAAGCTTCTGATTTTGACTTCCAATGCAGGAGAGGGTATGTACAGAGAAGTCACCATGACACCAAGTCTCGGGCTCTTTGTTTTATATATATGTAATTTCTCATTACAAATTAACAAATTTCCATTTTGACGAGGCTTCTCGGGAGTCATTTTTTCCTCTCTGAACCTAATCAACTCTTATTTCAGACTTGCAAAGCTGATATCCAGACCTCAAATCAGGAATGAGTATGCAGCCTGAGTGGCAGGCCACCATACCTTCCACCTGATTCTTAATATCTACTAAGTGACCACAGCCTTAAAATCCTGTTCTAGACTCTTCCATGACAAATCAGTGGGACTTGGAATGGGAGGCCTCTATTGCAGCCCTGGCCCTGAATGACATGGCCAACCTCCAACAGCTTGGTAAATGTTTCTAATGGTAGTACCAACCTTAAGTGTGATTTCAGGAATTGGAGAGCTGGCTTATATTACCCCAAATCAAAATTATTTTCTAGAATATTGTCATCTATATTTTCATAAGAATGCATATCACAAATAGAAAAAAGTCATCATGTCATTTTTTAAATATTGCTTTGCACATGATCCAACATCTAGTGATGGCTTTAAACTCCTGCATGCACCAAGAAGCAACATACTTATGGACTCAAAGATCCTTTGTAAATAAATTGAGCCAGGTCCACAGGACAGATGTTTAAGCCAGGCCAGTGAAAACAATGTTTTTGAAGTGTGTACATTATTAGAGTAAACACTTTGTGGTAGTCAAGTATAAATTTAGAATATAAACTTGTATTTTAAAATTCTATTTTTGTATCAAAAAAAGTCCTGCATGTAGGAAAAAAAAAAGAGATGAAATATACAGGGTTAACAATGAGATATGGTATGATTCTAGCCCTTGCTTTTACTTTTGTTTTCTCCAAATGTTCTGTAAATCTTTATTACTTTTATAGTGAAACACAGATTACATTCTAATATTCTAAGTTACCCTTTAAAGAAACACATGCAACTGAGAATAATGAAATTAGAGACTGCGTGAATGTTTTAACTAATTTCCTTGCATGTTGCAAACAATACAGAAAAATCATGATTAAGCATGTGGACTGAGGCAGGCTTTCAAATAAGACAGTAGACCTAATAAGACAGCCATTGCCAGGAATGAACTGTGAGGAGTTACCTGAAGGCCTATTGCCTGGTGCCTGGGGTAGGGTTGGTTTAACCTGACCCATCTGTGTCCAGAAGTGTCACGAGCAAATTGCCTTTGCAAATCCCCAGTGTGACCAAATCCTTGGCCAAAACAAGGGTTGCTGTTCTGGTGCAGTCAGGAAGGTTATGTTCTGTCTTCCATTTCTGAGAATGAGTAGAGGATGGACTCCAGAAAAGAAAGCCAGAAGAAGTCTCAGATTCGGACACTACCAAAAGCACAATGAAATTAAAGGAGTAAATCTGGATCTTGGTGGAGGCACTCAACCATTCCAGTTGCCCTGAAACTGAATGAACCTTGCATTGATGAACACTCCCGATTCTCCTTTACACCCATGGTTGAAACAAAAGCAGAACTTTCATAACATGTTTCAAACACCTGAAGTTTCTGGGGCAGATTAACCCTTGCCTCTGCATAAAGATAATTAGCATTTAAAGTCTACTTCCAAGAGAATAAGGAGTTCACATCACTAACACCAACCTTTCTAGGTTACCTGCCCCTCCCACCTTTGAAAGAAAACAAAGCTCCTTGGAAAATACACTATAATAAGCAAATTGGCTTCAAACATTTTTTTAAAAGATGTCCACACTGGGCAATTGGCACATATTCATACCTCATTTACATGAAACTTCCTACTGCCTGTGGTTAAACTTCCTGAGAAATAGGAAAGGGCTACAGGTTTAATTTGACCCACCTTGTGTCCAGAAGTGTAATGATGAGGGTCAGTTGGAACACCTTTGCAAATCTCTAAAAGCCACCTCTTCTGACCACCTTTTTAGCTTGCTCTCCCAAATCCAGACTTTCTGTGAGAAAGGCATGCGAACAGCGCCACCTCTGGGCTAAGTGTGGTTCCTCTCAGCTTCCTAGCCCAAAATCAGGAGGAAATGCCCTAATTTGGGGACAATGGATCAAGTCAAGACTTGAGTTCCCTTAGAGAATGAGTGGAATGGTGTATAAAGACTCCTGGGGGCATTATCAGAACCATGGGCATTAAACTGGAATGGAAACTACTAAGAAGTGTGTGTGGAGGAGAGTTACATTTCAAATGGGGAGATTCTGAGATGAGAAAAGCTATCAATCAAATGCCAGGAGACAAAGCACAATTCCTCATATTTGGGGGTGTGGAATACCTGTGGGTTCTTTGCTTCTTGATGCCTGCTGGCATCACTCTGGGCTGATGGGACAAGTGATATGAAGAGCAATGGGAGGTCTACACCACTCCCTTCTCTGCTCCAGACCAATAAAGCTGGACAGTGGGAATCACATTGCTCTTTGTACCACACAATTTGATCTACTTGTCTGGGAAAAAGAGACTGTGAGAGTTGAGCAGGTGGGTGATCAGGCTGTGCTTGGCAGATGGAGGGACTCGGTAAACACTGTTCAATCAATGAAAAAAGCAGCTGGGAGACACCTGCCTGTGCTCCAGCTCCCTTTTTCAGTCTGAGTCCCTGGTGTTCAACCATAGCTCCACAGATCAGCCCTGGAACATTCACTGCCCCTCCTGATTCTCCAAACATCACTTTGACTGGGATTGTAAAGAGAAGTCAGAGAGACCTCATCACTTCTGTCCCTGAGCAAGATCTAAAGCCTGACCTAGGGCTATCATGCTACGCCCCAGAGTGGGTGCCGGGATTGAAGATGAAGGGGTCAAGCCACTGTTGCCAACGACCAGACACTGTTCTTGTCCCTGAAGGGGGCAGGTGATGAAACACAGTGTTTCTAGGAACAATGCATGGTGGTGCATGTTTATTCTACATCTGGTCACAGCAAATCTCACACACCCAGACGACAGCTAGGCCGAGAATGCATGTGGCTACCAGCAGCTGGAGGAAATGGAAAACCATCTATTGTTGCACATGGGCACGCTGGGCATAAAGCACAGCTGCCTCACTGGCCTACTCAGAGGCACTGAGACCACACTCCCATCTTCAGGCCCCAGGAAAATCTCTAAAAGGTGATTCCTGTTTGGAGTTTCCAAAGGTGATTCTTTTTTGGAGCTTCTAAAGTCTTGAGTGCCTGTGGGAGCCAAGCCCTAGTTCCAACAAATCATTGAGTCCAGGATCTGCCAGAGACTGAAGCATCTGGAGCTGGTGTCAAGGCAGCCTGGGGGCTAAAAAGAAGCCTCAGGCTGGGCCGCAGAGCAGCCCTGGGGTTCAGGAACGCCGCCGATCCTTTCTGCGGAGCTTGTGTCCCACCTGGGATCCTCGCTGAGCAGCTTTCACCAGGCCTTTGAACTGTCCCTGCAGCTTCACCTTCTTCCTGCAGGTACAAGGAACAGAAGGGACACACCTCACTGAGAACAGGCGATCCCCCTTCCCATTTCAAAAGATGGCTCCCTCCACACCAGCAGGAATGGGGGAGGAGTATTGCCCAGCAGTGGGCAGCACGTGATCTGGGCAGACCATGTGCTACCTATCATGTTTAAAAGGGCAGTTCAAGTTAACAATACCTGTAGGTACCAAATACATAAAGGTGCATTCTAAAAAGTAAAATCAAACCAACCCAGAAGTGACCTGAGCAACTGAGTTGAGAGTAATGAGAAAAAACCCCTCCAGAGCACAGCTCCTTGCCCCATGACCCCACCCCTGCACAGCACTATACCTGCGGTTGAGTTTCGTTCTGTTGAGGGGTATGTAGGCATAGGGGTCCAGCCGACCTTTCTTCTTCACGTCACCCTTTGCTTTCTGCTCATCCAGAGAAACAGAGTCAGCTAGGAATACGGGGTTCCCCTTCCACCCACCCCCTCTGATTTGACGGGCCTCACATCCTCCCTTCCCCTTATTCTCTGCCTTAGGTGGTGCCAAAGAATTTCCGTGGCTCTGGAAGGTCATCCAACAAAGGCCTAAACTTCAGATGCTAACAAGACCTCAGTGTGCCCCTCAATCTGGCTCCATAAAGGTGCCTCTCCAGGACAGTGATGGGCACAGCTACCCTGCCCTTTCTCAGATGCTCTGCCAGGAGACCCCTTGTCCCCACCTGCAACTCTTACCTTGGCCTTATATTCAGCCCCAGGTGTAGTCTTCTTGGCCACAGGGCGATGGATGCCAGAGCCTCCAGCTAGAGAGGGAGCACAGAGGCCATGAGTCAGACAAAGCCAGGGCAGCTCCTCCTAGGAAAAGGCAGTGGGCACCTTCTCTTCGGAGAGCTACTGGGAAGATAGGTCATGACTTCATGACCAAGGACAAAGACGTTTTTTGAGAGGGGACTATACATTGATCTGACAGACCACTGGGTTCCTCAGACTGACCCAAATCCACAGAGACCTACTAGTGATCTCTGAAAACATATATATTCTCCACTAACATAAAATACCCCATACTTGTCAAAGCGAAATCTGCTCCATTTGTTCTAGGAGAAAGAACCCAGGCTTTGAAGTCAGACAGATCAGATTTCAACTCCCAGCTCTAACTTCAAGCAAGTCTCTTAACTTTCTGGAGCTCACTTCACACTAACACTGTGAGACAGAATGGCAGCTCTTACTATACCATACAGATGTGAAAACTGCAGCTTAGAGAGATCAGGATGCTTCCAAAGTCAGTGTCATTTCTAGCCTAGACTTCAACAGAGTTGTGGATGGAACCCTACAATGCCAACTCAGGAGGACTGAAGCGACCCAGACAAACCCTTTATAGGTGAGAAACTAGAAGCTCAGAGAAACAGCATAACTGAGCCAAGGTCACAGAGCTAAGAGCAGAAGGGCAAATAGTCTTGAACCCAGGCCTCCTGGCTGCATCGTCTGGTACTACTGCTTCTGTACCACACCACCTCAGAGAGAATAGGTGAGCTGGGCCCTGGCTTGTGGGGCCACAAAAGGAGGAGCCATGAGGCTCTCTAGCTGGTTTAGGATGCCATGGGGCTCAGAGGACACATGGGACCCTGATTCTGGAATCAGGACCTTCCCATAGGAGCCCTTGGACCTCCAGATGCATAACAAGGGCTCTACTATGAGGCCTTGGGGACAGGGGCCCTGGAGGGCTGCCCTGGGGGGAAGGAGGCAGAGGTGAGGTGATAGATGCCTCCACTGGCTTTGGGTATCTCTAATGGCTATTGTGGAGAGAGTAACGGCCCGGGGCCCAGGGACAACTGTATAGGGGAACCCTCCTAAGCAGGTCCAATACTAACCTTCCTAACTGCCACCTTCGACACAGGCCAAACATGGCCTGACTCAGGGCCAGACAAAGGAGGCAGACAGCTCCCAGGAGAAGGGGTGGCTGCAAGGCTCACAGAAAGCCTGGGTGTGTGGGGACGAGATGAGGCTCAGGGACTCCCCAGAAAGGCTAGGGGTTCTAAGCACGGATCTCCTAATCCCCAGGCTCTCCCTTGGCCCCTAGACCCAGTCTTAAGTGACTTATCAGCCAATCTTTGCTGGTGCCAACTGAGTGCAACCAGGTCATGCAACCTTGTGGCTCTGCCTGCAACAAACCCCGCCTAATGCTGGTGACAGGGAATAGAGTTCCAAGAGAGAAGAAGGGAAGCCTCACCTTGGTACTGAGGGGGCATCTCCAGCTCCTCCTCGTCAGCCTCTTTCTGATGCTTGAGCTTCTGGTGTTTTTTCTATAATGAGGTAAGCAAAGCTTGTGAATGAGGAGACATGATTACTATTAGTGAGAATAGTAATAGTAATGGGAAAAGCAGTCATACACTGCATTAGCAGGAAAGGCCCTCTGCCGAGCACTTGATCACCTACTCACAGATGAGGACACTAAAGATCAGAGAGGGCAAGTAACTAAGATCACACAGTTAGGCAGTGGAAAAGCAAGATTCTGAGCTTCTGTTGGCTGCTCCACTGCTCTGTCTCTCCACACTAAACTCTCCCACAGGGCTACAAGTGCCCATCTGGCATGTTGATCTTCAAGGCTTAGCAGGGAAAATGAGATTCTCAGCCTCCTTGGCGAGAACAGATTTACCAGTTCTTTGCCTCACATGAACTCCACTCCACTCTAATAGTCAAATGCTCACTGACCCCCTACTAACTGCTAGGCCCTGGGGACAGAGAGGATAGGACCCATTCCTGTGCTCCAGGGGCTCTCAGGCAGGTGGGAGACCCCTGCACATATCAGTCATTATAGCTCCTCAACAATGCTATTATTCTAGAAGCTGTGAGCACAGGGCAACAGGACAAGTCACCTTGCCCAAGTATATCCAACAGAAAGCAATTCAGCACTTACTACATGCCAGCACCGCATTAGGTGCTCCAAGGGGGAGGGGTGGGACTGACAGCAGCCTAGCCTGCTGGGAGTTTTGAACCTACAAACTGACAACCAGGCCAGGCAAAGGGGCATTATGTAGATCTGAGATCACAAGGCTGGCCGCCACACTGCGCATTCCTGAGGTACATACTCCTCAGGGCAATCCTGAGGCAGGGGGCCTTCAGGGCCCCATTCTGAGAAACATTCACTGGCTTAAAGGCCAGGTAGAGGAGAAGGTGTGCCAGGTAAAGGAAATAGGCTGGCGCACACACAGGGTGTCTGGGGAATGGGAGCTCTCAGTTCCATTGGCTGAGGCCCAGTAGAATGGGCTCCTGGTGGAGAAACAGAAACTGGCTGGAAACGGGACTTTGGCTACATCACAGAAGGTAACAGCTCTGCTCACTGGCAACTGCAGTTGTTGCTTGTACCCCAGCATTTTAATGTTGCTCTGTGGGCAGGAGTGGGATTTAGCAACTGCCATGTGAAAAAGCTTCCGGGGATCTTGACAGCAGGTGATGATTTGCCATGCGCCAACTATAGAGTGTGGCCACCCCAGGTTTCTCTCTGTGCCTTGAGGCAAGGCACCCCAGTCCTGCTGGGCCAAATCATAGGGGCATTCTTGGAGGGCCGTGGTCAGTTCCTCCTAGCCAGAAACAAGAGTAGGCTACAGAGGAATTGCAAAGCCACATATGAGGATGTGCTAAAGCAACCAGGGAGGCCATGGCCAGAAAAATATTTCCTGGAAAAATGCAATAATAATAATACCATGCTACTTACTTAATGTCACTAAGTGCCATACTTTACATGTATGCCAGGATTTGGGTTCAGGCAGTCTGGGCACAGAGACATACTTATTAACAACCCCTAGGACCTTGGGCAGGTTACTTATCTTTTCTGAGCCCTTCTGGAAATGAGGATCACAAAGAATCCCCATCTCAAGTGAGGATTAGAGAGAGCCAAGCCCCCTCCCTTGCCGCAAGGTGGTCAACCATGACGTTGTCTCCGGCGTATGCACACCACACCCCATGGACTGCCGGCTGTGCACATCCTTGAGGCTCAAGCTGTCAGGACCAAGGCTTAGGTCTGAGGCCCCCAGCCCTCCGTCAGCAGGAATTACTCACACTTCTGACACCCAAGTCTTCCATCAGGTCAGCCATCTCTTCATCCTCCCCTGGAGCCAAAAGGAAGAGAGGCCTGTGAGTACTCAGGGAGGTTCTCCTGTTTTCCCAAAGCTCACCCAAATTTCATTCTGCCTCCTGGCTCATCAGGTTGAGGGAGCTGCCAACCCCAGCTCCAAAAATCCTATGGGAGACAAAACCCCTGAACACTGACCCTTTCCTCTTCCCATCCTAGGTCTCAGGGACAATAGACCCTCAAAGAAGTGGTGATCCCACTTCGGTGGTAAATAAGCTCTCTTTGCAGTTCTAAGAAAGCCCCAGGTTTCCTGGGGAGCCAGGCACTCCTGTAGCCCCATATATTTCACTTTGCCGGGAGGACTGCTTTATTCTCCTACCTGAGAACCTCTGCAAGATGAAAAGAGTTCTGGAGATTAGCTGTACATCAATGTGAGTGTATTCAACAGTAGTGTACTGTACACTTAAAAATGATTAAGACGGTAAATTCTGTTATGTGTATTTTACCATAATTTTTAAAAAGCTATCAGTGTGTGTGTGTGTGTGTGTGTGTGTGTGTGTGTACATACATATAAATAAAAGTATGAAACCGATCAGTTGGAAAGAAGACAAACTCAAGTCAAGTCAATCAATACTCAGATGATGTCACAAGAGAGCGTATGACTAATTGCTGAAGACTGGTCAGTCTCTGGGCTTGCCAGGAGTTCTGATGGAACAAGGCCTGAAGGCTAAAGGGCCAGGGAAAGGCCTTAAAGAAGGACTGGAGCTGAATCTTATAAAACAAGGAGGGTTTAGAAAGGTAGAAGGAGAGGGGAGAGGCGTTTTTAGCATCAGGAAGGGAATAAGGAGACAGGAATTATCAAGGGTGAGAGGGGAGCAGTGACGAGACCAAATCAGGAAATAGTGTCATCACATTTTTACCCTGCAAGTACATGTGCTGTTCAGGTTCCCATTTCATTTTCACAACAACTCTGAAGTTGGTATTGGTATTATACCCATTTTGGCAGAGAGAGGTTAAATAATTGTCCAGTCACACAGCTGGTCAATTTGGTGCAGAGGCAGTGTGAGAACACTGGTTAGGAGGCTGCAGTGAGTAAAGGGCCCAGGGATCATAGGAGCGGGGGCCAAACAAAAGAGGAAGAAAGACAGATACATTTTAGAAGACCTATGCTTTTGTGATCTAACGAATGATATATGCAGAGAGGGAGCAGGAAAGACAAAACAGGACTTGGAGATGTCACCTGAGTGGCTCCTGGACAACAGGAGACAATGGAATCAGGGAATTAGGAGAATCTGAGGCTGGCTCTTTCCACCTCTAAGTGAGATTCTGGGCCTCAGCCAAATTTAAGCTTTTGAAAAAAAAAAAAAGGAGAAGGAAAGAACACAACAGAATAGAAACCAAGAAAGTGCACTGCGCATGGTAAGCAGAAGTATTGCATTTTGAAAGTTTTGTTTGAATTATAGAACTGTATAAATGGCTTGGTTACAAAATTAAAAGATTTCTTCATGTGGTCAAAAAAGAGTGAGAAAGTTGTCTTAGTTACGAGCTCCTTATATCTGTTTTTATCTATGCTTCCTCAACAAATGCTCATGGAATGAGTGAATGAACAACTAAGCAAATGAATGAACAATAGAGTACAGCTGTGGTCCAGGCCAGGAGCAGCTGCATTCCCAGAGTGGGCAGGCGGCCTCACCTTTAGTGCCTTCCTCTTCCTCCATCTTGCTGGTGGCAGTGTCCTCGTCCTCCTCCCGGATGATCAGCCGGCCATCGGAGCTCACTTTGAAGCCATGGTCCTTCTTCTTGCCTCGCCCAGGCCCAGGCTGTGTGGCTGGCATGGCAGAGTTAGGCAGTGAGGAGGTGGAAGGTCAGTCACACCCTCATCCTAACCAACAAGCCCAGGTCTGTGCCCTGGATGGGTGTCCGAAGCACAATGGTGTGCATGTGTGAGGGTGAGGGGCACCCACTGGACTTCAGGGAAGTCACTCCCCACCCTGAACCTGGCACTAAGGCAAGCCTGTTTCCTGAGCCTACGGGCCAGCTGCTTCTTGCTTACCTAGGACTCGCTGGGCCACCTTGGGGTCCAGGAAGTTGAGGGGCTCATCCCCGCCACCTTCCTTCAGCCATGCCCGGCTCTTCTGCCGGGTCAGCCTCCGCTGCTCCTTGCCCCGGCTCCTTTCCTCCTCCTCATTGTCCTCATCCTCAGAGTCAGCCAAAATCTCCTCAATGCTAAGGACAGAGAAGCCCCAAGTCAGGGCACTCCCAGGAGAGGCAGAAGCAGCCAGGAACTGGGTGGACTCTGGGTTGGGGAAGACCAGGTCCCCAGGACCCTACCACTGGTCTCACCTGTCACCTTTGCCCTGGGCAGGCTCCTCCTCCTCTTCTTCCTCTTCCTCCTCAGCCTGGCTCAGAGCGCGGTGCCTCTTGGCACGGGCCTCAGCTTTCCGGATGTTGACCAGGACTTTGTGGTACTCCTCAGGCAGCAGCCCCTTCACTAGCTCAAACCTGAAGGGCAATGAAGCTCTGTTGATGTGCACTGGCCAGAGGGCGCCACCCAGTTAGGAGGTGTACAGCCAGAGCCCTTCTGGCCACAGGGGAAGGACTTGGTTCCCCTGCCCAGCTTTTTCTCTGTTGGGTCTTGAAACCCCTCTACTTCTTCCCTGTTCCCCTGTTCCCCACATTCAGAACACAGACCCAAACTTGCGGATGAACTTGGTGAACAGGTTCCGAAGCTTCATGCGGAAGTGCCGCCGCATATCGTCTGATAGCTTCCCGATGGCTTCCATCTGCAGGGTGGAACACCAGGGTTTCAGTGGGAGGCTGCCTCCACCTTGCCTGCCCCAGATGAGGGACATAGGAGGACCAGGCTCGGCTAAGAAGTGAGGGCAAAAATGGCCTTGTTCCTGGCTCAGCCCTTGGTCCAATCAGCCTCTGCAGTCTGGCAGCCTCCATTTTTCCCCTAAACCCTCCTTTATGACAATCCCTGACCACCCTGCTGAGATTACAGCTTGAGATCTTTCGAACAGGGTTTGGTACCTTACATGCATTATTTCATTGAATCCTTAGAGCAACACAGTGAGGCAGATAATAACACCCCCAATTTACAGATGAGAAAACTGAGGCACAGAGTTAAGTAGTTGCTAACTGGCCACAAAGGAAGGAGTTAGCCCAGGTCTAATTTCATGGCCCACACATGGTCTCCAACTAGGTTTCTCTTAGTTCCATATGTCTCTTCTATCATCCTGCCTTAATCTCTGGCTGGACTCTTCTCAAGCCTTCGTGTGGCCTGGTTTGGGAAACGTGGGTGGCTCGTATTATCTGCAGTGTCTTTCAGTGGGGCTAAGGATAGGGCCCCACTGATCCTTTGAAGGGCTTTTTATAAATTCTAATAACTCCAGAACAGATCTCTGCTCTGGCTGTTCTCCCATCTTTGGTCCCCAGTTAGGCTGTAGGTGTTGGAGGGTGGGCAAATTATCCTGACTCTAACCTGCCCCTTCTCACCTTGACCCAAGGCCAGGTACAAAAATTATAAGCAAGAGGAACCTGGAGGTCTAATATGATTCAACCCAGCAGCAAGCAGGAAACTGAGGCAGCAGGTACAGTGCACAGAGGGTTTGAAAGGCATCTTGCTGCACACTTTATGCCTGGCTGGAGTGGGCCAAGAAGCCAGTACTAGAGGGCTCTTTCTGCAACCCAGCAGGGACACCCAGAAGAGCCTCCTCAAACTCCAAAGGTCAAAATGTAAGCAAGAGAAAAAAGTGAGATGAGAGCCGTGCCAGGGAGAGCCCAGAGTCTCAGTCCCGAGCTTTGGGTTCTGTTCCCAGGACTGCTCTCAATAGCACTGTGACCTGGGGAAATCTCTGGCCTCACTTTCCTCATCTATAAAATGTGGGTGGCCCTGCCCACTGGCCTTTGCCCTGCCAGAGCCCTTGCTTCTGTGGAGGAGCCAAGGGGGGTAACATGCAGCACTATGCCCCTTCTTCAACTCCACCAGGTTGGCATTCTCCTACTGGTCCCTTCCAGGGCACCTGCATGACCTTCTGTTGCACAAGATATCGTGTAGTTAAAATATGTTGAAATTTTCTGGCCTTGCAGCTCATTGGTTCCATGATACCAGCTTGGAGGCCACGTTACCACTAAGAGGAAAGTGGGTACTTACCACCAGCTGTACATGCTTGGCCAGGTGTGCCACATCCATGACAACCACTGCCACCTTGATAAAGCCCAGCGCTGATTTGACCACGTCACGTGTACGGGAGGCTAGGAGCAGGCACACATTTTCCAGCAGCTGCTCTACCGTGCTGGTCCCCATCAGACCTGTGATGGTCAGAGGGCCACTGTTAGAGATACCTAGAACTCCACCCAAACCTGAGACCTTGCCAAGTCACCAGAAGGGGAGCTTCCATGTGCCTAGCATGGTTCTGATCACTTTCCATGGAGTATCTCCTCTGGTTCTTCAGCCATCCTAGGAGGAGGTGCCATTTTTCACTTCTATTTTTAGAGGCAAGAGAGTCAGCTTCCAAGAGATTCATAAACATACTGGTAAGAGGCAGAACCAGGACTAAAATTGGGGAGGGGACCTATCTCCTCAGATCCACTTGAGAATGGGAAGTGAGGCAGCTGTGGGGAGGTGGGAGGGCCAAGCTGGGGGGCAGAGGAGATGGGAGGTGGCTGGGCTTGGCTCCAGCTTTTCTTCCTCCCTCCTGTGACCTTTCCTCTAGCTAGGAGCCACCCGGCCCTAACCTTCTGGGCATTTTCCTACTCTGAGGGCTTCCCAGGCTTTCAAGGAAGTTGCATTTACCTTTAAACTCGAAAAGAAGGTGGGTCAGGGCCAGGATGCTACAGCTGACCATCGTGACAGCACCCACAAGGCCGGGGTAGATCAGGATGAGGTAGCGCTGCAGGGCCTCTGGGAGGATAGAGGGCAGGACAAGTTGTACCAGGGCAGAGCCCAGCCCACACACTGCATCCTGGGCCCACTGGGGAGGGGGATTATGGCCAGAGAGGAGCAGCCTGCTCAGGTCCAGAGCCAGACAACACTCCCTGCCTTTTCTCTTTGACCGGTGGTTTTGAGGGGTACTCCCCCGACGCCTGGGAGCAGAGTGTTCACCCCAGCCCCATGTCACTTGGGCCTCACCTTCTTGGCTCGGCCCAAACCGAAGGAAAGCGTGGCCCATTTCCACCAGCAGGGCAAAAGCATTCTTCCGAGCACCCACTGATACCTCTTTGGTACACAGGATCACCTGTCCAGAGAGCCCCATAAGCACATACTCCTGAGCTAGCCACCTTGAGGTTGGTGGCATGAGGCAGAGGGGCCAGGTAAGTGCATCCATGCTCCTGGGCAGTATATCAAGCCCACCCCCAGCCCCAATACTGCCCTCCTCTGATCCCGACAGGCCTTTAGGAGCCACACTCCAAGGAACCCCCAAAACACCCACTGCCCTAAATCCCTTACCTCCGGGACAAGGGCTGTGATGAACTCCTCATGCTCCGCTGTGAGCTTCTTCACAATATGTATGAGGCATTTCAAACGGGGCTACAGGACAGAGGGGACAACAGTCAGAACCCCTCAATGCTGCCCCAGTCCCTAAGCATCTCTACTGTGGTCCTCCCCTTGGGCAGAGCAGGGCTGCCCTGGAGTCTTCACCCTCTTGGCAGGCGAGGAAGTTGTCCGCAGAGAGTCCAGCAGAGTCTTCTTCAAGTCGTCTAGGTGGCTCTGCACGAAGTGGGCCCCGGGGCCCTGGGGACTAGCACACACCTCCTCCAACACACGGTAGGCCTTCTTCTGTACTCCATGGGCCTTGCTCTGGAAGGGCACATGCAGAATAGAGATGGGTGAGGAGGGTGCACTGGGGGTCCACCACCCATCTGATGACACTCCCAGAGTAGTCACCGTTAACTGTGGCCAGTACCAGAGGGGATTCAGAGAAGCTGGTCCTGCCTCCTGGACTTTATGAAGTCTGATAAGAGGGGCAGCGGAGTATGGACAACAAGAGGCTAGCTCTGCTATGTGGGGATGCTGTGGGGAGAAAAGCCAACCCAGACCTCCAATTCATTCCACTAACCCACTTCTAAGCAACACTCATGCCA
>NW_011889019.1:1775963-1782238 GCF_000151845.1 Pteropus vampyrus
GGTGGGGGAAGTCAGGGTGAGGAGGACAAGGGGCCTTGAAGAAGCTCATGAACGATAATCATAGCTTGCATCTAATCAAGTGCGCATCAGGTATCAGGCACTGTTCCAGGTGCTTTACCAGAGTTAACTCCTTCAATCCTTACAGCAACCCTGCTGAAGGTAGTTAGTACGTCCACCCTACAGATGAGGGCACAGAGGCAGAGTGAATAAGCAACCTGTCCAAGGTCACACAGCCCGTAAGTGGTGGATTTGAACCCGGGCAGTGAGTCTCCAGGGTTCTCATTCTTACAGCCCTAGCAGGCTATAACGCCTCTGAAGGAAAGGGTCAATCAGGCCTGACAGTAGAGCTGGAACATTCACTATCTCAAGTCTTTCCTAAATCATCCCAGAGATAATCCGCAGGCTTCTGCTAGACACACACTCTAGCTCCCTGGGCTGCCTCAGCTCAAGTGGCGCTTTTTACCTGGTGAAGTCAGAGCTAGCAGGGTCGAGCACCTTCTCACTGGCTTTTTCCAGGAAACCATTCGCCAACTGGCAGCCCCAAAGGGATGAGAAAGAGGGAGTTGTTGAAGAGAGAAATACAGAGCAGCAGCAGGTCTCAGAACTGTGCCCTCTTCTCTATCTCCCTTCACCCCACAGTTTAGAAACCCTGAGGCCAGCCCAGCCGCCACCACTGGTTATCTGGGCCCCTGTTCTCCAGCTGGCAGAGGCCCAAGTGAGGCTTGGTGGTTAGGGTCTCGGCCTTTCCCGTACACCCACCCAACAATCACTACCTGAGAGCTTTCCTCTTCATGTGTCAGCTCACCTGAGGCTCGGTAATGGTGAGATAAGTTTTGATGGTTTCCAGAACAGCCCGGCGAGGGGCTGGGGTGTCCCCAGCTGCGACAGGCTGCCCATACAGGTTAAAGAGGATTGGCAGAAAGTTCTTGGCAAAGCGGCTCACTTCGGCACGGTCAGCCTCTGGCAGAAGGACCAAAGTTTGCATAAAAGGGGCAGGAGTTGAGTCCACTGAGATGCAGCCCAGAGGCATCCTTCTGGGGGACCTATGACAGGACCATGGATGTGGGGCTTCTCTGGGACAGGAGAGGTTGAGGCCACAGCACAGAGAACTCGGTGCCACCGTGGTCTATGCTCTCCCACAGCTCCTGTCCTGGGGCCAGCAAAACCCTGCAACACTGACTAGATAACTTCTCACAGCCGTCAGCACATCGGGAATAAGGAGAGAAAAAGGGCAGGTTTCTGTGTCTTTGGGTCTCCAGCAGAAGCCCCAGGTCCTTGCAGAGGGTGAACTATGGCTCAGGTAATGAGCCATAACAGGTCAAAAGATGGGGTCAGGGGACCCATGCTGTTGCAGCTACCCTCCCACTAGCTCCCAACCCCAGAGCCCACATGCACCTGCTTCACAGCCCTTGGTGATGAGGGTGCGCAGGGCCTGGCACACGGTGACTCTCAGGTCCGGGCGCTCACTGATAGCTGTACCCAATGTCCGCGCCAGCCCTTTGAAGGAGGTGGCCACATCTGTGGGCCTTGTGCAGAAACCAGGCAGAAGGGTCCAGATCTGGAGGGAAACAACAGTAAAGGAGAGTGACACTCGGCAGCCTGCACCCCCGCACTGTCAACCCACATCCCCCCAACTGACCCTTTACCTGCCACTGTAGTGTGTCATAGATCTTGGACTCTACCGTGCTGCCCGCCTGGGCCAGGTCCATTGCTAGAGTGTGACACAAGGACATAGTATGACCCTGAGCACCCTCCTGGCCACCAGGCCTCATTTTCACCAAAACCAAAAGCCCAGTGATGAGGACAAGAATGTGGGTGATTCCCCTCCACCCCATAGATTGAAACTGTTCCTTCTAAAAACCTAAAATGACCTGTATAAAATAGAAAAGGGGTGTCTCCCCATAAGCTTACTCCCCCAGGTTGGCCACTCTCTCTTCTTATATTTCTTTAAACACACATACATTTTAAAAAACATAAACAGGATTTTACTATACATAATTGTTCTGAAACCTTGTTTTACGCGACAATTATAATAAAGTTGGTAACACCTATTGAGCAATTTCTATGTGACAGGCTGTGTAATGGGCACTTACATGATCATTTCTTTTAACCTTCACAATGTCACAATTATCATCCTCATTTTACAGATGAAGAGCAGATCCAGGAGTTGAATAAACTTGCCCAAAGCCAAAATGGTGTGGCTGAGCTGAGACGGAATCGAATCTATTCGTCTCACCATCTACTAAACATGCCCATGTCAAGTCTCTTTTTTTCTTTACAATGACCCCATTGTGTCCCACAGTGGGCTTTACCAGAACTAACTTCACCGAAACCCTATTGAGGGACGTGTCAGTTGTCTTAGTTTTTGGTAAGGACACCTCTTCATATGCATAAATCACTATGTACTTGTCTAATTATTTCCTTAGTGGAAGAGGAGACCAAAGTCTGCCTGCCACAGGGCAGGGACCTATAATGGGGAAAGGCCAGGCTATGCCTCAGAGCAGAGGGAAGGTACAGGCCCACTGAGTTAGGCATTTAAGCACTGGCTGGCCACCTGTTTGGCAGAGGAAGACTATCAAGTGGGGTGGGGTGCTGGACCAGAAGTCCTTCTCGACCCCCTTCTAGCTGAGGTTCCAGGACTGCAGTGGGCCCCATACCTTTGCTTTTCAGAGTGGTAGCCAGGGGCAAGAAGTAGGCAGTGAAGAAACCAAGTCGTGTTTCCCGGACATTGTCCCGGATGACGGGCAGCAGCCAGCTCCGTGGGAAGTCCAGAGTCTCTCTGGGAGGAGACAGGGATGGCCCAGTGAGGAAGAGGTGACAGCTTGGAGGAGACAGCATACCCAGAAGGTCCCCTGAACTAAGGAGCAGTGTAAACCCTGCTCCGACCTCTTGATGACTCCTGCACTGCACAGAGACTTCACCCAAAGGAGTGTACACCCTTCTGGGGAACAGCAAGCTGTCTGACCCTCTTGGAGTTCATACAGAAACCATCTAGGGTCACACTTACTCAGAGCCATCAATTTCCAGAGGCACAGCCTGCAAAACCACCTCAGGTCCCATGCTGGCCACTGCAGCCCCCACTGCCTGGTCCAGAGCTGCTGTGTGGGGAAAATGTGGGGAGAGGCGCAGGTCACACAGGGACTGGAGGCACTGGAGCAGAAACGAGAGATTATACGTGAAGAGGTGCTCACAGGGGAGGCACCCGTGGCTAAGTGAGCCAAAGCCTATAAGACAACGAGGTCAGGAGCGTGGGCCCAGGTTAACCTCTAGGTCAGAGTTAACAAACCAATAACCAAATGTAACCCACTGATATGTCTGACCCCTCCCCAATGCACCAGAAATTTTTTAAATTCTGTATTTATTAGTAACATGTAAAAATCAGGAAATTTTACATATGAATATAGATTTCCAGTTTATCTTGAAAAATGAGAAGGTCTGCCAAAGGCCAACCTGCCTGTGACAACTAGCAAATTAGCAGGCACTGAGGAGCGGCTGCCCCTCCACACAGAGCTGCACTGTCTGGTTCACCACAGCCCCGGAGGAAGCCATTCCTCCCAGGAGTGGCTGGCTCTTTTCTTCCAACCAGCAATGACTATGGGGGAGGGGAGTTGTCAGTGAGGAAGACGCCACAAGGCCGGGAGCTGCTCCATCTGCCTGTCCTCAGGCCCCGCCCTCTCCCAGACCTGAGGAGGATCCCTGATGGTTTACTCTGGATTGCAGTCACCTCCCTGAGACCTAAGGCTGCTTAAGACACTATTCTCACTCAAGGAAAATTTAGAGAATTAAAAATGAAAAGAACAGGTAGGAATGAGAGAGAATCATTGAACTGGTTCCCTATTCAAAACCATCAACTCCAGCCAACACTAGTGGGCAGGCAGAGAGGCGTTCCTGACCCTCTTCTTGTTCCTCCCAGTCACCTTCATGGGGACACAGTACTGAGCACCTGCTGTGGGCACTATGTGTGTGTGGGGAGGAGTCAAAGTGCAGAGATAACAGAGATCCCTAAAAGCCCGAAGTCTAAAAATCCACCACCGCAACTCACCTTCTTCATCACAGGATGGGCCTGCCTCCCACATGCCTCGAAGAAGACACACAGTAATTGCAACACAGAGCTCCATGCTGCATGGAATTTATATGTCAGGCCCTCCTCCACTGCCCTGCCAAGGGAGCAAGAAGTCAGGGTCGTGGTCACACCCCCAGGCTCCAACCGGGATGTCAATGGCTGCCACCACGATCTACAGACCACCAAATGGCCATTAAAGGCAGGGCCCCAGGAAAGGTCAAGGAGAACTAGCATTTATGAAGTGCTCACATTGCTCCCTTCGCTAAGAGTTTAATTTATATAATCCTTACTTAAAGAAAAACCTGTGAGGTAGGTTATTTGTTCTATATTCAAATGGGAAAACTGAGGCTCAGAGAAATGAAATAACCTGCCAGGGTCACTCTGCTAGGGGCCAAACTGGGCCTCCAAAGCCCAGGCTTTGTCACTGTCCCACGCTTTCTTGGCCTGACCCGAGGTGGGATGGTGGGGTAAGAACAGGCGGTCTGGGCAGAATTGCACCACGGAGGGCTGGCCCAGCAGTGAGCCCCTTCAGCATGTGCACACCTTGGTCAGCTCCACCTCCCAAAATTTAGGACCCTGGGGTTTTGGGGCTAGAATAGCCAACAGGGGTCAGTATGGGAAAAGGGGTGAGCAAGGGGTGGGGGCAATTCTATTCCTATTTTACTAAAACTTCATCCTGGATGTACCCACAGAAAATAGGCCTATTTCCTCATAAGAAGCAGTACCCAAAGCATTATACCTTGAGGCTCAGCAGAGAGACCCAGAGACACCAAGGATCCCAGCCCATTTCCTAGAACCACTGTGTGCTTGGGGCTGCGAGGCTCTTCACCGCCCACCAGGATGGTGAGGATGGGTCAGTGGCCATGTGATTAAGAGTGGACTCTGTGGTTAGGCTGCCACTTATTAGCTGGGTGACCTCAGCCTGTCCATCTATAAAATGAGGCCAGTACCTATCTCTTAGAACCATAGGGATTACTAGTAGTTTCTATTTATTGAGTGCTTAACTACATGCCAGATACAGTTCTGAGCACTTTACATATATTACTTCCTTTAATCTTAACCTCTATTAGTCAGTCCCCTTTGACTGATGAGGACCCTCAGGTAGTGAGAAGTGCAGGAACTTGCCGCAGGTGACTGGCCCCAGAGTCCACATTCATGAGCACCATATTATGGCACCTGGAACGTGGCCGGTGCTCATACTGACAGCGGCTGCTCTGGCATTGTGTGTACACATGGCCCAGAGTAAATGACAAGTGGAACACTTGTCATTATAAGGAACTCTCTACAAAGTACACTTTATTCCTTCCTATTGTGGATGCTATCTATGTTCTCACCTGAACATCTTGGCAACATACTGGGCAGGGCCTGAGGCTGAGGTGGTCACGAAGCCAATGTCGGCCATGTGGGGAGCAACACATTCCTTCAGGGTCTCCTGCAAAAAGAAGTCACAGCTGTCTGGACCCAAGACAGCCCCCCAGTGCCACGGAGCCCTCCCAGGTCTCTGTTTCCTGAAGCTTCTGGGAAGCCTATTCCTACCACAGAACCTCCTCCCAGGATACAGCTGGAGGTCTTGGGCAAGCCTAGGAGAGACTGAGCAGCTGGCAGAACCTCTTGTGCTCTCTGCTCCTCCCACTAAAGCTCGGGTTGGGGGTGGGGTTGCGGTACCTGGAGGCTCTGGGTGGCAGCTGTCACGACCTGTGAGTGGGGGGAGAGGAGGCATGTCGTCGCAGTTCCAAAAAAGCGAGGGAGGTGGCCCAGTCCCAGGTCCCGCTGCAGTCTGTCAAGATGAAAGAATTCTGTGGGGTCTGGGCCTCGGGGACCTGGATGGCCCAGATCCGACAACAGCCATTGATCTGCAGGCGTCTACGCCACCCTTCTGGTGGGCCATTTTTAAAGAAATTCAAACAGGTCCTCAGAGTACAAAATGAAGAGCATGCCTTCCTTACCACACCTTTCTCCTGGACTAATCCTTAGATGCACTTCCCAGGGGGAAATCAAGGTTAAATTTCTTAAGTACTCTTCCAGAAATTTGTATGCATAAGACACATACAAAACAACAGCAATTGCTAACATTTATGTAACACTTATTGCATGCCAAACAGTGATGTAACAATATACATCAATTCACTTAAACCTTGAAAAAACCCCCCAAAACAGAAAAACAAAACCTTGAAAAAACTGAGATTAAGTCCTATTACAATTCCTATTTTAA
>NW_011889019.1:1782288-1782903 GCF_000151845.1 Pteropus vampyrus
TGGTGGGCCATTTTTAAAGAAATTCAAACAGGTCCTCAGAGTACAAAATGAAGAGCATGCCTTCCTTACCACACCTTTCTCCTGGACTAATCCTTAGATGCACTTCCCAGGGGGAAATCTAGGTTAAATTTCTTAAGTACTCTTCCAGAAATTTGTATGCATAAGACACATACAAAACAACAGCAATTGCTAACATTTATGTAACACTTATCGCATGCCAAACAGTGATGTAACAATATACATCAATTCACTTAAACCTTGAAAAAACCCCCCAAAACAGAAAAACAAAACCTTGAAAAAACTGAGATTAAGTCCTATTACAATTCCTATTTTAAAGATGAAGAAACTGAGGCAAAGAAAAGTCAAGTAACTTGCCCAAGGTCATCCAGCTAATGGGGAGAGGTTAGGAGTCACACCCTGGTAGTTTGTCTCAAGTGAGTATACAAATAATCACACAATCTAAACCGTTCTGCACCTTGCTTTTTCTCAATATATCTTGGAGGTCCTCCCACACCACCGTGTGTACATCTACTTCAATTATTTCTAACGGCTGCCTATTATTTCACTGTTTGTATTTAATCAGTCCCCTCCAGGGGAATGTTTAGGTCGTCTCTA
>NW_011889019.1:1786063-1787729 GCF_000151845.1 Pteropus vampyrus
TTTTTATGTATGTTTACCCAAAGAGAAAATGTCTGAAAGGATACACAGCAAGTTGTTTTAAATGGTTTTTACCTTTTAAACAATGATAATCTTATTTATATAATACTTTAAAATATGTACGTGAACTAACACTACAAAAGAATATAGAAGGATTAAGAGAATTGTGCTAGGATGACAAATGCAGGGGACAATTTTTATGTATCTTTAAAGTCACTTACTGATTTGTTAGTTAAGTAAACAAAAGAAAAAATAAAAGAAGAAAAAAAAAAGGAAGGAGAAAGGGAGGGAGGAAGGAAGGAAGGGAGAAAAGAAGGGAGGAGGAAGAAGAAAAAATGAAGTAGAGCTTGAGGTAGGGAAAGGACAATGTTTTATCAGCCCCATCATGGCTCTATCCTGCTCTGCCCTGATCTCTGAGGCCAGCTCCCAACTGGACCAGGACCCTGAAGACAGCTCAGTCTTTCTGACACCAGGGATGAGCTGCCAGGCCTTGCTTCTGGACTGATCAGGGAGTTCTCTGAGCACACAGCCATGCCCCTACCAACCTGGAGGGGTCTGGGATCTGCAGCTATGCACCCACCTCCCTTGGCGTGCCCCCACCCAATGGCTCTTGAGGCCTGAGCTCACCACATGGCTCAAGGTCATGACCCTGAGGAGAGTCTCACTGCAGCTCTTCACCAGGCCTTCCGGGAAGCAGGGCAGCAGGTCCTTCAGCAGTGTCAGCATGTGCAGTGTGGTGGTGGCCTCCTTGGAGCCTGGCAGAAAAAGGGGAGCTGAGACTCCAGCCAACTCTCTGCAGTAGGCCCTGTCCTCCTCAGCCGGCCCCAACCCCCACCCACCCTGCCCGCAGCCTGGCTCCCACCTCCAGACTTCTCAATTTCCTGGATGCAGAACTTGGCAGTGGAAACGGCAGCAGGATGATGGGCAGGGGCCTTCTCACCAAACATGAATTCACTGCCCTTGAGGACTGAGCACACTCCATGCTGGGCAGCTTTCCGGACCTGAGGGGCAAGGAAAGGGGGTCAGGTCCAGGTTAACATCTAACCAGCAGCTAGGGTGGTCTGCACAACCATCTGCCAGCAATCAGTGACTGCACACCTCCCGATGATATGCCCAAGGCTTCGCATGTAGATGCTCAAGCTGTGGAGCGAGACAAACCTCAGCTCCAATCCCCACTCTCCTCTTAGCCCACCAAACAGCCCTAAGCAAGCCAAGCAACTTAATCTCCGAGCTTCTGGTCCTCATCTTTACAACAGGGATTCATTCACTCATTTGATGTCAGCAACACTGAATGTTCACCAAGCCGTCACTGTTCTTAGTGCTGGCGGTGTGGAAGTGAACAGAGCAAACAACTCATGTTCTGCTTAGGAGGCAGAAAATAAACAATTGTATACCAGAAGATAAAAGTACTCTGCAGACAATAAAGCAGGGGCTGTTACTTTTTATACGGTGGTCAGAAAAGTGTCACTTCATTAAAGCGACATTTCAGCCGAGACCCGAAGAAAGTGAGGAAAGACCACGTGGAGACCCAGTGCTCAACACAGGAGTGGTTACTAAGACTGTTATTATTATTACATGTTCCCTGCCCTAAATTTCAGGAGGAAATACAGTGGCCAACCACCACTTACTGAGCGCCTGCTATAAGCAGGAGCTGCGCCAGGCCTATGAA
>NW_011889019.1:1787779-1842950 GCF_000151845.1 Pteropus vampyrus
GGCTTCGCATGTAGATGCTCAAGCTGTGGAGCGAGACAAACCTCAGCTCCAATCCCCACTCTCCTCTTAGCCCACCAAACAGCCCTAAGCAAGCCAAGCAACTTAATCTCCGAGCTTCTGGTCCTCATCTTTACAACAGGGATTCATTCACTCATTTGATGTCAGCAACACTGAATGTTCACCAAGCCGTCACTGTTCTTAGTGCTGGCGGTGTGGAAGTGAACGGAGCAAACAACTCATGTTCTACTTAGGAGGCAGAAAATAAACAATTGTATACCAGAAGATAAAAGTACTCTGCAGACAATAAAGCAGGGGCTGTTACTTTTTATACGGTGGTCAGAAAAGTGTCACTTCATTAAAGCGACATTTCAGCCGAGACCCGAAGAAAGTGAGGAAAGACCACGTGGAGACCCAGTGCTCAACACAGGAGTGGTTACTAAGACTGTTATTATTATTACATGTTCCCTGCCCTAAATTTCAGGAGGAAATACAGTGGCCAACCACCACTTACTGAGCGCCTGCTATAAGCAGGAGCTGCGCCAGGCCTATGAATAACGCCAGTGTCTTCCCACACCCTCGAAGCAAAGTTGGTATTATTATCCCTATTTCACAACTGTGTGAGACTCAGAGATTAAGTAACTTGCCTAAGGTCATGGCAAAACTGGAGTCCAACTCAGTTCTATGTGACTCCAAAGCCCGGCTCCAGCCTCACTCCTGCCACTGCAACTAACATGTCACTGCCTAGAAGGGCCTGACATCCCCCAAGTAGGAGGAGGAGCTGCCCCTTGCCTTCTGGAGCTGAGCAGATGGGTCCTCAGAAGCAGGAAGCAGAACCTCAGGGCAAGAGCCGGACTCCAGGTAAGCTCTCTGATCCCACTCAGTCAGGCCAGCCCAGCCCCGCCTCCTGGAGTGGCTTGGCTCTCTCCTGTATTTTGGGGGCTCAGTAGCCTCACCTTGGGCTTGGCGTGCACAGTGAAACTCAGCAGTCCATGGTACACCTGCAGGGTCACAGGGTAGCCCCAGGCCTCCAGGTCCTGCTTCCGCAGAAGGGTGGCCATGCACGAGAGGACCTTGAAGAGAAAAGTCAGAGTCTCTCAGCTCCACCCACTTCAGCCAGGTGGGAATAAAGCCCAGGTCCTCACTGACCCTAGAAAATCCCACGTGAGTGATGGAGTGTCCACACCCCTCCTAGGGAGCAACCAAGCTTTAGCCTAATCAGATGGGCCCTGGGAGATGGTAGAGGGGAAACTGACCCATCGGAGGGCAGAGGTGGAGCCACTGCTGGCCTGGGCTGACATGATATCCATGAAGGCTTTGGAGGTATCAGAGAACTTCTTAATGAGCACAGGGCTGGGCACTCTGTGGGGAGAGAACAGAGAAAGTCAGAACCCCAGAGGGGCCTCTGAGAGCAGCTGATGCCGCCCCCGCCCTGGTCTGGAGGCAGCTGGACAGAGGGAGGCAGTGCTGGTCTAGTCACTCAGAGAGTGAGCAAGTCAGGACAGGAGCTCACCCTTCCTGACACCTGGTCAATGAGCTCTACATGGCACCTGAGCTCCCTACTTCCTTCACCTTCTCCACTACCCATTCTCTATACTACCCAAGACGGGCCTTTAAAACTCACCCCAATCCTCTCTCCACCTTTACCCTGGCTACAGACCCCCAGATATCCTCGCGCCAACATCCCGCCCCATCCATCCAGTCCCAATGACTGTACCTGGGCTGTCTCCTTTTCAGGCACCAGCACTCATTTTGTCTACAACATCCCAAGCCACCCCTGGACCCTGATGTTATAGACTATCACCAGATACTCCAGTATCTTTTCACTCTTTTAAACAATTCCCCGATCTTCCTCCCATCCGCACCCTCTTCTCTCCACAAAGTGCGTTGGGATTCAGACAGGAGCCAGGACTCACCGCTTCAGGACAAGGTTCAGCAGGTAAGCAACAGCAGCCAGAGATTCTGGGGACTCCACTGCTTCCATGGTTGTCATCTGAGGTCCAGATCACCAAGTGTGAACAGGAAATGTGTCACACTGGGCACATGAGGTGCTGGGGGCACTTCATGTGCCCAGCAAAATGGTTATGACCAAGAAGCTTGGTGTCAAAGTTCAAATCCCGGCTTTGCCACTGTGTGACTTTGGGTGAGCAACTTAACCTTTCTGTGACTCAGTTTCCTCATTTGTAAAATAAGGATAATAGTTCCTTCTTATAAGTTATGAGGTTTAATTGAACTAATATACGTGAAACAATCAGAATACTGCCTGGCACATGATTAAAACCCTGTATTGCTATCTATTTCATTATTCTAGAGCAGATTAGTAAATTTTTATTGTAAAGGAATAGATGTTAAATATTTAAGGCTTTGCAGGCCAGATATCGTCTCTGTTACATATTCTTCTTTGAGTGTTTTAACAATCCTTTAAAAATGTAAAAAGTACTCTTAGCTCTCAGGCTGTACAAAAACAGGCCACAGGTCAGATTATGCCTTTGTTTTGTTTTGTTTTCAGATTAAGCTTTTGGGCAGTGGTTTGCCAACCCTATTCTATAGTAGTGATTGTCAAACTTTTACACCCTTAAAAATTATTGAGGATTCCCCAAAGGCTTTTTGTTTTTGTAGGTTACACCTCCTGATACTTACCATATTAAAAATTAAAAGTAAGAAAATTTTCAAACACAAGAATATGCAAGCACAATTCCATTAGCTATCAAAATAATGTCATCAGACATCACATAACTTCCAGAAAACTCCAAGGTACACTCCTGAGAGAGTGAGAGTCAAAGAGGTAAATGATGTTTGAGTACTAACATAGAAATAATTTTGACCTAGCCGACTCCCCAAAAGGGTCTTGGGGACCTTCAAACCACATTTTGAAAACTTTTTCTAGAGGATCCCTTGGGTTTTACTCAGCTTCACAGATCAAGGTGAAAAAACCTAGACTAATGGATTTTTGTTCTACACAAATAATGCAGCAAACACCACCAGCCTTACCAAGCCACTGGGAAATGACAGAAGCACTTTCACCTGTTCAAGGTTGTCCTTCTCTCCCCACATGCCAGGGACACCCATCTTCTTTCTATAGCCTGAATAACCTGCTACTCTGAATACCCGCCCCCAGTCACATCCACTCACCAGTGCTGCAAAGTACTCAGTCTCCGTCTCCTTCCCTCCCTGTGAGCGAATCACCTCAGTGACAGCAGCCAAAACAGCACAGATCTGTACATGAGGGAGAAAGCACCTATAACATCTATTTTAGATTTAACTCGACCCCAGGGTAACTCTTTTCTTTGCTCCTTCACAACTTAGTCTCCTCATAGCCCACAGATAGACAAGAAAAGCAGTGTTCAGAGCAAGGGAACACACCACAGGGCCCACCACATAGGAAAGTCAGAAGATGTTTGTCAAAATTCCACCTCTAGGATGCTATCTCTTATAGAAATATCTATACAAATGTGCAAGCATTTATGCACAAGTGTGTTCACTGCAGCAACAAACTGTAACAACCAAGCAGCCATCAACAGGGGATATTATAATAGTATTATAATATTAATAATAATGATAGATTCAAATGCTATGTAACTATAGAAAAGAATAAGGAATAACTATGTATATTAACATATAAATGCTGTTCAGTGGGGAAAAAGTTGCAGAACACTGTATATAAAAATATAAATAATATTTAAAATCATAATCATGTTTCAGTAAACAAACAAAATGTATATAAAATATACAAAAAAGGCTAGAGCAGTAATGTTGACAAGAGGTTAGTGAGCACTTAAAATATGACTAGTGTGACTGAGGTACTGAATCTTTACTTACTTTTTAAAATTTTTTAAAATTTATTTTTTTTTATGGTGACATTGGTTAATGAATTCCAATAAGTTTCAGCTGTACACTTTAACAGTAAGGCATATATGTATCTACACTGTGTGTTCACCTCCCATAGATTTCTTTCTGTCACCACATATTTGACCCCTTTTACCCTGTCTACGTCACCCCCCCACCTCGGTACTGAATCTTTAATTTAAAATTTTTAATTAATTAAACTTAAAAACAAATACTTAAGCCAATTATTGGAAAACAGATTTAGAACAATTTAGGTATATGAATCTACTTTTCAACTGTAAGTTTTATGAACTCTAAATACAAATAAAATATTTTCAGTGAAGCTTTAGCATCCAAATGGAGATGTTAAGGGTAAAATATGGACAAGATTTTGAAGCTTTAGTACGATAAAAATAATGTAAAACATCTCATTATTTTTTATATTGATTATATGTTGCAATGATAATTTTTGTACACATTGGGTTAAATTAAATATATTATTAAGGTTAATTTCACCTGCTTTTTACTTTTTTTGTTTTTAACGTGGTCATTAGAAGATTTAAAGTTATATATGTGGCTTACATTATATTTCTTTTGGGACAGAAGGTAGATACACAATGACCCGTTAACAGTAGCTATCATGAAGAAGTTAAGTTGGGAGAAAACTTTCACATTTTTTCTACTTACATCACTTTGGTACCATGTATAATTTTGACATTTTTCATTTAAATGAAAAAATACAAATATATATATAATTTAAAAATATAAACTAAAAAAGGGAAATTTAGTTGTTAGATAAAACATTTCTAACCACTGTTACTCAGCATTAATTTACTCAACAAGTCTTTCTTGAAAATATTCTATGTAAAAAGTCCCGGGCTAGGTACAGTTAAAAAGAGAAATGTCTGCAAAACATTTCTACCCTCAAGAATTTTACACTTGAGAAAGAGAGATGTAAGAAAAAGCAGAAAGTGGAACCTACCCTAGGAGAAGTTAATAAGTAGGAGACACAAAGGGGAGGAGAGGTGACACAGCATCCAGCAAAGCCCGCCTTGGAATAAAAAGCATGCGTCTGGCCCCTCTACACTATCACATGCCATCCTGACTCTCCCCCTACCTCCTTATGAGCAGCAGAGTTGGAATCCCAGAAGCGCTGCACTTTGCTAAAGGTGACATTGGTGCAGTCGGAGAGGCCACTCAGGAAGGTGGCCGAGGACTTCTCCGTGAGAGCCGGCGCGTCCTCTTCTTCCACAGCCATTTCAGAGGCTTCACTTTTGCCCAGGCGCAGGGCTCCTGACTGCAACTCATTATGCAGCTTTACAGCATCAACTGTTAGGTCGCTCTTTCCTGAAAACCAGAGCACAAGGTAAGACCACCCCCGCCCCCCGGAACACGCGCGCGCGCGCACACACACGGACTTCTACCCCAAACTTCCTTTTGGCCAAAAAAGAACCTCTCCTACGAAACGAACCGGCAGAGTCCAGGCCCCCAACCTGAGAGGCTGAATTCTGAAGACGGTCTACCTCATCAGCCCAGAAATGGAACCCTGCAGGTAAAATTTTCTGCTTCCCTGTCCTGATGGCATAAGTGCCAGTGGGAGTTGACTGGGGGCTGCACTCAGGGAATATGGGAAATAAATGAAGGCGAAAGCTCTTTGAAAGCCACCAGGTTACTTATAGCCATAAGTCCCAACACTCACACCTGTAGTCATTTCCTACCGTGGACTCAGGTTCCGAATTTGTTAAATGGGGAGGGTAGCCTTTACGACAGCTCCAGATCCGACACTTCCCAAGAGATGAAAGGTCCAATGTCTGGGCCACAGAGGCCCAGACCCATACAGACCCAGGCACGCCCAGAACCCTGCCGCAGACCGTGCCCGGGTTTCGATCCTACTACCTGAGGGCCGGCTGAAGAAGCGGCTGCGGGCGGCCTGGCGGTGGCGGCAGATGGTGGGGTTGCTGTCGCTGCTATGGCCTTTCTTCCAGCGTTTCAACTTGGCAGAGACACCAGAAGGCAACTTCCCTGAGCGACCCATATCGACTAAGCTTAAAAGACTGGCTTCCAGGGACGCAGAAACACGCGCAGAACCCACGTGGGTCCGCAGTCCTCTTCACTTCCTTTTCCTCTGGCGCCACTTCCGGATTCGCGTCCGTTGCCGTGGTAAAACAGTCAACATCCGGTTTTACCTTTTCTCCAGGCTCAAGATCACTGCCTCATGACAGCACTCAGTTCCCTTTTGTTAATCTCGTCTAATTTCACTTGAGAACCAGCAACCAAACCAAAGCTGATTCCCAATTTCCTGCCACAGAACCCAAAACCTTACAAAAGACGTTTTCCTCCCTCACTTCAAATCAATAAATCTGATTTTGTCAGACTAAGGCTTGATCTTGGTGGGTTTGAGCTGATTAGGCTTTAAACATTCATTTTTACGTTTTTTAAGCTCTTATCGATAAGACACTTCGGTAAGTCAACCTTTTAAATGAACCAGAAGTCGACAAAATTTTTGCATACGCTTCTTTCATTTGATATAGTGTGAGTTTTCCCCCTTACTATGATATAATGTGTCCCCCCCAAAATTCACGTGTTGAAATTCTGACTCCCAAAGATGAAGGTATTGGGGAAGTCTTTGGGAAGTGCTTAAGTCTTGAGGGTGGAGCCCTCATGAATGGAACTGGTGCCTTATAAAAGAGAGCCCAGAGAGATTCCTAGCCCCTTCGACCAGGTGAAGACACAGTGAAAAGGCACTGGCTATGAACCAGGAAGCAAGCCCTTATACTGGCACTCTGATTGCAGACTTCCAGTCTCTGGAACTGAAAGAAATAACTTTCTGTTATTTATAAGCTACAAAAATGACAAAACTGAAGTTACCCTACTTCAGGCACATCCTGAGAAGGCAGAGTTCTTTGGAAAAAAATACTGGAAAAAATAGAAGTCTGCAGGAAAAAAAGAAGACCAAATATAAGATAGATTGACTCCATAGGAAAAAGTCATGTGCAGGAGCTGAGCAGGGCTGCTGAGGACATGATTTTATGGACATCATTCATTCATAGGGTCACCATGAGTCAAAGTCAGAGCCAACTCAACAGCACGTAAAACACACATAAGCTACCCAGCCCGTGCTTTTTGTTATAGCAGCCAGAACAGATTAAGACACCTCTTGTTCTTAAATATCCTGCAACAAAAGTTCTTTGAATAATAAGTATATGTGTGTTGTAGAGAGAAAAGGAGGGACTAAAATAAGTGCACGAATGATAAAAATTCAAGAATAAATGTAAATACCAATAATTGTGATCGGTTTTTATTTAGTCAAATTGAGATAGTCTTTCATTCCACAGTTAGAAACACAAAGATCAAAACATAAATTTCTGAGGGATTTAAGAGGTACCAAAGAATGATTTTGTTCCACAAAAAGCTGGGAATGAAGAATAAAGGGAAGGCTGGAGAGAAATTCATGAAACTACAATGTTGGTGCTGGAAGCAGACACTTGAGGGGTCATCTAGATCAAAGGTCACATGCTGGTTAGTGTCAGTATTTTTACTGTTCTGCAGTAAAATAAGTACAATATAATGATGCTGGTGTTCAAAGCCCTTTCTATTGAGAATAAATGGAAGGTTTATTTCAAACACTATTATTTACCAAAATAAAGAGTTGCCGACCTTTTGTCATACATTCTCCTTAAAAACAAGTTTACTAATGCGTGAAACTTCAAAATATCTACAAACCAACTCTTCATTTGAATATCTGAACCAACTGTTCATTTTGCCAAGTCCAAAAGGTGAAGTGATTTGCACAAGTTTCCACAACTTGGTAGTTTATTCGATGAGCCACAAAAATCGCCACCCATAAAAGAATAGATTGATAAACTGGAATACATTAAATGTAAGAAATTCTGCTCATGAAAAGACATCATGAAGAGCATTAAGAGGTGAGCCAAAGAGTAGAAGAAGAGTCTATGGCCATGCCACCCTGAACGTGCTCCATCTTGTCTGATCTTGGAAGCTAAGCAGGGTTGGGCCTGGTTAGTACTTGGATGGGAGACCATCTAGGAATATCAGGTGCTATAGGCTTAAAAAAAAAAAAAAGAGTAGGAGGAGATATTTGCAATAAATATAACTAATGAAGTACATTAGAATATATTTTAAAAATCCTACAAATCAATAAGAACAAGGCAGACAATTCAATAAAAAGAGTGAGCAAGAGGCATGAGCAAGGGGCACTTAACAAAAGTGGATATCCAAGTGTCCAATAAACATACAAAAAAATGCTCAATCTCATTAATTGACAGGGAAATGCAAATTAAAACCACAATGAAATGTCACTGCACACCCACCAGAATGGCTAAAATTAAAAAGACTAAAATTAAAAAGACTAAGTGTTGGTGAGGATGTGGAGCAACTGGCCACATGTGCTACTGGTGGGAGTACGAACTGATACTATCACTTTGAAAAACTACATACTATGGGTGGTGAATGTACAATGCAAAATACATATGACTTATTGTTGAATTGTACACTTGAAACTTACTGCATTTCGTTAACCAATGTCACTATAATAAAATAAAATAAAAAGATGGAGCAAGAAAAAAGGAAAAACTGCGTGGTAATATCTACTAAAACTGAATACACTGATTATACTTCGTAATCCAGCAATTCACTATGTACTCAACAGAGATGTATACATAAAATACATATATGATAATGTTCATATTAGCCAAATAGTGAGAATGGCCCAATGTCCATCAACAGTAGAATGGAGAAATAAATTGTGGCATGTGGATATAAAGGCATACTATAGTATTCAGGTGGATACAGCAATGCCACAGCAGGTATGATCTAAGTTGAGTGAAAGAATCCAGACACAAAAAAAGTACATATTGCATGATTCCACTTAGATGAAGTTTCAAAAGCAAGCATAACTAATCTAAAATATTAGAAGTCAGGATAGCAGTTACCATGGTGGTAATTCTCAGAGCAGGCACAAGAGTGGTAATATTCTAATTTTTTATCAGAAAGGAGTTTACATGGATGTATTTGATAATTCAGTGAGCTAGGCACTAATAATTTGTGCACTTTTCTGTATATATTAAACTTAATTGATTTACTAAAAATAAAAAGTGGTTCTCACACACAGAGCAGAGAGAGTATAAAGACTGTTGATGTGAGAAAGCGTCTTTGCAGAGAAGTCAAAGCCCAGCTCTGACTTAGGTCCCAGCCACAGGAGTCAACACCACTACCCTCTGCTCCTGGGACACAGGCTGCGACCTGTGGAGTAAGACTGAAAAAGGGGAACTGGTGGCTTGAGGAGGAAGAGGAAGGTGATTTTGGAAGCTGTTGTAGGAAAACTGATGTTCATGCCCAGAGGTCTAGATGTGGGGACAGTTGCTGAGAAAGCAGAGAAAGTGTTAGGTTTGAGTCTGTAAGTACTTTACCACACACACTGAGCAAGGATTTAACCTCTCTGAATCTTCTCTTTATATTCTGAAAGTGGTAATAATAATACTGAACCCACTGGGCTACTATGAGGATTCATTATGAATGTATGTGCGTGTGAATATGCACAGTTCCCAAAATGATAGTGGTATATTGCAAAGGATGTGGTCATGCATCTTTGCCACCAGAGGGAGTTCTGCAAACAAGTTAAGGCTAAAATCCTACAGAGGGGCAGCCATACCTGCTGAGGCGGCTGGGATTTTGCAAATCAGTTGGGGAGATGAAGAGGGCCAGGGTAGTGGCAGCCTTCTTATCCTTTTCCTTGGCCATAGATACCTCTGACTAGATAGAGCCCCTGGATGAACCCCCAGTCTGAAATGGACACTGGAGGGGCTACAGAACATCTGCTGATCCTCCATCCTGAGGCACCTTGCTCAGAGCCTCCTATAGGAGGCATGTGGTGCCAGGAGAGGGGACAAGAGGCATCCAGATGGCCAGAGCACACACTGTCTCAACCCTACAACCCCCCAGGGTTCACCTTTTTGGTGAAGGACCAACCTCTCAATCCCTGAATTCCTGCAATGTCTTCCATCCAGAAGCATCAGCCATCTCCATGATTAGCCACAGTACATATAGCTAATAAGGACCACTCACATCTGTAGGATAGGCCCTGTAGTTATACTCTCTGGGTTAAAATCGAAGGACTAGCACTAGCTGTGTGACTTGGAGCAAATTAGCTTCTTCTATAAGCCTCAGTTTTCCTCATGTAAAATGGAGATAAGAATGCTTACTCGTCTAGATCCATGCTACCCTGAACAAGCCTGATCCTGTCTGATCTCGGAAGCTAAGCAGGGTTGGGCCTGGTTAGTACTTGGATAGGAGACCACCTAGGAAGACCAGGTGCTGTAGGTGTAAAAAGAAAGAAAGAAAGAAAGGAAAGAAGGAAGGAAGGAAGGAAGGAAGGAAGGAAGGAAGAAAGGAAGGAAGGAAGGAAGGAAGGAAGAAAGGAAGAAAGGAAGAAAGGAAGAAAGGAAGAAAGAAAGAAAGAAAGAAGGTAAGAAAGAAAGAAAGAAATAGGGGATGGTAAGCTGACAAGGTCCTTGCAATCTGTGGGATCAACCAAGGGTTGCCTTGCCTCAAAAAAAAAAAAAAAAAAAGAAAAAAGAAAAAAAGAGAATGCTTACTCATAGGATTTATGAGAACTAAATAAGACAATACATGTAAAGTGCTTAGCTCACTCCCTGGCACACAGTGAATAGGCAATAAATGCGAGCTAATTATTATCCAAAACATCTTCCCACCCATTATCTACATGAAGAGGATAAAGCAGTTGTCCTCATTTCACAGATGGGGAAACATGATTCCCAGGAATTCGGTGATACCCCTAAAGTTACACAGTTGGTCAAGGGGCAGGAGCTGAGACATCCAACTCTTAGCTCAGGAGCCCCATCTGTAGCCACTACTCTTAAAATCATCTGTGAGACACATGTGGAGGGAACAGGGGTGCTGCATTCAAAGTGCTGAACCCAAGGGGAACAGGAAAGCCATTTTTAGGTCAGCAAAGCTGTAATCTGTTATGACACTGGGTAAGAGGAAAGGGAAGTGGAGGCCTAGCTTATTGCTCAAACAAAAAGGAAGTGGATGGACTGGGTGCTTAACTTAGGGCCCAAGTTCTGGGGGAGGGAGAAGGTCTTTATCAACCTGGGCAGTCCATCATGACCAAGGCGTGGAGCTGCAGCTGCTCTGGAGGGTTTTCCTAACTTCTAGAGCTGTGTTAAAGCCCTGACTTTGGACTTAGGCAAGCCTGCATTTGGAGCTACATCCTAGATGTGACCAGGGGCAGGGGGCTAAACTTTCTAAGCCACAGTTACTCACTTAAAAATGGGGCTGCTGTTCTGAGGCTAAAAGTAGTTAATGCAGACAGAATGCTTAGCACTGTGCCTGGCACATCACTGCTGCAGAAGACCGAGTGTCTTTTGGTTTCTGGGTCATTACCATTCTATTTGGCTAAGAACATTTAGCAAGAAGAGCTGGCTTCCTACAGTAAGTCTAGGGGAATGAGCAAATGGCCTGGTGTGCTAAAGAGGAAGCATGTTTCCTTTCCAGTGTGGAAAGGACTAGAAACTGGGCATGGGAGATGCACTCCTGTTCAAAGGCAGGGACTGTCCTCAAGGAGGAGTCCACCCTTTTTTCCCCACAGTATCCATGACTAGCAGAAGAGAGTCTGGGTGAAAAGAGACAGCATGATCATGACTCTAACCTGGAATCCTGATGCCCCAAAATTCATTCTTACTCCAAAAGTAAACCTTTCCCCTCTTGCCATTTCAAATCCCTCTGTATTGGTAAGGAACCATGTTCAGCTGTTGTAACAGAGACCTGGCTACAGTGGCTTAAAAACACAAGGTTAATTCTTTCACACCCAGGAAATAAAGAGTTAGGTGTGAAGTCCAAGATGGCATGGTGGCTCCACAGAGTCTTTAGGATCCTGGGCTTCTTCTACTTTTCTGCTCCACCCTCCATGATGTGTGACTTCCTTCCTCAGTGTCACCTCATGCTCCAAAGATGGGCTGCAGGAGCTCCAACCATCATATTCACAACCCAGACTCTAAGAAGAAAGGGAGGAAGAGCCAAAAGGCCTCATCTCCTGGCCAAGTCATCTCCCTTTAGGCCAATTCCACTTACACCTAAATGGTCAAAGATTAGTAATTTTTGGTTGAATTTGGCTGCAGAAGGGTTTGGAAATGTAGTCTTTTAGTTTGGTACATTGCAGCCCCTCTCCCTCCTAAATTAAATCTAGTCCTCACTGGGGCCTTGTTTAGAAGAAAGTTTGGCCTTTTTCTAATTCACCAATCACATCATAGAAGCTAGTAATAGTCCTAGAAGTGAGGATAAATTATTCCCAGGAAGGTACTATTCCAGACTCTGAGTGTGTCTAAAGAAAAGATCACTTCTCGATATCTGAAACAAAAAGCTGAATCTATTACTTACTTAAGGAAGGCAGAGCAATGCCTCTTAGGTACAATCTCTTTGAGTGGAGCAGGAAAGTGATCTGTAAGGTGCTGGGAGGTGCGAAGGTCAGGTTAGGGTTTGGTTGGTGAACCAGAGTGTGGCTGTTGCTAATTGACTGGCTTACAGAAGCATGCCCACTGAGGCCTGTGGTTGTTCAGTTAAACCGAGATGAGTTGTCATAGATTAAATGATTTAAAACCATGCGTGTGAGGGGGTTACTTGTTGCCATGGCAATAGGATAGTCTTTCCTTGGGTATGGTAGCTTCTCTCTTCCTTCTTACTGAAGGTTTAATTTTGGAGTAAGAATGCATTTCTGCCATCAGGATTCCATGTTAGAGTCGCTTCCTTCATCCTTCTTTCATGTCCCTCCATTGGCTCAGCAAGAACCATGTGTGCTTACCCAACCACACCCCTGAGGATCCCCACTGGAGCTGACTGGGAGCTGCATCAGGGCTAGCACTAAAAGCAAGCTTCAGCAGTCATTTTAGAGTTCCCTGAGTTCTTCACCTATACCCACTTCCCTGCCATTGGCTTTTGGTGGCTAGGTTCATGTGGTTGGTTGTTTTTTCTTTTTTTCTTTTTGAAAAATAATTTTTACAACTTTTTTAAAAAACAGCTATATTGAGATATAATTCACATACCATCCACTTCACCCATTTAAAGTATACAATTTAATGGTTTTTAGTATAGTCACAGGTATGTGCAACCATTGCCATAGTCAATTTTAGAACATTTCACCACCTCACAGAGAAACACCATATTTTTTATTTATCACTCCCCAACACTCCAGCACTAGGCAACCACTAATCTACTTTCAGTCTCTATATATTTACTTATTCTGGACATTTCATAAAAATGAAATCATACAGTGTGTCACCTTTTGGGGGGAGATAAGAATGCCTCTGTCTGAATTCTTTTTTGTCTGACTTCTTTCAATGAGCATAATGTTTTCAAAGTTCATCTATGTAGCATATATCAGTACTTCATTCTTTTTTATGGCTGAATAATATCCCGTTGTACGGAGATACCACATTTTGTTTATACATTTGTCACTTGATGGACATTTGGGCAGTTTCCACCTTTTGGCTATTATGAATAATGCTTCTATAAACATTTGTGTACAAGTTTTTGTGTGGACATATGCTTCCATTTCTCTTGAGTATACGCTCAGGAGTGGAATGACTAGATCATATGGTAATTCCATGTTTAGCCATTTGAGGAACTCATGAGTTTCTGATGATTGTTCTTTCTTTGTCCATGTGTCTGAGGCTGGACAGCACAGATCTGGCTCCCATTTGTTGCCTCTGGGAAACAAGCATTTTCCTCCACTGCAGTCAGAAATATAACAGCCACCAGCACCCCTGCTTGACCCCAGGCAAAATCCTTAACAGGCATATTGGAAACCTGGTCACCTTGCCTTTGGTTGACACGTTTCTTTAGTAGCTTTCCTCAGTCAATGAGTAGGTAGGGCTGACCTAAAAACATTATAGAATGTACTTGTGGCAGCCATGAGAATACGCCTCAAAGGTCTCATACAGCTGATTGACTGAAGGCCCCCACTGTGTCACTCTGAAATCCCTCATGGCATTTAGACAGAGGTCACACTACCCATGGGCAGTCCAGCCATGACTTAGTAGCCCCGCATCAAGGATACAAAGGCCCGGTCCTGGAAGATGAGGGACTCCTCTGAGGGGTGATTTTGGCTCAAAGATTCCCTGACAGCCTTGCTGAATTTCCCTTAGAAATGCACCATAGTCTAAGATGCTTACACCTGCCCATCCTTCCTTCCCTCCATCCTTCACATATACTCTGACAGTCTTGTTTTATTTTCTCTCCATTTCCTGTCTAAGGCATTTCCCTGAATACATTTCCTGCAAATCATGTCAACTGCTTCTCAGAGCTAACACACTATGAATCTCCCAGTCATTCTCTGAACATAGTATAAATTATTCCTAAATAACAAAGTGTCTGCCTGTTTTGTACTTAGAATTAAATTTAAAAAATACAGAGACTAGGAAAACAATTATATATGAAGGAAAGCAGAAGGGTCAAAAAGCTTGGCTTATTTCCTGGCTTTGAGCATTTTTATCATCATAGTTATCGCATGCAAGGCCTGGAGGCAGAGGGCTGGGAGCACACCTGATGGTTTCTTTTCAGAGACCGAAAGAGTTCCTTAATCCAGAGAGAAGGACCTGTACTATGGCTGGGCTGGACACTCAAGTCGGAAGCTGGGTTTGGAGGAGCAGAGAGGGTGCTGTCAGGGGCATCCTAGGAAGCCACAAGCCTGCAGCCGAACTCTCCTTTTACTTTTCTGGCAGCACCCGTTCCAGCTGTTTATCTTCAGATAATAACTTGAAAGAGCTGGAGCATGTGTTTTGCCCCTCCTTGAAACACTGCTTCCTTTCCTCAGAGTCTTGAGGCCTTAGCCACCATCATCTGGGCTCACGCCCTCTCCGAGGCAGAAACCCTCTCCTCCTCAGACACCAGTAGAACTGGGAGATCGGAACATCAGGTGATGAGTTTGCAAGATTCAACAAGTAAAGACATGTGGTGTCCTGACAGGGAGTACTGTGGGCTGACCAGCAGCCACCCCTCCTTCTGCTCAGCAGAAGACTTGGTTTACCCCACTGCGATTCGAAGTTGAGTCCTTCACTGAATGTTCTGTAATTGATAAGGGAGACACTCTTCTGTAGGAAAAAAAAAAAAAAGGCGGGGGCGGGGAGGCTGAAAGAGGCCTTTATTGTTTTAAGGGACAGTGGAGGGTGATAGGGGTGAGACCACTGATAATTCTGAGTTTTTGTAACTGCTTAACCAATGAGCTGGCTGTTTGAAAGCTATTAGAGTCCTGAGACATTAGAATTAGAAGTTCCCTGAGGCCCGAGGAATTAAAACACTGTGCTAGAAGGGAGGCTGTCTGCCATAAGAAAGGGTTTAGAGGCTGGCTGGAGGACCCAGGCAGAGATGAGGGCTCACCATTGATGAATGCTCTGGCCCAGGAGATGAGAGCTAAGAAGGATCTGGAGCACAGATGCCCACGCCCACACTCCCTGCAGAAAGACTTATTGGCTACAGTTGCTCCCTGCAGAGCAGAGAAGGGAGGGCAGTGACCTGGTTAGGAGCTACGCAGTGGGTCTTTTAGGCTGCTCTGTGATCAGAGCCCCTCACATCTGCTTTGTTCTTGGACTGTGAGTGCATCCTGCATCTGCCCAGTTCTTTAGAAGGGCCCAGGAATCAGTTCTTGACAAATGTCTGTGTGTCTTGTGTTCAACAGAGATAACAAGATTTTAAAAAGAAAAAGTAGTGGCAGGCAAAACACACTGGTTTATCTTTACTCTTACTGACATTTAACAAATCACCTTGGCTTGATAGGCTCTAAACTTCACAGATTTGTGATGCTGTGATAGATGTCGAATAGACTCCAATCTCTGCCTAAGAATTCTGGTTTCGGGCTGCAAAGCCTCAACGGTCTTCACAATGGTCCTTCCTGTCCCCCAACTCTCTGTATTTCCCTGGGCTCCCCCCTGTCTTCCTACATAGCAAGCCCCAACTTTGGGGCCTTTCTTCATGGATCAACTGACTTCTCACTAATGAATGTGGTCCCCTGCTTATCTCCTGTTCTTTTGAATGGTTCGCCTCACTTTCCTCATCTGTTACATGAGAATTGGGGGGGGGACAGAAGATGGGGACTTACAGTGGAGGATTTTCAAGGTCTGTTCCAGTTGGGACACTCGGGGAAACTGAGGGAGTCTACCGAGGGCAAAGGCATCATGCTAAGTGCATGTGTGCATAGGGGATTATAAAATAGTTAAGATGTGGTGCCCACTCTCAAGGAGTTTCTAGTTGAGTAGATCTGATGCATACATTAAAAAAAAAAAAAAATCCCTCTGATGATCTGAGGTAGATATACCATAAGTGAGGTGCATAGTTATCAGAGTTCCTCAGAATTCCAAGGTGATGAGAGATTTCTTCCAGAGACAGAGTTGTTGAAAAGAATTAAGTAGGCTTCCTGAGCTCTTTTTCTAAAGCTAGTAGCACAGATTCCCTTGGCTTCCTGCCCAAAGTATCCTAGTTATCTGCCTAGTTCCAATTCCAGTGGGTAACTCATCCCTACCAGGCATCCTGAAAGGGAAGTCTGTCTGTGGAGCCCCAGACTCTCATCCTCTGAAATGGTGCCCCTTATCAAATCGTTTTTGCCTTCTTGATTACACTGCTAATGATATTTATTAATGTTAATAATATACTTGTTATATTTACGACTATTTGCTAGGCAAAGCCTAAGTGCATATTTAACTTCTCACAGCAGTGCTTTAGGTGGATATAAATGTCATTATTGTTCCAGTTTATAGATGGGGAAACTGAGGATGAGAAGTTGAGTGACTCATTCTAGGTTGCACAGCTAACCAGAAAGAGACGTATTTGAACTCAGATTTCTCCTTACTCACACTTCCTACTCAATGCAGAAGTGTGCGACCACGACTAGACAAGAGCATAGCAATCTTGAATAGAAGTAGAATTCAGGGGGAGGAGAAAGGGATATGACAGGAGTTAGACTGGGAGCACAGATTAGGACCAAGGCAGAGGGACAAAAAGTTCAGTCTGAATAAGCCAAGGTTAAGCTTTCTTTGGGAGGGCCAGGGCATCAGGATTGGGATGATAAGGTCATTTTATTACAACGAATGGCTAAAGAATGATAGCTATTCCGCGAGAACAGGGTGGCTCTGGAACACTCGGACTCGCACACAGGTCCCACCGCCGCCCAGAGGTCGCACCGCCCTCAGCGCTTACGTGCGCTCCGTGACTTCCGCGGCAGACGCGGGGCCGACTGCGGAGGCCGCATGCGCCCTGGCGTGCGGGAGCGCGCCCCCTCCCCGCGGAGGTCGCAGCGCCGGCTCGGGGCGCATGCGCACACACGGCGGGCGGACGGCGGCCTCTAGCGAGTGGAAAGGTTTAGGGTGAGCGAGTGCGTCGGAGCCGGGAGGTGGGGCGCGAGCGCGCAGGCGCGCGGGGGGCTGGACTGCCACTCCGGAATCTCGGCGATCCCCAGTCTGCACTGCACTCGGAGCTGCCGCCATGGCCGCCTACAAGCTGGTGCTGATCCGGCACGGCGAGAGCGCGTGGAACCTGGAGAACCGCTTCAGCGGCTGGTACGACGCCGACCTGAGCTCGGCGGGGCACGAAGAGGCGAAGCGCGGCGGGCAGGCACTGCGAGGTGCGGAGCGGGCCACGCTGTGGGTGGGGATGCGAAGGCCCCAGCGGGCGCCACTTGGTCAGAGCCATCTCACTCGCCCTTGCGCCCTCCGGGAGAGGGCCAAGACCTTGAGCTTTGTTTCACTAGCAGTTTATTTTGCAATTGAGAAAATGGGCCCAGTGTAGGGAATCGACTTACTCAAGGTCACCCAGTAAAGTGAGGGGCTGCGCCAGGAAGTGGACCCGCAGCTCATTGCGCTGTCCTCGACACCGCTTTGCGAAATGCTATTTCTAGTCTGAGCATTTGGTAACTCGGGGACGGGTTGTTAAATTTGATGCCCGGTGTCTTCCAGTAGCTGTAACCAAGCCTTCTCAAGAGGCTGCTGCGGGTCCTAGTGAAGCCGCAGGCCACACTGCTGTGGGGGGGGGGGGAGTGAGGCACTGGCGGGCCCGGCAGGCATCAAGATACCCAGAAATGCACGTGCTTGTTTGTGTAGGTCTTTGCTGCTCAGCAGCATTTCACAAATTCCTGTGCCCAGAATGCATCCGCAAATATAATTGAGTGAATGAATGAATGATTTAAGCATACAGATTTTATGCCCTTCCTTTTCAACCCTCCCAGGCCCTCTTTTATATTTGGGAAAGTGAGGATTGTAAAGATGACTTGTGCAAGGTCATATCTTCTTATTCCTAGGCCAGCACTTTGGCCATAAAGGGTATTATGAGGAACTGGTAGGCAGCTGGCCAAGGACGCTGGGTGAAGGTGGAAGTGGCAGTGAGATAAGCTTGCCTAGGCAGGATCGCCCCGCGTGGCAGACAGGTCTCTGTGATTTTGAAGTACTAATAAGGGAGCAGTCCCTGCTGCCGGCCAGTTGCAGAATCTTTGGACTGAGGAGGTGCCTTCACTTATGATTTGGGCACATCTGGCCCTGTGCTCCCTTCTAACCTCTGGACAAAAAGAAACTCATTTAAAAGGGTCACTGCTGCCTGGTTGATGTGGAACAAGTATTTGGCTCCAGGTTGCTCTCTGTAGCTTCTTGCCTTCACTGTAGACCTTTTTGAAATGAAGCTAAGGTTTGGAAAGTCTGGCACATGTAATCTTGCAAGAGTGTGTGAATGTTTTGGGATGGCATGGTGTGACCTTATACTGTTTAGGAGAGCCAAGAAAGGGAAAGTGCTGGTAAAGGAGGCCATTTTCTCTCCTGCTGCCTGGCAGGAAGAACTGTGGTGGTTTGCCCATGATTAGCCCAGGACAAAGAAATTGTAACTGTCCTCTCAAACTTGTATCCTTTTAAAATAACAGCTCCTATTTCACTTAAATAAATGTTGGTAGCATTAGTTTTTAAAAATCCTTTTTAAAGCCTTAATATCTACTATGGGCATCAGAAATGATTATATTAAAAAACGAAAGACTAAAAGTGAAAACTGAATGACTGAATGATGAGGACCATTATGTGAATAATCTAATAATATAAAAGACCCAAAATCTATTAAATTCACCAGGGCTTTAAGTAACAGTAGAGTTTATCGATCTTGAATCAGATTTCAGTAGGAAGCTAGTGAGAACAGTTTACCCATGCAGTCTTACTCCTGGGGGAGGAGGATGGAGTCCACACCACACTGTCAGCCCCTTTCCTGGCAGTTTCCTAGACTAAGATTTTGCTTGATGGGTAAGTTAAAGGAAGAGGCTTTAGAGTTAAGAGTCCTAATGAGAACTGGCTTTTCTCCTTGGGGACCTATTTGTGTATGCAATTTGTGTATTCTATTGCAAGTGGAAATAATTGCAGTGAAACAACCAGTAGCTTCTCAGCAAGAGAGCTGAGGCTTGCACTATGGGTAGTTGCTTCCCAGTGACTCAGCCTTTTATTGAGGCATCTTTCCTTCCCTTTAGGTTAGGGAGGAGATGGTAACTGAGTCTACTAGGACATGTCCTGAGGCATACTGATGAGATCAGTCATCTTTTCCCTTGTGGGTGGTGGTGGTTTCCTAGTGATTAATCTTCCCTTCTCCCATTAGTGTAGTTCATATAGGCCTCATTCTCGACTGAATGACTGGCAGAGTAATTCACTTCACATTTTATTAATGACTGTTGGCAACCTCAATATGAAACAGTACTCAGAAAAGTGCTGAATTTCAAAGAGGCCTTTGTAGCCTTATGGAGGAAAACAACTGTTTCTTCTGGCTCACTACATAAGGGCCATCTCCCCTTAAAGTGGGAGGGAGAAGAATCTTTCATGAAACATGGAAATTAATCATTGTAACCTACTGGTTGGGCCAACACAACTCTTGACTACCACTCAATAACTACTGTGTAGAGGAGAGATTCTTTCATAAATGAATTACACAGTACATAGCATTGGCTTTTGCCAGTTAGTGGCTTCTCCTAAACTTGGTTTAACAGTTGGCCTAGGCAAGAGCGTGTGCGTGTGTACACACACACACACATACTCACACAAACACATTCCTCCCAGGGGACTTAGGAATAGGCTGGCACTTTCACTATAGCAGAGAGGAACTATGGATGAAGAGATTGTGATGTGATTTTTACACTATAGTGAAACATATAATTTCATGCAATGAACGGAAGTTTTATCAGCATCCTCTAGAAGTTCTTGCTATGTCGTGATTGTTGGGAGTTCAAAATCTCACTTCCCATAGACCAGAGGTTTAGAGGACTGAAATATATTGGTAATTATCAATAAGAGGTGACAGTTTTGCTAGAATACAAACATCAAGATCTTTAGGGTTTAGGAAAATATGGAGGTAGCTAGAGATGGTGGATAAGAGTTGGATTTTGGAGTCAGACACAACTGGATTTTAATCTCTCTCAGGTAATAGCTGTCTGTGACCTTGCATAACTTACCTAACTTCTCCAGTGTTTCTCATCTGGTAAGATAGGTTGTAAGGATCGTAACCTCATGAGATTGTTATGAAGACTAAATAAAACATATACGAAGTACTTAGTCCAGTGCTTGACAGATGGTAAGCTCTTTATAAATATTAGCTATTATTATTTATTCTTTTTCCTGCTATACAAAATTAAATATTTAGCTAAATAATTTTCATTTGGACTACCTGTACAGGAGATTTATATCTAAGAAGATTCTGGCTCTAGAGTGGGCTTGATTAGCTTCTCACTTTGAACTTAAATTTTCTAGATGCTGGCTATGAGTTCGACATCTGCTTCACTTCAGTGCAGAAGAGAGCAATTCGGACCCTCTGGACAGTGCTGGATGCCATTGACCAAATGTGGCTGCCAGTAGTGAGGACTTGGCGCCTCAATGAGCGGCACTATGGGGGTCTGACTGGCCTTAATAAAGCAGAAACTGCTGCCAAGCATGGCGAGGCCCAGGTAAAGATCTGGAGGCGTTCCTATGATGTCCCACCACCTCCGATGGAACCCGACCATCCCTTCTACAGCAACATCAGTAAGGTAAGGACATACTAAGATTTGGCTCACCCAGGACCAGGGGATTAGAATCTGGGCCTCACTCTTTAGCTTTTATTAGTGTCTGCCTAGTCCCACCGAATTTATAATTTAGGATATTTAGTTAGTTGTAACCCCTCTTCTCCAAGGAGTGGCCTTCACTTGTGAAAAGATTTAGTTGATCATTTATGTTGTTTATCTAAAAACAGTTTTTGTGGCCTTTATTTTATATTTCCACTGTCATAGTTTATAAAGCCCATCTGTAGCCCTAGGGCTGTCCTAAGCCAATTGCAAGATAAAGTAAATTGGGAAGAGCCTTGTAGCCTACTTTCCCCCTCTCCTTTTCTAAGTAATGTGTTCATTTGAACTGTTATTAATCTTCCCAGTAGTGGGTGACGGGGTAGGGAGGGGCAGGATAATAGTTATCCCATTTTTCAAGCTCTCAGCTAGCTGTATTCTGTGCCCAGGGAAGAGAGCGTTACCCATCACTTTGACCCCTGAGGGGATGAAAGGGAAAACAGATGCAACTGTTAATAATTGATGAACTTGGATGTTTTATTGTTTAGGATAGAAGGTATGCAGATCTCACTGAAGATCAGCTACCCTCCTGTGAGAGTCTGAAGGACACTATTGCCAGAGCTCTGCCTTTTTGGAATGAAGAAATAGTTCCCCAGATCAAGGAGGGGAAACGGGTACTGATTGCAGCCCATGGCAATAGCCTTCGGGGCATTGTCAAGCACTTGGAGGGTAAGTACATTTTTCAGAGGGGCCCTCAAGGGATAAACCAGAACTGCCACTAATCAGGGACTTACTTAGTAGGAATGAGAAAGGGCTGGACACATTGATAGCCTTAAAGATAGTCTAAATTGATTCTGAGTAGAAACAAACCCTCTACTTTTCTCAGTGTCTTCTGCAGAAGCAGAGGCGGCCGTTACACTGGGTGCTTGCTATATATGCAGAACCTCAGGTCCCACTTCAGACCTGATTTAGAAGCTGTATCTGTCAACTCAGGTGATTCAGATACATATTAAAGTTTGAGATGCCCACTTCTAGACTAGGATTGCCAGTTGATAAAAATCCTCCTTAATCACGACCTGGTCCAACTTCAAACACGAACCTCACATTTGCATCTTAAATTGTTTCACTTGGCCTAGAGGCCCAGATGTGCTGATTTTTGGCTGGCTGGCTGGACTACATAGGACTTTTGAGATGTAAGTCTTGCTTCACTGTGGGCTTCTGGTCCCACTTGGAAGAGATAATCTGCAGTACACATCTCTCATACTTTTTTCTTGCTTTTTGGTGGCTGAGAAATAAGTATTGGGGGCATTCCTTGGGTGCTTGATTCATAACACAGATCATTAGTATTATTACAAATATTAAAAAGGGTGTTTTGGTTTAATTCCCACCAAAGCCGTTTGTCACCTAGAAGATAAATAGTAAACTGAAAGGGTGGTGTGGAGTCTTATCTTGCTTGGCTAATCATGATGGGTATTTTTAGGTCTCTCTGAAGAGGCTATCATGGAGCTGAACCTGCCAACTGGTATTCCTATTGTCTATGAATTGGACAAGAACTTGAAGCCCATCAAGCCCATGCAGTTCCTGGGAGATGAAGAGACCGTACGTAAAGCCATGGAGGCTGTGGCTGCCCAGGGCAAGGCTAAGAAGTAAAGGCGAGCAGGCAGACTACTTTCCCAAGGACACCCTCCCTGCCCATCCCATTCCTCTGTATCTCTCCTCTGCACATGTCACACTGACCACATCTGTAGGCATCTTAAGTTGTAGCTGCAGATGGAGACCAGTGGCTCCCAGTTTCATTTTAGCCATTTTGCACCCACTCCCTTCATGCAGTCTAGTTAGAATCTCACCCCTGGGGCATGGGTCCTCAGTCCAAGCGAGGGAAGACCTTATCCAAGAGAGCTGAATAGTAACTCTGGTTTTTTGCTAGTGCTTTGTTTATTACTAAGAACCTGCTTGAGTAGTGGATAGGGAGGAGTCATGCTAAGATGTGACCAATGAGAGGCAAGAGAGCCTATTTGTGTTCCCAGGAGCCAGTCCTGTACTATTCCGTAGTTTGGTCACTGGGGGGCTCTAGTCATTCCAATGGAAGATGAATGCATGGTGATTATCGAACAAAATATTTCCTCCCTGACCCCAGAGGAGCTGGCTCCAGAAGATTGGGATCAATCCTGAATGTTTACATGTTGCATTTACTTTTACAAAAAAAAAAAAAAAACCCTTTCTGAGATTTCTAGTGGCAGTTGAAATATTCTCACATGTGGTCATCACAGAATAAGCCATTCCTCACACCAGTGTGGGATAAGCTCCTTGACTTGTAAGGTGTAGAAGTTCATCCTGCTGTGTTTTAGAATCCCTCCCCTGCCTTATTGTTTTATGGCAGTGAAATGTCTCTTGATCATGTCCAAGTGTATTTTTCACTGATTTCTGAATCATGTCCCAGTTGCTTGGTCCTGCCACTTGGGCCCAGTACACATTTTGAGCATAACAACTAAATCTTTTTTCCAGATCAGTATAATAAAGGAGTGATGTGCAATATTTTCTGTTTGATGTTTAATATCTCATCTGAAGAAATCAGCTTGACCATTCAACTTGAAATGTCTCTCATTATCTAAGTCCTTGTATGATGGATTAAGAACTTTATGACAACCAGTCACACAACCTTATACAGCCTGGTCCAAAATTGTGTTTGTATCACTAGATTTTCCTCCTCAGGTTAAAGAGATGAGGGTCAGGGTAGGCTGGTCTTCCTGCCTGAGCTCTCTGTCCCTGTTGCCTCTCTACAGCTCTTGCTCAGTGGTGCTGGTTAGTGGATACCCCTTAACTGGAATGTCAAATTCTGAAACTATTATGTCCTCTTTAGAGTAAGGTAAAGGCTTGATCAGATTTTTCTAAAGAGCCAATCCTTTTCTATTAGTAACTTGTAGCCTTGATTCACACCTTTCTTTTTGGTCCCTAAAGTTTTAACCCTGTCAGTCAACTTACTAACATCCTCACAAATTACACAGAACCTCATACCATGACTTGATGTAGGAGAAAAGGAGTATAATTACATTATAACAAAATTGGGAAAAGGCACAGCTTGCATTTACCTTTTCTGGTCACCGGAATGGAGTGTGAGAAAACCCATAAGGCCTTTCACTTCTGTAAGGAAGAAGTAACATCTATTAAGCTCTTAAGCTCCTCTCTGCCAGCCATTGGGTGAGGCATATTACATGCAAAACCTCTAATCCTGACAAGCTCTCAAAGGGCTGGTATCCCATTTACAGAAAAAGAAACGGGCCACAAAAGATGTAGAAACTTGCCTGAAGGTATACTACTAAACACTGAAACCAGATGAAGGATGTTAGTTCCACTAAATCAGGGTTTTTATTCTAAAATTTAAGTACTTTTAAGCATCTTTTCAGGTTTAGTTTTTTCATTTGCTCTACCCTAGGAAGTAACCCTAGGAAGACCTTTGGTAATTTAAGTCACCAACAGTCTGCTGGATGTTAGTTTACTTAGCCTGTACTGAATCTTAAACCTACTTGGTCTAAGTTTTGTTTGAACAAGTGCTCTTGACCCAAGTCAGACTGGATCAGTTAGGATTAATGTTACTCTGTGTCCTGACATCTCTTGAGTTTACAGCAGTCTCCATTCCTTGCAGTTGGAAAAGTTCTGTCTAGAACTGCCATGTGGGCAGGAAAATAACAGCCAGCATCATTTACCATTACCACTAGGAGGCCAACAATTACCATCCCTCAGAGACAGTGCTTCTTAACCAAGAAAGCACATCAGAATCACTCAAGGAGCTGGGAAAAACCGAACCATCTGCTTTGGGTTCACCCATGAAATTCAGGGGCAGAACTAGGGCACTTGGTTTCTTTCTTTCTTTTTTTTTTTTTTATCCCTCCACCTTTAGAGCTTTATAGGCAGTTTTGAAGTTTATATAACCTAGGCTGAGAACCACTATTCCAAGGCACAAAGAATATTCTCCTTGCTTCTAGAACCAATTTCAGATTAGCAAATATCACTGTTACTAAACATCGCTGTTTTGGTATAGCTGTTCAGTCAGCTCTGAATGCACTCAAATTTTTTATTGAGCATTTTCTATGTGTGAGGCATTTTCTATGTGTGAGTCATAGTACCAAGAACTGGAGAGTCAAAGGTAAGAGAATCTTGCCCTAAAAGCTCAGGCTAGGAGGTGGGACAGGAACCTAACTAACTTGTAATACACTACTGGATGGTTAAGGATGAGAACATCCAACTTGGCCTGCAGTAATCAGAGAAGGCTATAATCCAATTATTTTAAATGCTCTTCTTTATGTCTTCCCCCACTAAAATGTTAGCTCCACAAGAAAAGGATTCTTTCTTCACTGCTTTACCCCCTAGTTTCTGGAACAGTAGTGGGCAAAGTAGTTGTTCAATATATATTTACTAAATGAATGATGTTTATAAGCACTCACAATTAATGAACCATTGTCAATTTAGAAAGCCTCTAATTACATGCCCACCATTCTGTTCAATGCTTGAAAAAGGCACCTGTACAGAGAACACCTGGGCTTTACAGTAAGACAGACCTGGGTTTGAACATTTCTGCCACTTGATGTCTGTGGACTTAGGGCAAGTTAATTTTTCTAAGTCTTAGTTTACTTCTTTATAAAATGGAAATGATTGCTACTTTCCAGGGTCACTGTGAAGTTCCGAGATAAGTAAAATGGCTAACATTCTTGAGAGAATTGGTAGCATCTTTCTGCAAGACAACAGGGAGAATCTAACCAAAGTTTAAAATGTGCATATTCTTTAACTCAGCATTTCACTTCTAGAAATGTGTTATAGAAGAATCACAGGCATGCATAGATATATGGCAGATGGCTTTTCCCTGCAGCATTGTAAAAGAAAAATCTGTAAAGTTTTATAATACCTACCATTAGGGGACTGATTAAACAAGCTACATCTAAGTGTCCAGCATATGGTCTAGCATTTAGTAGGTACTTCATTGAAGGTAACCAGACATATAATAATAATAAACTACAACAATATTGGTATATATTGAGCATTTTTATGCATTTCTTCCTCATAATAATCTTATACGGTCATACTATTCCAGCTGAAACAAAGAAATAAAAAATAACTTGCTCAAGTATCAATGTCAACGTCCTGATTGTTATAGTATAATTTTGCAAAACGTCACCATTGGGGGAAACTCGGCAAAGTGTACAAGGGATCTCTCTGTATCATTTCTTAAAACTACAAGTGGACCTACCATTATCTCAAAAATTTCAATTAAAAAAACAAAACCACCTAACCTGCTCAAGGCTAGAACTAGAGGATGCAAATCTATTTGGGCTGACTCCAAAGCTTACCCTCAACCACTGTCACAACACAGGAGACATGGGCTCCTTGAATAACATCTCAAGGGGTAACATAATTCACTGTTCCTTCCATTCCCTTTGCAATTTCTCCATGCCTAACCCTCATGCCTTCCTCATTCTCAAACTTATGTGTTCATTCTTGCTTCTGCCCTTCATCTGAGCTTCCCTTTCTGCCTTGAATATATCTTCACTTTTCTACATTAATTCCTTTTACCTCATGTCACAAATCCTTGCCTGGCCACCTCACGTGATAGTGCTGTCCCTCTTTTCAATTCAGATTTAAAAAACGTTTCCTAGAGCACCCACTATATCAAGTTATACTGTTTACCAAGTTACTTTCAGAACTACTAAAATGCTACCTGAATCACCATGTGTCCTATGTTTTGCACTAAACCATAACCTCACTAAATGGGGAGGAAAAGTGCTTGACCCAGTGCCTGACACATATAAGTATACAATTAGCAGAGTATTTAAAAGAGAACATAAAAAAACAAAAAGATAAGAGATTAGGCTTTGTCCAGAGCAAGCAAGCACTTGACACATGTCAGTTAATGGGTGCCATCAGGCAAACCTCTGCTCCAAGTCATGACACAGTTTAGATTCCTTCCCCTACTCAAGACAACAGAAACCATAAAATCCTTTTAATAAAAAGGGTTTTTTGTTTGTTTTTTGTCACAGCAAAAAAATACGTATTTATAAGATTGTCAGAAGGAATAGGCTATTTCCAACATTTTATACATTTTGTTTATGGAGCCTCCAAAAAAGAAATTTTTCACTCAAAAGAATGAAATCCACTGAAAGGTTTACAAGAAAAATGTCTCACCTACATAGGAAGTCTCGGACTTTTCTAAAGGTGGTTGGGGGCTGACTCCAGATGTTTGAATAAAGACAACAGCACCTTACTGTAACTTTCATACATGTACTCTTGGAAACAGCTTACCCCTCCTTGGGGTAAACTGTGACTTCTTAGGTCTGCAAAAATTCAGGCTGTACTCGGGCCACTTTCCGGAATTCTTTAGTGTGGGTCTTAGGGCACTGCATCTCACACCAGCTGATGGGAACCATCTGGACACCTAAAAGGGAAAAGTTGGTATTGGAGCTGGTACCCCAAATATTTGCCTGAGATCATTCTCTTTTCAGCTGGGTATGAAGTGAAATGTCACCAAACTACCTAGTGAATCTCACCTCATACAGAAAAAAAAAAAAACTTGTTTATTCTACTGACTTATGGAGGAATATTTATAGATTTACATAAACAGAATCATTCTAATCTCAGTAGTAAATATATACATTCATACAGCTTCCTAAACAATTCTAAAACAAGGGAAATGAAGGAGAACAATGGATTAAACCGTAGCTCCCAACAATAGGTAAGCATGTGGAAACATGAACCAACTCACCTGATTCACTGTGTGCCACCACCACCCCTAGCTCATTTTCAGCAGTGGTCAGGAGGTAGTTGGACTGTGCGTCACCTAGGGAGATCTGGTCACATATTATTGGTGAAGGAAAATGAAGGGTTATAAGTCTTCCCTCCTACAGCCACTTCAGTTGTTTCTCTACTTCCATTACTTCTTTTAACAAAGGACCACAAGTCTGCTGGGAATAAAGGATACCACTTTGGCCAAGACAATGTCGCCTGGGCGGAAACTCTTATAAATTTCAACCTGTAAAGAAAGAACAGGAATGTTAAGTGAAAGCTCTAGATCAGGTCTACCTGAAACTATTAACCCCTCTGGTACAGCCAGCCTACTTTCTAATACCAGAGGGTATAAGTCATCATTACTCAAGTCAATCAACAACTTCTATTGCTTTTAAAGCATCATCATATACACGAAAGATTCTGGATCCAGTAATCTGATCAGGAATCTGACTTGGGCAAAAGGTACTATAAATGGCTCTGAAAGGGTCCAGAGTAAGTCTGAGGGAACAGCAATGAATAAATACCTGGCTTCAAAGCAAAGAGTAAACTAGACAAAAATCATATGGAAAGTGACAGTGATGTAAATTCCACACTTTCCGGCAGGGAACACCTTCAAATTCTTTGGACTCTATTCCCACAGATCTTTGATATTCACTGGCATAATTTAAAAGGATTGAGATTCCCAAAGCCATGGGAAAAAAAAAAAAAGAACCAACCAACAACCTTGTCTTTTTCAGTAGCTCGGACATCTTCCTTGCTATAAAAAAAAAAGAACAGAAAAAATGAACAGAAAAATTAATTATCTCTGAGAAAGAATTATCCTGAAGCCGCCCAGCAGACAAAGAGCTACAAGAGCAGAGAGAACAAGCTATAATTGGGACCCAGCTGTCGCTCAGAGGAGCAGGGTGGAGAAGCATCATCAGGCCTCAGTGAGAGAAAACCACATTTTCCATTCTTGGATTACACAGAGCAGCAGTATCAATAAATCTGATTACAGAAAAGCAGATCAGATTTGGTAAGAAAGGATAAGGAACTTTGTTGCCATAGGAGAGCTTGAATAGAAGCACTATAGAATCACACGGAATCGTGAAGCTGGAAAGGGCCTCAGAAATTAAATTACCTGGCTCACGAAAATTGTCTCTTCTCAAAGAAGCCATGGGGGGGGGGAGGGGCGGGGCGGCGGCGGCGGGAATCTACCATTTCACCCATTAACCTTTGCAGTGTCCTACAATCCTTGGGTTTAATTTATATTACATTCGGGAAAGGAAGGTATTTCCTAAAATGCTATCTACTTTGATATGAATCATCCCACACTGCTAATCTCCAGTTTAGCTCAATTCTTTTTTGCTATATTCTTAAGCCCTATCTCATTAACTTTTCCTTTTGTCCTAACTCATATAGTATAGTATTTTCTTTAAATACTACCTGGGGTGAATCGAAGCACTAAGAGGATAAGCAGGAGTAGGAACTGTAATTATTCCTAAAAATTTCAATCTCATTCGGGGTACTGAGGCAAATTTGAACATAGGAACACTTCTTACCGAATAGTTCCTCGAAAAGAGTTCTTAAGTGGTGTGGACCCCACATATAGGATGTGTACTTTGGCAAAGCGCGAATTGATGCTAGAGACCTGTGGAATAGAGAAAAGATCATCATTGGAATGTTAGCAGTTGTCAGCTCAAGGAGGCAGCAACTCTGGGTGAATGACCAGGATTTTCACCCAAGCAACTCTACTAAGTATAGAATTTAAGGCAAGTTAACTCCTACTTATCCCTGCATAAGTGACAGATATAAAACAGCTAAGAGCCATTCTGGCCAACTGAGTTACTACACGAATTAAAAGAAGTAATATGGTATGGATTCTAAAAAATACAGAAGTCTAACATAAATAGACACAGGGCATTATAGCAAATCTACACCTTTAACAAAGTCCTGTATAAGTGGACAGAATTTAAGTCTACATTTTAGCTGTTGCATAATATCTGGATCATTCCCTCACCAGTTATTTTCACAGTCACACATAGATTTTCCACTGGAGCAACTTATAAAGAAAGAAACTAAGAGCTCCAAGTTAATTTAATCTGGGATGATATATTACAGTTACTGATCATTATAGCATTAATTTCTACTTCCCATGAAACGCCTTAAAAGACTTTACATGTAATAAGGATGCTATAATAGTAAAGTCTTTTGCTTCTCTGCAGAAAGAGGTCTCACTTCAGATGTTCAAAAATAGACCTCCATACCTCCCTTCTGTGCTTCTGTTTCCTAGACGCAGGTAAAACTACATACTCAGGGAACCAGCTCTGTGAAAAAACTATGCAAGACTGAACTTGGCTACATTCATCATTATCCTAGAAATCTCTAGATGAGCACAGTCCAGTAAAACTTTCTGTGATGACAGAAATGTTCCGTGTTGACCAATATGGCAGCCACTAACCACATGTGGCTATTAAGCACTTGAAATGCAGCTAGTGGAACTGATGAATAAATTTAAAATTTTAATTTGCTTAAATTTAAATGGCCCTATGTGGCTAGTGGCTACCGTACTGAACATTTGCAGTTCTACAAAGATCATTTCAGCATTAGATGGTTGTCCTAAGCTGAGAGGTTAGGACTAACTTACCTTACAGGTTACAATAGCCCCCACATCTGGCAGTAATTGGGACTCTGTTTCTCTCATCACGGACACGACAGGAAGCTACAAAATTTAAAAAAAAACAAACAAAAAAACCCAACGACACATGAGTATCCTGGCTAAGTTTGGGTACAGGTATTTGTGGTTTGAGAGTGATGTAAATGCTGTGGTCCGCAACTGAAGTTACGAGGACAGGTGGACTACAGACTCATTTGTAGCCCAGAGCAGAAAGCCTTAGAAATTTTAGAAAGTAGGAGGACCAAGGGGCCACAGGAAGAATACTGCTAGAAGACATAATCTAACCATTTCAGATTAGTTCTAACAAGTTTTTGGTGATTTTCTTTGGAATTTCTTGGTATACAACTATATTGCCTGTATTCATAGATAATTTGACTCTTTCTTCCAAAGCTATACTGCTTCTATTTTTTTTTTATAGTACAGGCTAGAATTTCCAAATAAATGTTATATAATAGTGTCCACACTTGTTTACTTCTAGTTCAAGAGAATACTTGTAGAGTTTTCTCTTTGAGCAAAGTATTGGATGTTGGAATTAGATAGTATTTTTGAACCTCATCTTTCATTAATTTCTCCTTCATTCACTATGCTTCAGTTCTCCTGGCCTTCTTTCAGTTTCTTCAACCCACTGAATTTCCTCCTATCTCAGAACCTCTGTTCAACCTGTTCTTTCTGCCAGGACAGAGCCCTCTCCACCCATCCAACTCTTATGTATCCTTCAGATTCTTGTTAAATGTCATTTCTGCTGACTAGGACGGATTTGCCTTCGATATGTTCTCATGATACCCTGTAGTATTCTTTTAAAGCAGTCATCTCCTTTGTAACCATATATTCATTTGAGCATTTACTTGTTTACAATTTGTGTCTGTGCCCCTTAATAGCAAAGACCATGTGTATTTGGCTCATTACCATACCCCTAGAGGTCAGCACTTAGCCTGGCACATGAACATGGTCAACAGATATCTACATCTATGAAATAAACAAATTTAGGAATGTTAAGGAAATTCCCAAACTGATTAAATAAAAAGCCTCTCATTTTACAGATGAGGAAGAACCTAAAGCCAGAGAGTTTGTTTCTTACTTAAAGCAGAATCAAGGTCTAGTTAGCCAGTACCTGTGTTCTCACTCTGAATCTTCTTTCTACTCTGCTACCTGTCCTTAAGCTGCTCCTTCAAAGACTGCTTATCTGACCCTGAGTTAATCCTAGATCGGCCTCCAGAACTAGGGAGCATAGTATTACTCATGCATTCAACAAACAATAATTGAGCAGTTATCTTGTGCTAGGCGCTGAAGGTATGGTGGTGAGGCCTGCTTTAATGATCTTGAGTCTAGTAGGGGAAGAGTCTAATGGGGACATACAACTGAGTGTTTAATTATATGCTGAGGTAAGTGCTTGGAAGGAAAGGGATACAATTCTTCGTGAGTGTTTAACAAGAGAAACAATAAATAAAAAAACAAAACTCCTTTTCTCAACTAATAGGCCTAGGAGGTCTTCCCTGAGAAAGTGAGGATTAGGCTATCTGAAGGACAGGTAAAATTCAATGGGCTAAGGAGGAGAGGCGCATGTTCTGTACAGACGGCGTTCGTACAAAGGCTCTGTGGTAGGAGAGAACTTAGCGCATTAGCGACATTGAAAGAAGCCTGTATATAACTAGACTGCAGAGTGAGGTGGATTTTGGCCAATGGATGAAGCCAGAGAGGATTCAGACAGGATTCAGCGCACTGGAGCGCTGAGCTCGCCTCTGTTCTTCCTCCAACTTCCTCCCCTGAGTGTCAGCAACACAGCCGAGCGAAACCAACACAACTGGTCTGTGCAGGCTAAATAAATTCTCAGCAGCAGGGACCACAGCTGGATGAAACATAACAGACCAACTCTTCTAATGGTGAGAAACTAAAGACGCGTCCGCAGTATCACTGTCTAAGGACCGCGGAATCAAGGTCAGCCTAAGGGAAAGGCAGAGACACAGGAGACAGGAAACCGCCCTCTTTACCGCGCCGTTCTCGCTGCTCTTCGTCATGCAGCCAGCAAGCGACGAAAAGATGTAGCCGTGCCGGGTGTAGGTGCCGCTGCCCGGGCTGCCCTCCTCCAAGTTACACAGACGTTCGCCTGAAGAAAAACACTGCATCAACCACGGGTGCCCAGAAGCTGTTGGCCATCCAGCCTTCCTTCCTCCGTCCCTATCCAGGATTCGCTATGGGAACCGTTCACTTACCAGGGATGCAGTACCTCACGGGTGGCGCCATGACTGCCACCAAACACCGAGAAAAACAAAGCCGACTTCTCATTGGCCAAAATCCAGTTCCTCAGTAAGAAACAAGCCAATTGGTGCGCCTGGCACATGACCGCCGGCAACTTAATGAAAGGTAAACTACATTTCCCAGGTTGCCCTGGGGCGACTCCGGGGGCGGGGCTCCGGAATGCCGGCGCTTGCGCTTGCGCCTGTGGTTGAGAATGGGCTCTCGGCGGGTCTAGGTCTGCCCGCTGGTTCTGTGGGCGGCAGGTCATGGTTGGCTGGATTGAGCCGGGCCCGCCCAGGGCGCGGAGCTGGACCAGGTGGCAGTGAGCAGAGGTTGCGGGATCGATTTAGCTGATTGGGGAGTCAGCAGGCGGCAGGTAAGAGCGAAGCTGCGGCCTTTGCTCCCCAGTCCTGTCCCTTTTTCTAGGGTCGGGCCCTGTTCCGGGGCCTTATAGTGAGCCCAGCTTCCTGCTATCTGCTCGCCCAGCCCTGCGCGTCCGCGCCCTGCTGGAGCTGGGTAGAGTGCACCCTCCGGGCAGCCGTAACACGCGAAGATGGAAAGAGGCCAACCAACCCATCTCGCCCATTTCACAGATTTGCAAACTCAAATCCAGAGATAGAATTTAAATTGCCCAGTGTCTCGAAAATAGTTTAAGGTAGAGCGCAAAGAGGAGCCCAAGTTTTTTGACTTCCAGTCCATCGCACTTTGACCATGTCACCCATACTGAGAAACAAAACATTTTTCCAGTTTTTGTAACTGCAGCTTCTCTTACTGTCGGATACTCTTCAAGAGTCGTGTGGGCCCATCCTTAACTTTTTCTTTTCCTAGCATGTTAGTCTGGAAGGGAAGTCTGCACACAAATAAAATGCTGCTCTTACTGATGACTGACACCTGCTGCTTGAGATTGCAAACATCCCGAGAGCAGCGTCTTTGTCCTAATGAGATCTGCTACGACTTTCATCGGTTTCCTCTTCTGGTGGCTTTGGAATCCATCCTTTCCTGTGTATGCCTCCACCCCTCCATCAGTTTTTCCCTTGGGAAACAGATGGTGACTTAGAGCCTTGGGAAGAGGAGAGTGCCATGGCCTGCAATCCGCTCTAATCTGGTGGCAGATGTCACTATGGCCTGTGGTTACTACTGAGGCATCAGAGTGTTCAAGGTTTGTGCTTGGGGTGATAGTGAAGCGGTGCTTTGCCCTGTTTCCTCTTCTGTTCACTCTAGTTACCTCCCCACCCCCATACATAGGTTTTCAAATTCTGCTTTACCTCAATTTCCTGAAATGACAGCTCCATATGTTCAGTTATGGCCCCACAGACTACATATCTCTTCCCTGGCTTCCCCATAGCCCCTAAACCTCACTAGCTAAAATGAGTGGGGGCTTGGCTTCAGACTTTGTTTACTCAAATCTGCTCTGAGGCTCTGTATCTACAAGCTTTCTGTTTACATGTTTGGGTTAATTTCTGATTAGACTTGTTTTCTAAAATGCCTTCTAGCTCTTAAGTGCTGTCATTCTAACAACGAAGAATGATAGCAGCAGACACTTACTCAGTGTTATCCTAATGGCAGGAATGTCCTTGCTGTTATTGGTAGGACCGATAGACATCTGACCAGCCTCTCCACTTCTGCATCCCAGGTCATTCATTCAACAAGTATTTATTGAGCACGTCCATGAGGCAGGTATTGTGCTAAGCACTCTGTAAAGATTTCATTTATACTTTACCAAGTGTATGTGTGGAATCATAAAGGGTTAGAGCTGGAAGAGACGTTAACTTTTATTTTTTATCTCCTCACCGAATGGGAACACAAGGAAATTGAGTCCTGGCAGGATCTGGTAATTTGCCCAAGGTCACAGAACCACTTAAGGGCAGAATTGAACCCTAAGTAGTCAAGTTGTGGGGCAGCTGAGAGTTGGTAAGTCTAGTTCTTGAGGCAGGCATTTTCTGTAGAGCTCAGGAATTCTGGAAGTGGTTGAGAACAATCCAGAAAGTGGAGAAACTGAGAAGAAAGATTTTTTTTTTTGTAGATAGGACGGATACTATATAATTCGTGTTTATGACATATGAGGAATGTGTCTTATTTGCATGCTATTGCTATAAAAAGTATTTTAGCAAATAGGAAACTATTAACCATAGTAAGGGAATGAACAGTGGTTTGGACAGTTGAAGTCACTTGGATTTGTTATGGGGTAAAATGTTTTGTCCCTCTCTTATATTTGATTGTGGTGGCTGTATACTATTTTGAAAATTCATACTTTAAGCTAAATCATGGTTCCAAACAATAGGGGTCCAACACAAAGGAGTTAGGAAGTTTGAACTTTTCCTTTTTCTCCCCTACTTAATTCTCTAGCTCCTAGGAGGTGATAATAATGGAAATGGCCAATTTCTTTATCCTGGTGCAGAGAGTAGGTTCCTATTGAATTGTCTAGTCTTTATCTGCCAGCCTTTTCTGCTGGATTTCTTTTTCCCTTAGGTCATTACAGGGCTTATGGAAGAAGATAATTAAGTGGGTTTTTTTGACAGGCCTCTGGTGGTGATGAGCCAGTTTGCAAGGAGATTACCTTGCTCCAGTTACTGAACTGACACTATCCCTACAGTGGAGCAGCCTCCTCCAGTTTCTGCTGGGTTTTGAGCTGCCTGTTAAATAAGTCAGTGGAGTTGCTGAGGACAGTACTCTGTCCTAGGGGAAAATCAGATAATTTCTTTTCCGCTAAGGACTTTAATCTGCAGAGTTGATGAGACTGTCATCGAAATAATCTGTGTTGTCTATGGCCATGCTACCCTGAACAAGCCTGATCCCGTGTGATCTCAGAAGCTAAGCAGGGTCGGGCCTGGTTAGTACTTGGATAGGAGACCACCTAGGAAGACCAGATGCTGTGGGCATAAAAAAAATTTTTAAATAAAGTATCGTAAACTGACAGGGTCCTTGCAATCTGTCAGGTGAACCAAGGGTTGCCTCACCTTAAAAAAAAAAAAAAAAGAATCTGTGTCTTCATTCATGGGCAGCTGACCTCCTGTGGCTGTTGGATGAGGTTGAAACCATATAGAGAAGATGAAGGTACTTGCAGAGGAACCGTGCAGAGGGCTAAAGAGCTGGGAAGGCTGGTTGGGAAGCTTGGGGCCAAGGGCAGCAACTACAGAGAAGGCTCTTGTGTGTTCAGCTAGAACAGGGCAGGGAAAACTCAACTGAGAGGGCAGGCCTTGTGGTCTTCATGAGCCCAGCATAGAGGCCCCTCTCCCACTGTTGGTAGTGTTATTCTCCTCTGAATACCCGAAGTTATCTTGGCTTCTGTATCCTTGGGATGTGACTGGGACTGGAATTGGAGAATGAAGCATCTTATGTCACGTAGGGAGTAGTTGAATTGTCCTGACAGGAGACAGGACTCTCATGCTACCAGATTGGGTCTGGTGGCCTATAACATCAGCCCAGAGGGAGTAGGAAGTATAAGTATCTTTTGCCAAGACTCAGAGGTAGGTGCAAGGTCCACATGCTGTGCACTCATTCCTGCCATCTGGCCTGTTCCTTGGTCAAGAGCAATTTTTAGGAGGTAGGTTGATGGGCCAGGACAGGTAAGGACCCCAGGAAACCTCTGCTACAGTGGCCATGCCCACAGAGACACAGTGGGCACTTTTGTGCACGTTAGCCATGCTCCACCCAGTGGCCTGCCTACACAGACAACTCCAAAGACCTTACTTTGGCTTGGAGCTGTCTACCTCTCCTTCACCTTTTTGCTGTGGCCCTTTATTCTAGGTGTGCATCATCTTGGATTTGCTGTACAACCACGTGATGTAAGTATGATTTCTGCCCGCTCAGAACCTCCAGACTCTACCTCCTGTAATTGGGTTGAGACATTGGCACCACACATTCTATAGAGATGTGAAGTGACTTTCCTATTTCCCACAGCTGGTGACTGGCCTAGCTGGGCCTTAGTCTTAGGTGTTTGCCTCTAAACTGGTGCTCAGGCTCACCCCACTGATAGGGTAGGGAGGGACAGGACCCAAGCTGGCCACTCACAATAGTGTTCTCTCTTAGGAGCCATGCGGGGCCAGTGGAGCCTGCTGCTGGGCCCCGCCCGCCTCTGCCTGCGCCTGCTTCTGCTGCTGGGCTCCAGGCGCCGCTGCCCCCCTCTGCTCCGGGGCCTGGTACAGCGCTGGCGTTATGGCAAAGTCTGCCTGCGTTCCCTGCTTTACAACTCCTTTGGGGGCAGTGACACTGCTGTGGATGCTGCCTTTGAGCCCATCTACTGGCTGGTGGACAACATGATCCGCTGGTGTGGAGTGGTGAGTGATGCCCAGAGAACAGGAAGAGGGATGTTTTGGGGTTTAGAGGGACATGTGTCTGATGAACCCATACCAGCCCCTACCCCAGGGACATTCTTGAGTTACTCTGGGCATTGGCAAGCTCTCTCACTGCATCCACCTGACCTCACTGGTGTTGGCAGGTATTTGTGGTGCTGGTGATCGTGCTGACCAGCTCCATCGTGGCCATTGCCTACCTATGTGTCCTGCCCCTCATCCTTCGAACCTACTCAGTGCCACGACTCTGCTGGCATTTCTTCTATAGTCACTGGAACCTGATCCTCATCGTCTTCCATTACTACCAGGCCATCACCACTCCACCTGGATATCCACCCCAGGTGGGTCCCTACAGGGGTTTGAGGGAGGGAGGGCTGCAGGCCCTGGGAGCCAGTCTCACCCAGCAGTGAGGAGGGAGAGTGTCTTGGTATCTTTTGAGATATGAAATTGGTGCTGCCATAGTTGTCATGATGCCTTTGTCTTTGCACAGGGTAGGAATGATATCGCAACAGTCTCCATCTGTAAGAAGTGCATTTACCCCAAGCCAGCCCGAACACATCACTGCAGCATCTGCAATAGGTGGGTCTTGGTTTTGCTGTCCGTGAACCCCAGCTGTGGCCTTTTTGCTGTAGCCCTAGGGCAAAACCTAGACCTGGAGTTTGATAAGACATTTATGAAGCACCTGTCACATGCCAGGCACTGTGCCCTCTGTATCATGAGACCTGGTCCTCAGGATGGTCCCGTAAGTTAGGCATTATCACCACTTGTGGAAACTGAGGTTCAGAGAGATGAATTACCTTATCCAGTATCATGTAGCCAATGAAGCAAGGTTTAAAGTAAGGCCTGGCTCTCTTCAAAGTCTGTGCCCTTTCCACCTCAGCAGGATGCTGGTCCTTGTAGGAAAGGATTGGCACTGACATCTCAAGAACCTTGGCCACCGTAACAGAGCCTGTGTCCCTCCCTCACAGGTGTGTGCTGAAGATGGATCATCATTGCCGTATCCTTTTATTATCTCTTCTGCCTGAGGCCGCCTTCTTTAGCTCCAGAGCACTGCACAGGGTTAAGGGCCACAAAACTGCTTCTCACATAACGATACAGAGAACACTGGGTTCATGAGAAATTAGTGGAAGAGGAGCTGCGGGGGCTGACCATCTCTTGGGGGAAGCAGGAGGCTTACAGGTTCTCTGGGACAGATCTCCTTGGAGCAAGACATCTAACAGCTCTTTCTTTTGTAGACTGTCATGCTAACATTTATTGGATGGAAAGAGGTGTTCGGGCTTCAGTGGTTGTCCAATGAGTGTAGATAGAACCATTGGTCTCCTTCTGCTGTCCCATACAGATGTATGGTTAACCTCAACTAGGTTGAAGTACTGGCAGGTTCATTTTACTGATGGATTTCAGTTTTCCTGATTTCTTGGTGAGACTTGTGAGGACTCTGAAAAGCTTAAATACTTTCACCTCAACCTCTGGAAAGTCCCATGTTTTCTTGCCTTTGGAAAATAGTTCTTGGTGACTGGGAGCCCTGGGCTTGGGTGATATAGTCACAAAGTGAGGACGAACCAGGAAGGCCTGAACACCCTGAAAGTCGTGTGTTTGATCTTGTCCTTAATCTTTTCCCCACCAGCCTGGCTAAACAACTGTGTGGGCCACTACAACCATCGGTACTTTTTCTCTTTCTGCTTTTTCATGACTCTGGGCTGTGTCTACTGCAGCTACGGAAGTTGGGATCTTTTCCGGGAGGCGTATGCTGCCATTGAGGTGAGCCCATAGTTAGGAGTGGGACAGCTCAGTGGAGCACTTTGGGGTGGAATCTGTCCCTAAGGAGTGGGGCTGGTAGCACTTCCATGCTAGAGGCCTGAGGGTATAACCAGCACTGTTTTCCATCCCCTTAGAAAATGAAACAGCTCGACAGGAACAAACTACAGGCGGTTGCCAACCAGGTGGGCTGTCTCCACCCCACTGCCTCCTGCTGCTCAGGCCAGGGGGCATAGAGTTGCTGAGGCAACTGGGGCCCACCTGCTGGTTGAGTTGTAGAGACTGGCTGAGGGGGCAGCTTGAGACTGGATCAAGGGTGTTCTGTAAGGCTGTCTGCATTGGGTAGACTAAGTGGCCCAAGGGCAAGCTGGAAGTCCCTGGTATATGACAGTTTTTGGCTCTCTATCCCATTTTCACCTTCTTTGGGCTGAGCAAGGACTCTGCCTTGGTGGTGGCCTGAGCAGCAAGGAGTCTGTGTTAGTCTGTGTACTGGGGCTCCAGGGGACAGATATCAAGCTTGGCCAGTCTGATTATCCTTTCCTCCCGGTCTGTCTGCATCCGCATCTGGATCGTCCCTTCTCCCCATCCCTTGTAAACTCTTTATTCTGAGCAGATCTTGGGCTAATGATTGTATCTCTGCTGCTCTTTTGGTCCTTAGCGGAGCTCAGTCATTCCGTTCTAAGTTTGGGTCTGGTCCACACTCTTGGGGAGTGCAGCCACACAGTGAAGGACTTCTAGCTGGGAAGTGGTGTGGCTTCCCCTGGAGCCCCATTTGTGTTGTCAGATCTAAAGGCCCAGGGTCGGCTCCTCCTGTGCTTTGCCATTCTGTTCAGACCTGCTCTGCCCAGTGTTTGTTCACATGCCGCCGGGCATGATCCACCCATCTGGCTGCTACCCTGACTCCTCTGTGGCTTAACCCCCTATTTTCTCATCTTGGGCTTGGATCATTTCCCTGCCTGAAGGTGCTGGGGGCTCTGGTAGAGACCAACAGAGCAAATGAGCCAGACTTTGCTGTTTTCTTTTTTTAGACTTATCACCAGACCCCACCACCCACCTTCTCCTTCCGAGAAAGGGTGACTCACAAGAGTCTTGTCTACCTCTGGTTCCTGTGCAGGTATACAACTCTAATTTTTGACAGCTTAAGGGAGGGGCAACTTCAGAAAAACCTTTTTAGGTCCCCACAGGGACCTATCCCTGGTGTGAACTGCTGCTCTTCTTAGTCTAATTTAGGTTGGAAAAGAGTCAGCATTTCATTTTCTTTAGCATTTTGGGGCAGGGAACACTTAAAGGTATTGACATTGTTTGTTATGTGCCAAGATAAATTAAACTCCTACCTAGATGGCAGGTGACTACATTTTATAGATGAGGAAAACTGAAAATTAGAGGGGTGAAGTGATTTGTTCCATGATACACAGCTAGGAATGGTAGAGCTGGAATCTGAATTTTGTGCTGTCCTATTCCAGCCCTGGTGCTTTTACTACCCTCCAGAGTTTCTCAAATGTAAGTAAGTATTTTAAGAAATACAAAACAGTTTTATTAGTAATACAGACTTATTTCCCTACTTCCACACAATTTCTTAGCACATGTTGATGCTTTTTCATTGATGCTTTTATATAGACATAGTGCAGTAAAAGTTCATCTAGGGTGAGTAGGCGGGGAGATTAGACTTAGGCAGAGAGGTCCCTTGCCAATCATTATTGCTCAGCTTAATTTCAAACATAGCTTCTAACCCTTTCTAAGCTACCCACCAATCTTTGTCCCCTTTCTTAGTTCTGTGGCACTTGCTTTGGGTGCCCTAACTATATGGCATGCTGTTCTCATCAGTCGAGGTGAGACTAGTATCGAAAGGCACATCAACAGGAAGGAGAGACGTCGGCTGCAGGCCAAGGGCAGAGTGAGTAGGGCTGAGGGCTGGGGCAGTGGGTGGGTAACTGATGCTGCCATCCTGTAAACAGGCTATGGTCAGGGCCAACTAGGGCAGGCATCATAAAAAGCCAGAACTTGCCTGGCTGAGCTTCAGCTTAGCCAGTTTAGGCTCAAAAATTAGAAGGGGATAAAGTAAAAGGGTTTTGTAGAAACATGTTTTTCTTGGCCCTAGGTTTTTAGGAATCATTACAACTACGGCTGCTTGGACAACTGGAAGTTATTCCTGGGTGTGGACACAGGAAGGTAAAGTAAAACACCTAGAGCCACTAGCCAGCCACACGAGCACTTGAAATGTGGATAATGTACTGACAAGTTGAACTTTTTATTTTCACTAAAAATGCACATGTGGCAAGTGACTACCATTATTAGAGAGTGCACATCTAGACTTGAGGAATAGAGATCATTGCTCATTTTGAGCCAGAGGAGCTTAAGGCTAACACTGTGATTTAAGTAGCAGATAAGGCTTACAGGTAACAAAATAAAATTCCGAGGAAGCTGTTCTCAAGAAGGGATCTCTAGGTAGGGTAGGCAGCCACCAATCACCTCTCATTTGTATGGCAGTGTCTGGAGTTCAAGCCAATAATTACTGGGATTGAAGTAATCTTTTTGTGACAGAGATACTAAAACAATAAATGAAGATAGCTCCCTCAGTCCAAGAGACAAGGGGAAATCATTTTTCAAATTGTAGTGACTGAGAAAGTAGGCAGCCATAAGTACTTGCCCGCTTCCTTTTCCATCCTCGTTACATTTCTGGTTGTCACTGTGCTTGCAGTGGCCCGTAGAAGTTTAGCTCAAAAACTCTAAAGACCTCCAAGGCACCAAAGGGTACTTTTATTTGACAAAGTCAGGACTTCTGTTACCTTTGTGATTAATGCCAAGGTAGCTTCAGATACCTTGCTGTATTCTTGCTAAGCAAAGAGGATCAGGAAGCCCACGAACTTTTGAACTCAGAGACATTTCTTTCTTCTCTTGTAGGCATTGGCTTACTCGAGTGCTCTTACCTTCCAGTCACCTGCCCCATGGGAATGGAATCAGCTGGGACCCCCCTCCCTGGGTGACTGCTCACTCAGCCTCTGTGATGGCAGTGTGAGTTGGATTGTGTCAGCTACAACTTGAGCATCGTCCTGCTTCCTGTGTTGTCTTGAAGGCCTCCAAGGACAGCTTCTTGGAATCTTTGAGCAAAAAGAGCCAGTGGGCCTGCCTTAGGTACTATGCAGGGACAACTCAAAGACCTAACTCCTGGCCACTGCAGAAGCAAAGTGTGATGTGGAAAATCCTAGAACTGATGTCCCTTTACTCAGGCAAACAGAAGTTCCAGCCAAAGACTGGAGATTAGGCAGCTAGCAACCTCGCTGGGTGCTGACCCCAACCTCCAGGTTACAGTACTGGGGTTGTCCACCACCTCTTCCACTTGTCTGAGAAAACACCTGAATGGTCGAGCTGAGATCCTGGCTTCTCAACAGGGCAAAGATACCAGGCCTACTGCTGAGGTCACTGCCACTTCTCACATGCTGCTGAAGGGAGAAAAAATAAAGGTATTTGATTTTTAAAGATATGTAGCTTCTCACTCACTGCCACTACTTTAGGGCAGGAAAGGAGTAAGTCAGGGTCAAGGCCTAGTGAGTAGGTGTTCTGGTAATGCCTGCCACCTGTGCCCTACTTGGAGGGGTTGGGTGCCTTGAAGAATTCTTAGCTAATCCCTATCATTACTGTTTGAGCTTATACAGCGATGCTTCTGGTTACATGCTACTGAGGCATAAGTGTGTGGGGAGGGGAACATCTGACAGCTCCATTATCAAAAGAAATCTTTATTCTCCAGCAGTTTACACACATGCACCATCCCTGGTCCTCAGGGCCACATCCATCTACACTCACCCCTCAGCAGCGTATCCTTTTCTGACATACAAATGAAAAGCCCCAAGATCCTTCATCAGATACAAGTAGTCTCACACTCACTTTACAAATCCATTAGAAATCAGGATTCTCATGTTTCTTGTATAGCCATGCAACAGAGGCCCAGCATTTGTGCTGTATCTGTGGGAAAGGCAGAGGCCAGTGGTCCCCCTGCCTTGGCAAGATGGCTCAATAGTTAGTAATTCCACGTTAGATTGTCAGAACAGTCTAGACCAGGGCTGAGGGTTCAGCTGCCAGGGCTCCCCAGCAGAAACCTGTAGGCAAAAAGAATGTTGGCAGCATGAGTGGTGAAGCTCGTTTCAATCTCATTTCTTCCCATGACCTAAAAACTCACCATTCTCCCCTGGCTGACACTGCTTCCTTGCGCACCAGTCTCTTCTTGTCATCCAGAGGTTTAGCTAAGGCCCGGATCACCTGTGGTTTGTACGGTAGCAGCTGTGGAATTAGAAGAATGAATCTTAGCCTTGCGCAACCAAGGCAACCAAAAGAGTTGCTTCTCTGACTCTATGACTAATAACCTTCCTATTCGTTTTTAGTGATTCCAGAGGATGCTAGGTGGGTGGCAGGATGCCCAGTCTATTACAGGGTAGTCAGGCAGATCCTTGCCTACCTACATCTTGTAGTTCATACCTCAATCACACAACAGGGTGGCCAATCCTGCTCGACTAAGGCAAAAAGTACTTCTCAGGCTCTTCTTAGAAGTTTCCAGGCCAGAGAGGGACATCTGAGGTACTCACCACAGGGACGGGCAGGCGAGTGAGAGCGTGCATACACTGCAGCGCAGCAATCCGGACAGCCTGGAATAAAACCACAGGAGGTGAGAAGAAACCCATGAAGGAGAGCCAAAGGTACCAAAAGGATGCTGGGCTCAACGCACCATGGAAGGGCTAGAGCTGAGGTTCAGGAACTTGGTGACGAGGGTGTCAATGTGAAGACTCATAACTTGGGGTGCTTCCAGCAGAAGAGGCTGAAGGCAGCTGAGGGTGGAGAGCTGTACCACACAGTCGGGGCAGGACAGGGCCTCCAGCAGCAAGGAAAGCAGCTAAGGGGCCACAGGAAAGGTGAGGATGACCACACAGGTGATGAACCTGCTTCTCCTCCACCACTCTAGCCCAGCTCTGACTGCAAGGCTTACCGTGGGCAGCTCTGGCAAGAGCACAGGCTTGGGCAGCCTGTTAAGTACATGAGACAGACCCTTCAGGTAATTTGGCTTCACATCTGTGAAAAATAGAAAAGCTTAGGGGAGAAGCTAGGTTCATATAGAGCTTAAGAATTCAACTCAATTTCTGATGAAGCTGGGACATCAGCCTATAAAGAGCTTAAAAAACTCAAGCTCAAGATAAGCAAGATAATGCCCACCAAAGGAAAAGCGTGGGAGAACAACCCACAAGTTCAACCCCTTAGAGCACACTACAACTCTGAAGAAGCACTGAGGACCTAAATTATTTTAGAGAACATGGCCTGAGCAAAGGAGAGGCCTATATATTTGAGGCCTTTCTTTTAGACCGTCCTCACCTTGGGGAGCAGCATGGAAGCCCTGGACCAAAGCAGGCACATTATCTGTGAAGAACCGCTGGCGGAACATGATCCGCACTTCAGCATGGCCAGCACGAGTCAGTACGTCAGTGCAGTCAGACATGAGTAGAGAGAAGCCATCAGCTGCTGCTGGGCCTAGTTCTGGATCTCCCAGGAGGCCCATGAGCTGGACGGAGAAAAGAGAGCCTTTGAGGTACTTCAGGGAAGAAGCTTAAATATACCCAAGAGGAGGATGGCAGTAATTTCTGGGACACACAGGATCAACAGGAAGTTCCTGTTTAGGTCTCAGGTTCTCCTGTCTTCAGAATGGACCTACCCGGTCTGTAAGGCAGGAGCTGAGAGGATGATATCTGAGCACTAGGGCCTTTGTTACCTGTGATCAGAGAAGAGAATGGTCAGGACATGACACTCAAATCCCAGAACCTCGAGAAACATGCTTATGATCCCAAAGTCAAATGGAGAAATTGCATTTAACTAGACAAAACTGTCTCTGTCTAACCAGAATCCATTCTGACTCCTTACCCAGAGAAGTAGTGTGAAGGCCTGACTACGATAGGGCCCAGAGCCCAGTCCAGCCTCCACTTTGTTCAAAGCCAGCTGTAGGAATTCATCCAGCTGTTGTCCTAAAAAGGAGAGAGGAAATGCTGATGCAAAGGCTATATAGTTCTCCCTTAATAACTAAGGATGTAAATTATTTCAGTGCAGAGCTCCCTGAGAAACCATTAGAAAAGAGCGATATAATTTGGCTGTGAACTTTGGCCACTCAACTCTGGGACACCAGCCTGAGAGCCTGGTATTCTCATAATGCAGGGGTGCTGGCATTTGAAAAGAGTTGTCTACTTTTAATAAAGAATTATCTCTAAGCTCCTTGTAGGGAGTAGGATGACAGAATTAGATGGAGCTTGTAAGGGGGTACAAGCTCCACCTAGTTCTGTCATCTTCTTATCTTGTAATGCTTTGCCCAACTCTGGTTTTAACTCTTGTCACAAGGTCCCTTGGGAAGCCCTATTATATTAGCAAACTCCTTTAAAAAGAATGAGGGCTGAACTTCCAGATTTTATCAGTCGTTGATTTAGGGAGGCTTCCAGTACCTGTCGGATGCTTGTTGAGGAGTCCTGCAAAGCACTTGGCAGCGGCAGTGGAGGAGAAGGGGCAGCTGCAGCAGCTCAGCTCTAAAAGCTCTTGCATGAGTTGGTTCAGCTGAGGGATTTCCACCTACAAAAACTTGGTCATGTCATGGACCCAGAAGACACTTAGACTCAAAGAGATAACCAGTAGAAAGTGGCAGCAGGGGCCAGGATGGATGAGAACTAAATTCTCCAGTGAGGAAAGCAGAAGATCAGTGTAGTCTGTGATAATTTCAGCTCAGAAGTCACCTGGGACCCACCTCCCTTTGTCAGGATAGGGTACTCTTTAAATGTGTTCACTTACATTTCGAGGCAGGGAACAGACAAAGGCCATAAGCAGTGCAACCAGCCTCCTCTGTCCTGAGGAGCCATCCTATAAAGGAAGAAGAGCCTAATCAAGCCTGTCCTGACAGCAACAGGCTTGTCTGCCCCAATACTCAACCCAGATTAGCCCTAGAAATTTGGACAAAAATCCCAGGATCTTCCCCCATCTGACCATCAGACACTTACCTGGAATGGCTGGAATCTGCAAGGGAAGCTATTTTCAGGTAGGAAGGAGATGTTGCCATCCAAGAAGAGGGGCACAACATGGGCGACACTCTGGGCAGCTAAGCTAGGGGTAGAGCACTAGGTATCACTACAGAGCCAGAGTTGTAAAGCAGCCTTGGGGTTCCCATTAGAGTTACTGAGTCAATGAGCCGGAGCATGATCACTGACACATTCAACAATTACTAATTTAGCAGTATATGACAGGAAGCATTTCAATTCTAGGCCCTGGTGATAACAGCCATGAGCCAGACAGATCAAATCCCTACTCTGCAGCTCATTCTACAGAAAGAACTCAATGTATAGGTTAAAAAATGCTCCACAGGTGATTCTTACGCACAGCCGCAGCTAAGAACCATCAGTCCATGGCTCATCCACCCCCACAGTCCATGGTGCTAAAAGCCCCTTCTTACTTTGCCAGCAAAACTTACAAATTAACTGCCTCCACAGTTGATTCTGGGTAGAAGGACAGCTCAGAAGGCAGCTACCTGCTGCTTCTTCCCAAGATTGCTATCCTCCCTGGGATCAAGCCACATCCATGATTATACTCACTCAGGGCTTAAGTGGGTGGTGGCAGTGCCAATGACAGACACCATGGCAGCCAAGACCTCATCCTCCAAAAGCACTTTTCTCATAACTGAGTGCTCCTTCTCTGCAAAAGCAAAACAAAATACACACATAGAATCACAAGGCCATGCCTATGGTTTAGATTAGGTCCTGTCATCATCAAGACTGGGGCTTGACTCTAGGCACAACAGCAGCGGTTTCTAACCTGTACTCTAATAGTGCTAGAGAACCAGTAAGGCAGCAGAAGCAGAAGTGGTCTGATGTGGGCCACAGGGAGGTCTCGAGAACTTTGTGCACAGTCCTTAGACTGGGCAGCAGTAGCAAACATGGCCAGCTAATATGAACATTCTTAACACCATAAATAGTTATAACTTTTCAAAAACTTAAAAGATAACATGAATTTATCTTTATGGGTCATTATTATAGCAGCTACCATACATCAAACTACAATACATACATACATACATTACTGTATTGCCAGGCACTATGCATTATTTTATTTAATCCTTAACGACTACCTGTGATATAGATATTCCTCTTTATCTCCCCCTTACAAGTGAGGAAACATAGACTTAGAAAGGCTAAATTATCTTTACCTAAGTTAGCAAATAGTACAGTTGAAGATTAAACCTAACCAGGTCTACTTGACTCCAGAGACTAATTCTAACTAAACTAATTACACAGCAAGTAAAGGGGTAAAAAGTGCGCATTTGTTTGAGCGCTGCTGACACTAACGGATTTTGGTTCCTGCTATTGGTTAGGTTAGCACCCTTGCTTGAAGTGAAATCTCATTCTGGGAACAAAGGATTCAAAATAAACCTCTGCTGATACAAAATGCAATACCAGTGATACACCGGGGGTGGCAGTGCTGTTCAATATTAGTAGAAAGCCAAAACCGGAGAAGGGGTAGGAGGTGAGGCAGAGAAAGTTACCTGGCATAGAAGCCTGCACAGTTAGGGCAAGCAGGCAAGGTATAGCTGTCTGATGGAAATACCAGCAGCTCTCGGGGTCCAGCTGGCATTTTTCTGCCACTTGCTGGAGGCTCTGACAGACAGCAATAACTTCACTTGGTCCTGCAACCATATTCCCTGTGGTGAAAAAGTATTCTCTGTAAGGGTTTTCCTAAAAGCACTTTCAGGTATTTCAGATAGAGCAGATGGGAAGAACAATCAATATGAGTGACCAAAAGCTCAAGAGTATCTTATTAAAGAGCCAAGTCATTTTGTTCTCTTAGATGTTCTTTTTCATTTATACAGATTTCGGCGCTCAGACATGTGCTGTGCTAGGCTCTGCAGCAGAAGCATTCACATACATCGTCTCATTTCATAACCCTAGACAGATCATTTCCCCCATTTTATAGAGGAGGATGTGGAGGCTCAATGAAACTGCCAGTGATTTTTCCAGGGTCACAGTAAATGCAAAGTCAGGAATCTAACCCAGGCCACACTCCGAGTCATCCAGATCATCCAGTAACACACCACCCACTGTCAACTGGATCTATCACAAGGGCTGGGCAGGGCAAAGCAGGGAGTTTAGGAAGTAAGTGAGGGCCCATGGTGAGCATGCAGAGGTTTACTGTAGCAATAGCTGCTGTCACTTATGCCTTGGAATAGTGCTGCTCAAACTAGAGAGTACACGAGTTACCTAGAGATCTTATTAAAATGTAGATTCTGATCAGTGCGGCCTGAGATGCTGCACTTCTAATAAGCTCCCAGATGATGCCCATGTTGCTGGTTGATGGGCCATATTTTGAATAGCCTGGCTTAGAGTGGTGCTTTTCAATTCTAGCTCCACATTAAAATCATCTGGTCACTCTTAATTACTGTCGCCCAAGTCCTATCCTTCCTCACAAACTGATTTAGTTAGACTGAGGCCCATCATCAGTATTTTATTTTAAAAGTTCCCATGTGATACTCCATATAGCCACCATTGGAACCACTACCTTAGAAGCATCAACTCTAAACTCGACTACAGCTCCCATTCAGCCCAGCTCCTTGATGATCAATCTTGGAAGTTACCTTTGTTTATCCGGCAGAGATGATGTAACAGCAGAGGCAGGGTCTCCTTGACAATGGTAGGATGTGTTGATACAGCCGACAAGGCTTGCAGACAGCGCAGATGCCGGGAGCATTTAGTGGGCCCATTCTCTCTAGCCAAATCCAACTCCCCTGAGTAACCCAGGAGACAAGGTTTCACTGTGTGATGGTCCCCAAACCTCCCTGGGAAGGGGCAGGCCACAGAGGTTCAGAGACACATACCCATGCACAGCTCCTCAGCAAGCTTGGATACTAGGTGGCTGCTGAAGGCCACAGGATAAAGTGTGGCCAGGGTTCCTGATGCTTCCAGTGCTGCCACCCTGCTGGGGGCACAGGGCAGATGAGCATTAGCTGAGCCTTGGCCCACCATTCTCTTGCTTAGGCCTGCCATTAGGCAGATTCAGGAGCATGGGCTCCTTAGGCCACTTTGCTGAAGAGCAGGCCTCAAGTACCTAGTTGGACAGGACTTCTTAATGCCCAAGAAAAGAGAGCAGTCCCACATCACCAACTGGCTGGCAGCCAGAGTCAAGCACAAGGCCCACCTCCCCTAGGGAGAACCAAGGATCAGAAGCACATAGCCCCAGAACAGCTTGCTCTATCTTGCTGCTTTAGATTCTCACCAATTCTGGGAGTCCTCCTCCAGGAAGCTCAGTCTGTACAGGTGACCCACTGCTAGTTCCAAGTCCCCAGAAGACAGTAGATCTGTGTTAGAAGGGAACACAAACCATATCTTTCTTCTCCTGTAGCCACCACAACCCATCCAAAAGTCTCATTAGAAATCCCAAATCAACCAGAGCTGTATTGAGAACCAGGGAATTAAGACTGCTCTTCACTTAAGACAGAAAATCACAAGGAAAGGACAGGTACCCCTAATCTTTTTCTCCTTCTCTTAAGTGTACCTGGCTGGGCACCCAATACCGTGAGTGTACGGATGCCGACAAGCTGAAGCTGGGTGTTGAGGTCTGTCAGGGCCATGAATACCAGTGAGCACAGCTGGTCCTTGAAACCACTCAGAGGCCTTTCACCTGGGGAGAGACATTCCCAGTCAGAGGGAAGCCCTGACTCAGCAGTGATGCAAGGACAACGTGAGGCAGATTTAAAGAGCCTAATCCATTGGGTGCCCAGGAGGACAATGGGAAAAAAAATAAACAGGTCTCATTCGTTAAGTATTTTGTTATGCTACAATCTCAGAACGACAGGAACACTGTCTAGACTACTTCTTCATGGCACTCTTTGCCTGCCATCCTTTACAGGGTTACAGTGCTCTGGAAGGGGATCTCACCCTTGTCTTCATAGCTCCATTTCTGTTGCAGCTTCAAAAAGCCCAGGATCATTTCAAGGATTGTCCGCCGCTGGTTGCTCTGCAATGTTTTAAGGGATATTGGAGTCAAGGAATTTTTAAAGAGTTTTAGTCCTGCTACTTTGGAAGTGGGGTGAATTATTCTTTTATGTAAGAGTGTCAGGAAAAGAGTGAATAAGGGAACCAGCATCAGTTAATAGTAACAAAACCCAAAATTTACTATCTGGGCCCAAGCTCAATACTTAGCACTCTGTGAGAAAAGGATTCCAGCAAGGGGTTCCAGCATTTCCTCAAAAGATTCTGTTCCTTTACCTGACTGTGCTTGTGGAACTGTTCCAGCAGCAAAGGCAGTACGTTGCTGGTGATATGGTCACAGGCCCGGGCAGATGCACCTGCAGCTGCCTGCAACAGCTTGGCACTAGGCCACACCAGTTTCATGTCCGGTTCACACAGATGGTGCCTGCAGTCTAGAGAGGCAGCATGTCACAGACCTAGGAGTAGGCCACACGTTGCCTGATTTCCCTACAGTCCATAAAAGTTGGAGAATGAGACTTGGGACAGTTTGCTAGCAGTTATCACTGATATCGTTTTCAATTCAAAGTAGGACTCCAGTCCCCATGTCACTGAACATGGTGGGGCTACATATGAAAGGTCACTGACCCTTAAGGAATTTCTTTCTATCAGGCTCACTCCCCTTTCTGGCCGCCATGGCCCCGTTACCCTGTAGAATGTTGCTAAGGAAGGAGTCAAGGAGGTCCTCAGCATCAGCCCTCAGCACAGAGCGAGACAAACACGCAGTCAGGGAGTGGAGGGCCGCCAGGCCCTCGGCCTCCACCCGCTCACTTGCCGTCTGGAACACCTGTCAGGGAGGGATCCCATGGCTACTGAGGTGAGCCTGCACAAGGTGAGACCCCACCCACACACTGCCTAGTTTCTTGGGAAGCGGGGTGGTGAGAACCTTTAGGATACAGCAATGGAAATTAACCCTTCAAATGAGTTTCTTCTCAACTGGCGTATTCTCACAAAGTCCTTAGTCCCACTGGGACAGACACACATACTTTTTGAGAAACAAAACGCCAACATTGAGCAGTAGCTATTAGGATACCAATCCTATGTCTCTTCCTCGCCGCCTCTATTCGGCATGGTGCCATAGGCACCATGACTATGCTCCTTACTATGGAAGGATAGGAAGTGGGCACTGTGCAAAGGTGATCAAGTGCCATCACCAAGCAGCTGACTCTTACACTGGGACTCTCCTTTGTTGTTCAATTGATAGTATGCCCCATTGTTTGTTTGCTGAATAACCAGGTATAGCAACAGAGGAAAAAGCACAGAGTATATTATTTCTCCTGATGCCTGACAACTAGGAGTTAACAGTAGTGAGTTTATCTAAGTAGCACTCACCTCTCTGCGGATAGAAGCCCAAAGGCTAGGAAGGAAGTCCTTCAGTTCCTTTTGTCCGTACATAGCACAGCAAGCATTCTGCGAGAAAAGCACAGGTATCTACACACTCAGAATTCCTAAGATATGCAGGCACCTCAGCATAATGGTATCTGAAGGAGCCTGGCTCTCAGCAGAAAAACCAGCAGGATTTCCTAACAGTCCTGCCCAAGACACAGAAGAATAGTTCACCCTGACTGATGAAAATGAGCATCAAGAGGGAGCCCTGGTCAGCCTTCTCTTGGCTGCTACTCAGTTACTATATGACAAGACAATATGCAGCTGGGGCCTTTAGGTCAAATATAGGCCCAGATCCTAGTATCCTTCTTTTGAGGCCCACTGAATGGTTCCCTGGCTCTCCAATAATCTATAATCCTTTAGCACCCCTAATTTGTCTAAAGGTAGCTGGACCCAGGAAGGAGAAAAATCACTCACCAGAGTCTGCAGAGAATCCAACTTGGCACTCAGAATCTCGGAATCCACTTTCTCAATCAGCAGAGGCAGCAGGAACTGTGGGAGAGAACGAAGAACTGAAGTCTGAGATGGGTAGTGCTGCAGCACACCAAGGCCAAATAATCCCTATTGCCACCAGACCCCAGGGGCAGTTGCTATATCTTGAATCAAGAGTTGTGACTGTAAGCTAACCCTCTTGCCAAGATGTGGCCAGACTCCCAGTTACTGAAAAAATGGGCTAGTTGGCAAATCTATAGGATTTCAAAAGATAGCACCAGATGGAGACTGGATTACTGTTTTAAAGGAAGAGACTGTAAAGTTTTCTACTTTGAAGGTCTGAGGATACTTGCCACACAAGCCTGAAGACACCTGTAGGATGTCATACCTTAAAATGTATACTGGATCTTTTTTTCTCCCTATGCTTTTACTGTACTTTCTTCAGAGCCTTCTATGGGCTGAGGCTTCATACCTTAACCCGGGCTAGACCCACCTCAGCAAATTGTGGTGTGGAAGCCAGGACAGCTCGGAGACTCAGGATAAGATCTTCTCTCTGGATACCATGGGGATCATTAGGTGGCTGGAAAAGGGAAAAGGGCCATGGGTTCGTATACCTCTTTGGATACAGGCTTGAACATGACAACTCAGAGAACAGGGTGATATTTATACCCAACATAGCAGAATAGTAGGACATGAGACTCCAGTAGGAAGACATCCTCACTTTTACATGTTCCTTGGGAATTTTCATCTTTGGGCATTTATTTTCTATCTGATCACACAGTTTCTATCTGATCTATCATCTCACGACTCAGAGATAAGCACCATTAACTTTCTGGTGCATTACTTTCTTTTCTGTATATAATTATGACTACATTAGTAAACGCTACTTCCCTTTAAAATATATACTTTTAGAAAGTGTGATTTTTTTGTACATATGGTTTGTAATTTATTTTTTCACTTAATACAATAGGAATATTTTCCCATGGTATTAAATTATTCTTTCATGACAATTTTAGTGGTTGACACGATTTCATTGTGTGGCTGAGCCATAATTTATTTAAATAATCCCCCTTTGATGGAAACTTCTATTTTTTCACCCTTACGAAAAGCTGTAATTCTGGCAATATAAAAAGCATTGATGGTTTCTGCGTCAAGATGGCAGATTGAAAACATGTAGAGCTTTTCCTTTTCCTTTTTCTCTTTAGAAATCCTATGAAAAATACAGTAAAAGGATTTTCTTTTCCTTTTTAAGACATCAAGCTAAAGGTTGAAGAGAACACAATAAAGATGTTAGCAACAAAATTTTTGAAGTGGAAAAGCAGATGGAGAAGAAGAAAATGACTTAGCAGAGCCAATAAAAACAGAATCCTCAGTAGGCTTGAGGAAAGCTGAATAACTACCCATATACAGTGCTCAGGAGGTTTTGTAACTGGCAGTACCAGGCACCTTTGGAATTGGGAGTGGGGTTAGAGAAGCAAGCTGATCTCCTATATTGCCTCTTAACTTCTCCCTAACTGCAGCATCTGGAGGTTTAATTCTCTGGAAAAGATAAGACGGAAGTCTTTAAGTCTTGGAGATGCAGGTGTAGTTGAGAGCCTGGGTGCTGTACCAAAAGATAGAGTCTAAATGGTATGGTACCGAGTGCTGAAATTTTCTAGTTCTTCCAGCCCCATTTACTTGTAGTCTGACCTCTCCCTCTAGATAAATCTAAGGTCTTTTTTAAGAAGAATCTGACAGCCTAAGAGAGAGAACACTCTAGGGGTTCCCCCAACAGTCCATGTAAGCCACTCTACAGTGATGCTCATATTCAACAAATCCATTGCATGTGCTCAAAGCTCGCACTTTGAGATTTTTATGATCTTCACTTTGAAATATGTGCAACTCCCAAGGATTACCAGATATCTCAGGAAAGCCTCTAACTTGGAAATTGAGACCAAAATAAATTGAAAAAAAACTTGGATGAAACAAAGACCACATATGAGAGAAAAAATGTTTAAAAATGTCGTTAATGTTTCCGAAAAAGAAAGTAATTTACCTATAAATTAAATAAGAACAGAATGCTATTAAAAAAAAAAAGTTCAGAGATCATCAACAGCAGCAGAAATTAAAAAAAAAAAATTAATAGAAGGAGTTATAGGACGATGTGCTGATCCTAGGCATTTCTGTCCTCAGGTCCATTCTTTGGGCTGACCAATACAGGCTGCATTTCCCAGGCTCCCATACTGGCCTGTATTCAGCCAATGGGAGACACTAATAGAAGAATGAAGGGCAAAAGGAAGGGAAAAGCCATGGTATTTCTTCCTAACCCTCTGATTCAGTTGGCACCTTCTGCATTGACAGTTATCTCTTTCATGGCTCCAGCTCTCACTGACAAGCCCACTGTGGTCCTAGTTTTTGTCAGATACTCTCAGCCCCTGAGTCCAGTAACATTAAGTCTTCCAGTTCAGGGATGGTAATGGCTTCCTGCTGTTAATAATCTCTGGGTGGCCTCGCTATCCCGTTTGGCTTCTTAGCTCTCCTATCACTTTTCTAAACAATTTCCTGCATTAAATAATTTGTTTTAAATACCAAACTGGTTTCTGTTTTCATGGCTTGACTTTGATACAAAAGATAAAATTGTGAAATTCTCTCATAAAGTAACAACAGAGGTAGAAATATGAAAGAAAAGGTAAGATATTCAGAGGTCTAACAAAAGATTAATAGGAGTTCCAAAAAGAAGAAACAGAGAAAACAGAAGAGAAGAAATGCAAGAAAACTTGCCAGGACTAAAGGACATGAATTTTCAGATTGACAAGCCCTACCAAGAACCCAGTACAATGCATGAAAACAGACCCATCGTAAGGCACGATGATGTGAAATTTCAATATACTGGGAGCAAACTCAACCTTAAAAGTTTGTAGAAAGGAGGAAAAAATGAATATAAAGGTTTATGAATCAGAAGGAATTTAGACTTCTCTATGAAACTGGAAACTAGAGATAAATGCAGAAATGTCTTCAAAATCTTGGGGAAAAAGAATTTCCATTTTTGAATTTTATACTCATACAATCAATAAGTGGGAAGAAAGAAGAAAGACACTTTAGCTTTACAAAATCTAAAAAGTTTCACTTTTTACATACTCCCTCAGGAAGCTAACAAAGGATGTGTACCACCAAAATGAGAGAGTAAACCATAAAACGAGGCATACATGAACACAGGAAATAGGAGATGTCATCCAAGAGAAAAGATAAATCCATAGGATGATAGTGAAGGAAGATTTAATATCTACTCCATATGAGGAGTAGGAAGCAACCAGCTGAGACTGTATGGCCAAGGTAAGAATAGTTTTATATTTTTAAATGGTTAGAAAAAAATCAAAATAATATCTATGATATATGTAAATTATATGAAATTTAAATTTCCGCATCCATAAATTTTTATTGCAATATAGCCTCTGTACCATATTCCAGTGGCTATGGCCATTTTTGTGTCAGAACACCAAAGGTGAGGAGTTGCAAGAGACCATATGGCCCATAAAGCCTAAAATAGACATTATCTGGCCCTTTACAGAAAAAAGTTTGCCAACCCCTGCTCCAGAGTGAGCATACAGGTATAGTGTTAAGTCAAGGGAACTGTCACAATGATGTGATCCACTATGATGATGGCATAAGGCCAAAATGGATTGATAAGACCATATAAAATATTTCTCACACAAATAGTTACACTAAAGCGAGGTATCTCTATTTT
>NW_011889019.1:1843000-1866913 GCF_000151845.1 Pteropus vampyrus
AAAATAATATCTATGATATATGTAAATTATATGAAATTTAAATTTCCGCATCCATAAATTTTTATTGCAATATAGCCTCTGTACCATATTCCAGTGGCTATGGCCATTTTTTTGTCAGAACACCAAAGGTGAGGAGTTGCAAGAGACCATATGGCCCATAAAGCCTAAAATAGACATTATCTGGCCCTTTACAGAAAAAAGTTTGCCAACCCCTGCTCCAGAGTGAGCATACAGGTATAGTGTTAAGTCAAGGGAACTGTCACAATGATGTGATCCACTATGATGATGGCATAAGGCCAAAATGGATTGATAAGACCATATAAAATATTTCTCACACAAATAGTTACACTAAAGCGAGGTATCTCTATTTTCATTGACAAGAAATTTCTACTTCCCATAGACTGCGGTATAGAAGAACACAGAAAATCCACTCAAATAAGAGAAATTCTCCAATCATTATCTATAACCTTGTTTTGCCTAGAACATCTCTGAGAAAATATATAAGCAGATGGGAGCAGTGATCATCTCTAAAGAAAAACTGGATGGTGGCTGTAAAGAGGTGTAAAGAGGCTTAATTCTCTATCCTTCAAATGTTGAATCATGCTCATTGTATTACCTTTCAAAAAAATGAATGACATACTCTTACCTGCTCCCAAATTATAAATGCATACATTCCAACAATTCCATTTTTAGTAATTTATCTAACTGTTATACCCATATATATGTGAAATGATAAAAACAAGGTATATAAGTTACAGCATTATTTATAAAAGCAAAAGATTAGCAACCAAACTTTACCCCATAGAAGACTAGTGAAACTGATTAGGCATTTCCATACAAAAGAATATTACACAGCCATAAAGAATAAAGAGCTCATTTATATACAGATAATAGAACACTTTTCTAAGATATACTGTTAAAGTACAGGAGGGTGGTATAAAGCATTTGCTTACATACAAATGAAAAGCTCTGTGAGACAGACATAATTGATAAAATTGGTTGACAATGGATAAAGAAACTAGAAACTGGATGACAGATTTTTTATCTTTTTGCACCTTTTGGATTTTGAATCATGTGAATGTATTATCTTCTCAAAAGAAACAAAATCAAATAAAACAAACCAGAAACACCTGGTAGCCTAACTAAGAGCTCTCAAGATTTCAAAAGTATAAGTTCTGAGTTAGAAGTAGTGATACTGATTACAAAAGAGATGAAAAGAATTTCAAGAGAGAGGTGGTCCCAAGCAACACGATGTCAACTGGAATAAGCTGGTAAGACATTTCCTATGGCAAAGATGGCTGTGTAACTTTAAAGGCAATGAGAGTCAATACCCAGATGTTGTTTAATGTGCTATCAGATAACTCTTTTTTTTCCCCAACCTCTAATGCTCACAGTGATGAGGAGACTCTGAGTATCTGGACATAGAAGGGAAATCAAGATGTAGAGTGGGAGGAAGGTTTAAGGGGGTCAGAGCAAACACCTCTTGTACAGGCTGTGCTCAGTCAGATATGTCTTCTTTGTTTTGTCAATTTGTTTCTATTGCCTGAGATGCCTCCTCGAACTCCAGGATCATACCCTACACATTCTTCAGAAACCAAGTGAAATCTTATCTTACCTGTGAAGTCAGTTCCTGCCTACTCCAGCTGAACTCTGTCTTCTCTGAAAAACTACTACTCGTTTTGGTCTATAATCTCACATTCTTACATAAATGTTTCAACCTTCAAGGCCATGAACCTTGTTTTACAATCCTGTTGCCCTCAGCACTAAGTACATTGGTGAAGAGTTTAAGAAACCCCCTAAATGCCTGCTAAATTGAATCTTTCCTCTGATGGCAAATGCTTCTCCACTTCCCAGTTTACTGAAACATAAGTTCCTGAGGGCAAGAATTCTCTTTTGTTTGTTGCTGTACCTGCAGTGCCTAGAACTGGGCCTGGCAGATAGCGGGCACTCAACAAATATTTGAATGAATGAATAAATGAACAAACCAAAGGTGCTACTTACAGGGGTAAAATCAATAGGGAAATAACAGGATGTCACTTCGAATAACTCCTCCACAAAGGGTCCTAAAGCAACAGAGAAAGAATGAGTTTGATTTATAAGCTTCAATCATCTGACAAGCCTTAACCAGCTAGTTCAAGGCTACAAGGACATACCCAGGCTATAGTCCCTGGAGATGAGGTCATGGACGATGCGGAAGGCTACCAGAAGATTACGGGGATCTTTTTCTCCATCCATCACCTGGATGAAGCCAAAGGTGAAGTCAGCTCCTAGGCCCTTCAGCTCTGGGGAGGAGAGAACAAGGTCACTACTGACCCATGGGACAGAAAGCAGGGTTTTCTTCTGGCCCGTGTTCTCCCTCTACTATCACCACTGCCTCCCCTTTCCTGCTTCCCACAGAGGACCCTTTTTGTTTTCCTGGTCCAAGAGAGTAGTATTCAATGAAGAAGAGTTGTGCAACAATATATAATTGTTAGAGGTAAGAATTTAAAACATCAGCCCAAATTCTACCCTTCTTTTACTTTACTGGGGAGTGAGTGGACCTCCAGTTTTCCTTTCTTATTCTCTCTCAGCGTGATCAGCTCTTCTATATAACTCCAAGGTTAAAATGACTCCTGGTATTGACAGGGGGGAAAATGATGTGCTCGCTTTTCAGATTTCTCAGGGAGCCCTGCCTCTTACCTTCTTCTCGGGTTCGCATGAAGTTGGTGATGATACTGTAGACCACATGTCGGTCCACCTGTGGCAAGGACTTGGGGGTGGAAGAGACAAGAAGTAAAGAAAGCGCTCAAAGAATAACAGCTGACAAAACTATTTCCTGCTTTACAATCTCTAAGTGGACAGTGCTGTTTATACCTGTATAAGACGAACCTAAGAGGAAATGCAGAGAAAGGATATGGCTCTTAGCACAGCACTATGGCAGTGGGGCCAATAACCAAAATCTGTCTGCTGCATGCCTTACTTTCTTTAGGTGTAAGAGGACACAGGTCAGACATAATGGCATGCCCCTCTTTCCTTTTACAGTAGCAAGGACTAGCATGTAAGCATGGTCAAAGACCTGAAAGAGTTCAGAACTTTGCAGGCAATATTACTTTGCCATCTAATTCTAGTTCTGTCAAGGGCTGGGAGACAGAGGAGAATACCATAGTGACTGTTACCACTCACCTGTACGTGGACCTCCTGGAAGATGGCTTTAAGCACAGAGACAGCCAGCCCTGGGGGCAGTGCCACACACAGGCTCTGGGGGAGAAGAGGAGATAGGTGACACCAAGGGCATCCTAGCACAGCCTTCAAGATGAACCTCTAAAACAGGCCTAATTAGCTTCAGTGGGAATCGCAACATACTGGTTCAGCCAGAAGCGCTAACAGTGAGAAATGTGGTCTCTTTTCTCAAGCTGATTAGTTCTCTGCAACTCCTTCCAATTCAGTTCTGAATTCTAGTCCACAAAGGATACTTTTACTTTTTAGACTAAAAACAAAAGTGGAGCTGGCTGACACTTGCTGAGTCCCACATTTGGGCATCTACCCTTTAGCACTTGAAGTCTCACCCCCAAAGGGAAAAGAGAGAGGATTCACTAGAAAAGGGCTCCTGCGAAAACAGTATATAATGAAACAAAAAGAGAACTCACAAGTGCCCTCAAACCCTGCAGGACAGATGGAATCACAAGATGATGGTCCTTCAGCCGGTTCTCATAGAACAGGATCAGGTGTACCACTGCACAAACCAGAAATTCAGCCATTACTTCAGACGGGCTGGAGGAGGGCCTACCAGGTTTGCTCCTTCCCAGAAATTTTCAGGGCTGTTCGTGCTTGGACTTCACTATAAATTTTCTCCTTCACCAAGAAATATATCCCATGCCCTCCCATTTGAGGGTGCCTTGATGAGTCAGGAAAATAGGTGAACATCTTTTATTATCCATTCTCACATAGGTCCGCAGTGAGGTGCCTTTCTATAAAACTACGTCTGGCAAAGGGCCAGATAGTAAATATTTCAAACTTGTAGGACATAGCATTTGTTACAACTACTTAACTCTGCTCAACTCCGCCAGTCCCTGTAACATAAAAGCGGCATAAACAATAGGTAAATAAATGGGCATGGCTATATGCTAATAAAACTTCTTTTATAAAAATAGGCTGTAGTTTGCCTATCCCTGCTATAGAAGATAAATAAGTTGTTGGCTTTTTTTCTTAGGACTTTAGAGCACTTTGATATTTCATTACTTTTCCACTCCATTTGTGAAACACTACTTTATCCATTTTACAGAAAGGGGAAGGATATAATGAATAAAACTGTCTAAGGCTACATTTAAAACCCAAGTGTCTTCTGTCTCAATTCTTATCATCTCTGCCACATATCCAGTGAAGAATGAAGACTCTGAATTACCAGTTCACAGATATCTCATGCTCTCCCCTTCCTCCCTCTCTCCCTCTGAAGTTGGCATGAATAGACAAAGAAGGCCTTGGCTCAGCAATCCAGGGAGATGCTCCTACTAGTGATGCCAGTACCTTCCTTCTCCAGGAGCAAGGAGTGACACTGAAGTAGCACCTGTGACAAAAGCTGGATTCCTCGTGCCCGAGTTCGGGGTTCTGGATTTTCTAAAGAGGACCTGGGGGAAAGTAGGATAGAGAGCTTGACATTACCTGATTCAAACTTTTAAAGGGGTAAATATTTTGCAATTAGTTACACTGACCCCCTGGGCATGGAAGCCAGCCCAGGAAGGTGCCCTGGAGGTGCTTAGCATTAAAGATGACAGCAAGGCCAAAGCCTAAAGGCCAATCCCCATCCTGATCGGGCATCATTAGAGGCACATGTGATACCAAAGTCGACAGAAGTGGCCGTGTCCAGACAATGACTAGACATTGGGCTTACTCTTTCTCTTTACAAGTACAATTGTGACATTCCTCTGAAAAAAAGCTTAGCAGCTACCCACAGGGCTCATGAGATGATTGGCAGCTGTAGCTTCTACCAAAACAGGAGGAGAATAAATATATTACTGCTAACGAAAAAATGCTAAGAGTACCCAGCAAGGTCTAAGGGGGAGAAACAACTTTATAACTGCAAGTTTACAAAGTAATGGCTAGAATAAAGGTTTTAACTATTTAGGATTACTGATATGGGGGGACTAGACTGAAGCAACAAAGAGGTGATTTATCTTCAAAACAGCTCTATAGAGATTACATCTAAACATACTGGAAGGAATCTAAGCCAGTAAAAATAGGAAGTAGATTTCTGAAGAAGAGCTGGCCAGGATATCTGAGTGAAATCTCAAGGATAAGGGTATCTATAACTAGGAGTAAAGGGGCAAAAATAAGATCACTCTTGACAGGATCCCCAGGATAGGAACTTGTAGAAGGTTCCTGTTCAGAAGTTGAAAACTGTGTATTTAAAAATGGACCAAGGCACATAAATGCTCACAGCAGCAATATTCAGAACAGCTAAAATGTGGAAACAAGCCAAATAGCCATTAACTGATAAATGGTTAAACGGTATATCCATAAAATGGAATATTATTCAGCAAGAAATAAAATACTGATACATGCTACAAAAGAGATGAACTCTGAAAGCGTTATGCTATGTGAAAGAAACCAGACACAAAAGGCCACATACGGTATAATTCCATTTATATGAAATGTCCAGAATAGGCAAATCCACATAAAGTAGATTAGCGCTTGCCAGGGGCTGGGAAGAAGAGGGAATGAGGAGTGACTGCTAATGGGCATGGAGTTTCTTTTTAGGGGTAATGGAGATGTTCTAAAATTGATTGTGGTAAGGGTCGTACAAATCTGTGAACATAAACTTTAAAACAGTGAACTTTATGATGTGTGAATTATATCTCAATAAAGGTGTTATTTTAAAAAAATGAACCAAGGTCAGAATAGCATGAGTAGAAAGGCTAAATGGTCACTTATATGAAAGAAATGCATAATAGTGACCTACTGCCCCCCAACACAATTTTCTACTTTTCTCTGTTTCAGAAGACATGCTGGCCATGACTGTTAACCTTTGCTAAGACCTGCCAATTTAAATGATCTACCAAATATGAAATATGAGGAAAGCAGGCATTAGACTAAAAATATATACTTCCTTTGATGCTTGGAAGATCTGGCTGTAACAAGGATCTTCCTCAAGCCTTTTTCTATAGTGGGGAGCTAGTTTGAGTTGTTTCCTCAAGCCTTTTTCTATAGTGGGGAGCTAGTGCAAGGTCAGCTTCCTGGCAACTCCCCAAACAGGGTCTACTGGGCAGGTCTGAGTCAGATCCAAGCTGACTAGAATCCCTCGGGGGCAGGTGGGTCTAAAGAAGCACAGGAGGAACCCCAGCTCTAATTAAATAATAGTTGCTGGCCTTCAACCACCCACCTCACCCCAAATCTGTGGGCTGGTCCAGGAGCTGACATGGTCCACAGGCTGTGTGCTCCCAATACCTTTTTGGGAGCCTTAGTCAGGTGGCATGAAATTTTTTTCAGAAGAAACACAGGCTTAGCCCGAGGCACTGATGGAGGGAGAGGGAAGTGTTGGGCTACAGTAGGAGAAATTCAGGACCAATTAGCTCTAAGAAAGCAGCAATGTACAAAATAACTTTCTGAGAGTGCACAGGCCCAGCTGGAGAAGGGCATTCTAGAGCAGAGGCTCTTACCCAAGGGCTTCCACCACTTGTAACACCGTATAGCTTCCAGATTTCACATCTAGAGGAAACAAAAGAAAGAAAAATGAAAAAACAAAACAAAACCCCATCTCAGGGTTCAATGGCTCTAATTAGCAATGTTTTCTGCCTACCCTAGGATCTGCACCATCGGGCCCCACTATGCTTGCCAAGAGCCCCTCTTAAATGAGAATTATTATTTTAACACTTCAAATAGGCAGCTTCGAGTATAAAAACTGAAAAGGAAGTAAATGTCATTTATAGATTGTACATTTACATGATTGTGTATCTAGAAAATCCAAGAGAAAAACTGAAAAAAATATTACAAATAATTTGTTAGAGTGGCTGGGTAGAAAATAACATTATAAAATTAAGAACCTTCACATATATACACACAATAGCCTATAAAATGACATAAAGGAAAAAAGATCCTATTTACAAGGGCCTCTCCCCCATAAAAAATAGTAGAGAAAATATCTTGATATAAACTTAAAAAATATGAAGATCTGAATGGTGAAAACTTTAAAGCACTAATGAAGATTACAAAAGAAAACTAAAACAAATAAAGACTCACGATGACGAATCTCCCAAATTAATCTATAATTTTAAAATAATCTATAATTTTAAGATAACAAGTAGAATTTTGGGTGGAACTAGATAAGTTTATTCTAATGTTAACGTGCAAAAATGATACATTATTAGATAGGCAAATATGAAAGAGTAATGGGGTAAGGAGGGAAGGGAGACCTTCCAGAGATTAAAAGATTGTTATAAAGTCATAATAATAAAAATAGTGTATACTTTTGAACATACTTGAAATTTTCCACAAGTAAAAAACAAAAACAACCAGTGTAATAATATAAGTATATAGTCAGACAAATAAATCAACGGAAACAGAATGAAGTCCAGAAAGAGACACAAATACATGAGAATAAATAATTTTTAAAATCATATTTCAATTAATGGGAAAAACAACTATTCAATAGTTTTGAAAAAACTGAAAAAAAATTAACATTGGCTCTGAATCTTTCACCAAAGTAAATTCCAAATGGATTAAAGAAAAAAAGTAAGAGAAAAAACTTAAGTATAACAAAATTCAGATGCCATAAAAGAAAGGTTGGTTAAAAATCAACTACATTTTAAAAAATTGGATTTTCCACAAGGCAAAAAAAAAAAAAAAAATCATAAGACAAACTTGGAAAAAAATATTTGCAATTCTTATAAGAGTTATTTTACCAATATAAAAAGATCTCCTGCAAAACAATAAAAAAAAGACCAATAACCTATTTAAAAATGAACAAAAACAAAAAAATGAACAGGCATTTCACAGAAGATGCTCAATCCCACTCATGACAAATGTAAATTATACTACACAACCACTTTTTAAAAATTTACCAGATTGGCAAAGATAAAAAAAACTTTGTAACACTTATGTTTGTCGATTGTATGCAGAAAAAGGCACTTCTACACATTGTAGGTGGGGTACAACTCCTTTATGGAGGGTAATTTCACAATTACAAGTGTATACATGCTTTTAACACAGGTAATCTCAAAAAATTTATCCTATATTCCTGTAAAAGTGCAATGGAATTCTTTGTAGCTACTTAGAAGAAAAAAGTGAAGAGAGACTGAAGAAGCTATATATTGATAATGAGACAAGATCTAAAAGCAGAACAGTGTACATAAATAGTATAGGTATGTGCATAATATTGTTTTTAAAGGGAGGTTGTTTCTATTTGTATTTATATTTTTGGAGGATAAAAGGAACTAGTAATATTGTTTGTCTCTAGGGAGAAACACTGGCTAGCTAGGGGGTTGAGAGGTAAGACTTTAAAAAAATAAATAAATAAATGTTTTATTTCAGAATAATTTTAGATTTAAAGAAAAGTTGTAAAGATACTGCATTAGGTTCCTGTATACTCTTCACCCAGTTTCCCTGAATGTTAACAACATGATACATTTGTCAAAACTAAGAGAGATTAGCATTTGTACATTACTATTAAACTCTAGACTTTACTTGGATTTTATGTTTTTCCATTACTGTCATTTTTCTGTTCTAGGACCCAATCGAGGCTACCACACTGCGATTAGCTATCATGAATCCTTATGGTATCCTCTTGTCTGTGAAAGTTTATAAGTCTTCCTTGTTTTTTTTATGACTTTAATATTTTAAAGAAGTACTTCACAGATATCTCTCATTTGGGTTTATTTCATGTTTTCTTCATGTTTAGACTGGGGTTATGGATTTGGAGAATAGCACAGAGGTGAAGTGTTCTTTTCATCATTTCATATCAGAGATACAAGATATCAACATGATTATCACTGGTGATTTTAACTCTGATCACTTAGTTAAGGTCATGTCAGCCAGGTTTCTGCACTAGACAGTTACTATTTTCCCCTTTCTTACACTCTTTTCTTCGGGCGTCACTAAGACCAGCCCACACTCAAGGTGGAGGGGGAGAGGAAGATTAACTTCATTTTCCTAGAAGGAGTATCTATAGTCCCATATTATTTTGGAAGTACTCTGTAAGGAAGATTCATCTCTCTTTCCCTTTATTTATTCATATTTTATTTTATTTCCTTTATTTTATATCAGTATAGACTCATAATCCATTACTAGGTTATTTTGTTGCTTGAACTGCTCTATCTTTAGCCAATGGGAGCTTTTTTAGGTTGGCTCCTGTTCCTGTGCCCCTTTGACATGCCCTATCCTTTTATTTTTCTAAGCACTTTCTTACGTTTTGGCATTATGAATATAGCAGGTCCTCTAATGAAGTCATTTTGTTCAGTGTCCTTTCCTTATGTCAATAAAATGTCATAGGAACTTAATTCTTGTTTGTATCAATTAGCCTATGTAAAATTGGTTTCTTTATGAGCTGTTTCACTTAAAGTCACAGAACCTATCAGTGACATTGAGGACTTACTGTACTACAGGCTCATTTTGTAATTTCTTTGCTCCATACCTACAATCAGCCTTTTCTCCAAGAAGCCCTGATTCATTTTATTGGAGAACAGTATTAGAAACCAGTATCTGTGCTTGTTGCTATTAGGGTGTCACTCTTCTAGGCCTTCCTTAGCAGAGAGAGCTAGGAAATATATGTATATATTCTAACCCACCTATACACACATATCTATCATTATTTCTGTATTTATCCATATATATTAAACTAAATATAAGATCATATTAAAGTACCAGAGTTCATTTCTTTGATAGTGAGAAACATGGTTCCCATTATCTACCATTTATTTTTTCAACCCTACTAAAGCTACAAATCGCCTTCAGAATTGTCGACCTCTGTGAGAAACAAATTTATAAGCAGAGTGCAGTGTTTATGTACAATTTTGTCTCAAGCCTTATAGTTTCCAGACAAAATGTGTTTTCCGAAGTCACTTAGATCAGCTCTTTTTCCTCCTACCTCCCATTAGAGAAAAAAATTAATACATTAGTAATACAGTAGATTAACCTGTCACAGTCTGCATTCCATCTTGGGACGGAAGGGAGACTTCTCACTATGTATCCTTTTGCACCTTTTGAATGCTGTACCATGTCAACATATTACTTATTTTTTAAAATGCAATTTTAGCAGCTGAAACTCGCATAGTTATAACAGAAGTGTCTTAGGATATATTTTCAAGGAAAAAAACAAAGAGTAAAAGGTCAGCAATCTTCCTAAAGGTTTGGTTAACATAAAGGAGTTCTAGCTCAAATCAGGGCATTACTTCCAGCAGCCTGTCTGGCTTTCCGACGTACCTGCGTTTAAATGCAGCCCTAATAAGTAGCTCTCACCAACACTGGACTTCAGCTCTAGTGAAAAAAAAAGGCATGAGAAAACTCAACTTCCAGCTCTCCCCTTAAGTCTGTGGTCTCAGAGCAACAGCTGTGAGCTGAGGTGGGCAGAGGCCCACTCTGGTACTAGAGTAAGAAGTCCAATCAGACCGAGGAAAGCAGTGCTCTCGTCAGGATTTACAGCTTGTGACTGGCACCAATTTAGACATCGGGCACTCTTAGCCCTACTCGTGCCAGGATGTGGAAGGCCCAGCTGCTGCCCCTGCTCCTGAGAAAGAGCCAAGGGGAAAATGTGCAGGCTATTGGGTCGGGGAGGGAAGCAGCCAGACTAACGGGACAAACCAAGTTGCTGTTATCTGGGTTCCATACCCCATTCCTTAGTGGTAACACTTAAGTGAAGAGAGATGCCCATTTCTGGATTGCAAACCCTAAGAGAATGGCACTATTTGGGAGGGTGGAAAACAGTACTTTTTTTGGAACCTCCTGGCTGGAGAGCAGGAAACTCTGCTGAAAAACCCATCTAAGGGGTGGCTCCATAGTGTAGTGGTTAGCACGTCTGCTTTACATGCAGAAGGTCCTGGGTTTGTGTCCCAGATGGAGCCACGGACCATACCCCGGGCGCGCCGTGAGTGTGTGGGAGGAGACGCCCCGCCTTCAGAGGTCCAGTTCTTAAGGTGAGATGGCAACATCCGTAGGTCAGGGGTGGAAGTGTGTGTGGGGATGAGGGAATTAAAGAGGGGGCGGGGAGAAAAAAAGAAAACTCATCTAACAATTAGTATCAGTAGCGACCACAGAAGGAGCTGGCAATTGTACACAGGAAGCTATAGGAGACTGATAAGTGTTACCGGCAAAGAACATCGTTGAAACTTATGTCAGCAACACCATTAAAGCCTCCTGCGGATGCTGGGATAGGGTCCCTCTTTGGAAATACCTCACATACTGTAGGACAAAGGCCTGCCTAATAGGACCCACTTAGCTGCTTTTTTTTTAATTTTCTAAAAAATTTAGGTATAATTTACACTGTGAAATGCACAGATATTTGATAATTTGACAAGTTTTAACAAGTGTACCTTGAGGAACCAACACCTCAATCAAGACGTAGAATATTTCCATTACCTGAGAAAGTTCCCTTATGCCTCCTACCAGTCAATTCCCATGCATACAGGTTGCCTCAAATCTTATAAATGAAAAAGACTTCAGCATTCAGTATATATCATTATGAAACTGGCTGCTTTGTCATTACAAAGAAACATCCATTTGCTTGTGATTCCTTGAATGCCAGTATATTGGTGAAATCTCCTAGTGAAGCCCTTCAATTTTTATACCTTTCACAAGGATCCCATCTTGAATTAATGCAGCACAAACACAAAAAGTGAAGTACAAAAGTAATAGAAAATTAGGAAAAAACAAAGATGTTTTTTATATAAGCTTTATAGCTATCACACAATAGTAAATAAGAGAAAGGAAAATGGTAAAGTGGCAAAAAACGAGAATGGTATTTTGAGGATGTTTTCAGCAAAGATGGCTAAATTTAATATCTTATTCTAGTTCTGTTGAGTCGACCTCAGAAATGTCTTTCAATATGACTCTTCCTTTTCATCTCTATGACCAGATTATACAGCGACAGATTTCAAAGTAGCCCTCCACATTTTGGTGTGATGAAAGTGTTCTGGAATTTTTAGAAAGTGGTGATGCTTGCAGAACTTCAGAATATACTAAAAGCCAATTAACTGTACACTTAAAATGATTAAGGTGGTGAATTTTAATTCGATTAAAAAAAAGCCTTCCAATCAATTCATGCTCTATCTAGAATTATCGCCCTAAAATGCACAATTACTTTCCTGCCCACCAAGCTCCAACTGCTGCTTAAGACTTGACTCCTTGGGGCTTGATGTCCCTCATAATTTAGTCTCCAAGTGCCCTCTAGCCTCACCTTTCATCATTCAGTCACATGAAATCACAACAAGCTAAGTTCTTCCATATCCTTAATCCTATAAACATTCCCTTGGTTTGGAATGCTTCTTTGCCCTTGTCAATCTGAGGAACTTCAACTCTTCAAGACCCACCTCAAAGGTCAATTCTTTTGTGAAACACTGATTCCCAAAACAGAATTAATCCCTCTTGTGTTTCCTCCACAATTCTTTAAAAAAATTAGTCATGTATTTGTTTTCATTTATTTACTCAATATTTATTGAACACCTATTATAAGGCTAGAGATAGAAATATAAGCAGGGAACTTTTAAGGAGCCCAGTCTGTTGGAGCAGAAAGACATTTAAAACAATAGCAGTGTAACAAGTTCAGTGTTACCATAGTGATATAAACAGAGACTGGGTTAACATAAAAAAGAAGTAAAATTCCTGGGTTTATGGACCATCCCTCACTAACTTTAAGTGAGTCATTCTCTTAACAGTATAAATGCTCCCAAACAAAGAAAAGTACCTGAATATCTGGAAGCACTGTTATGTACTTGGACTCCTGAGATGAAAGAAGCTAATAAGGAGTTAATTTTCCTAAGGGCAGCCTTACTGGCATTAAAAAAAAGTAAGTGAAAGTTCCTTTCCCTATACAGGTAGGTCTAAGTTTTTCTAATGTGTCCAAGATTTGCTCCCTAAAAATGGGCATACTAGCATCTCCTAAATACCCACACTTTCCTCAGCAGGGAACCAGTTCGTGTGGGGCACTGAGGAGTCATCAAAGGAGTATTTATATGAGACTGACATAGAATGCACAATCAGACCTCTGTCTGATGGAGTTGCAGCCTCTTGAGAATTTGGAATAGCAGCCAAGGTGGTAAGGGGGAGGATGTGAAGGAGAAGGAGAAAGAAAACTCCCAATTAAGACTCAGTTCCAGTCAAACTCTTCAAATGTCCTTTCTGCTGAGGATGCTATGCATATTTCTCAGAACTATATTTTACTGTCCTTTAATAATCTTTTGGATTCAGGAATGGCAGTCTTCTCAGGGAATCACAAATGTGGGACAATACAACATAACAAAGATTGAAATGAAGGAAAATCCAAAAACTGAGAGGAAGAAAATTTATATCCATCACCTTTAATTTCGACATGTCCCAAAAAAATCACACTGTTCAAAAATCAGTTAGCTCCCTTCCCAACTTCCATTTTTGGAAAAAAGTACTTCTCTTTTGTTCATCCTTAGGCACAAAAACGTGGGGTCATCTTAAAGTCCTTCCTCTCCTTCAAGCCCTATAAATAACTAGTTAGGCCTCAAATTCCACAGATTTTTAACATCTCTCATTTCCATTCACTTACGTAGTTTTTCACTGCACACCTACTTATGCTAGTCTCCAGGAGGTTCTGGTGGCAGGAATAGGAGGGTAGGATGTAAAGATGTGTACAGAAATAGCTACTAAACAAGTCTAATAAGTATATGAGTGGTTGAGAAATAAGTACCACAAAGATTCTGAAGTGTGAGATGATGTCTGGCTAGAGTAATGAGGAAACACTTGGGGGGCAGGCAGTGCGCACTCAAACTGGGCTTTGAATCCTAGATCTAACTTTGATTAGACGGAGTTTGTGAAGGGAGCTGGGAAGGTGCTCTGCCTAGAATCCAAGGTTATGCATAATCCAACCTCACCAAACCTTTTCAACCTTATGTTACTACCTACCCCTCTGCTGCTCATCAGTGGGTAGCAAATCAAGTTGGGTGCCTGGAACTAAAGGTCCAGAAGGGATCAGGTAGTAGCAGCCTTTGAATGCCTGGCTGAGAAGCCTTTAACCTGTAGGCTGCCAGGTAATTTCTCTTCCACCATTACACTTTCACATCTGACACTTTCATCAGGAAACCAGGTACAAAAAAAGTTGGGGGTAGCTGCCTTTGTGATCACAGGATGTTCCTTCTGCATTCACGATTTGTAGGAGAGGCCACTGCTGTTGAGTGGCTGAATAGACACTGCTCTCTTCAGCAAAAACAAAGCCTGACTTAGGATGGAGAATTAGAAAGCATATCTTACTCTACAAAATCCAAAAACTGTCAGCCTTCAACAACCCTGACTAGGGCTGTGATCTAAGACTGAGAAATACCAATTTAATCCTCCTCAAATTCGCTTTCACTATCACTCCTTTGCTCAAGGATCTACAATGACCCCTATTACCTACAATAGGTTATTCAAATATCTCTGTCTAGAATCCAAGGTTATGCATAATCCAACCTCACCAAATCTTTTCATCCTTATGTTACTACCTACCCCTTTGCTGCTTATGTTACTACCAATCTCCTTTCCTAGTCAAGAGAGTTAAATTACAAAAGGGCTGGTGTTACTGTCTCAGCTGAGCTGACTTAAATTTAAACCAGACAATAGGCCATTTTTTTCAGGCATAAAAACATAAACGTTACAAAGATATTTATAAGAACTAAGCAGTCCTTATCTTGTATTCTCAAGTGTTCTGAATCTGAAAATTCCAAAATGACTGTATTCATAATATATAAATGTGAAAGAATAGTTACAAATAACACTGATGTAGCAATGTTCTTTATCTTGGTAGGGGGTAGGTGTATGCATCTCTCAAAATCAGTGAACGTACACTTAGAATTTGTATGCTTCATTGGATATAAACTTTACAGTAAAATGAACTGTAAACAAACTAGTTAATAATATGCCTACCATAGTATACAGGGGTAAATGTACTAATATCTGCAATTTAAATGGACAGATATGTGATAAAACAAGTTATATTAAAATGTTAATGTATTATCCGAGTGTTTCTTGTGAAATTCTTTAGACTTTGCTGTATATTTTAAGTTTTTCATAATGAAACACCAGGAAAAATGACATTAATGACACACTGTATTTATTAATTGTAAGCACCGATAACACACTATACTTCATAAAGCTGTAAGCAGTTAAGCTTAGTGGAATGGCTGCATCAGGCATTTGCTCCTTGATGCTTTCTCCATGCCACATTACACATACCTTTTATAGCCTTTCATGGTGTTGTGTACTATCTGTTTGCATGGTTTTCTCTCCCACCGCACTAAAAGTGGTGAATACGTATCTAGTTTAATTTGTATTTATATTCCTATTGCTCTGCATCTATGTGGACAGTAATATGTGTTCAACAACGGTGGAATATTGCATAAAAGTGGAATTGCTAGGGACCAAGGTATTATACTTCTTGCAGATTCGCTTTATTCATTTGTCATATATTCTAAAAGTTAATATGTTTAATTTTCAAAAGAAATGTGTTCTTTACTTTTCCGCGAGCACACAAACTTTCTAAAAATGAACTCATCTGTATTCACAAGATTTTGTATTCTATTATATAAGGCCTAAAGGTCTCCGAACATTCAATAACTTTTAAGATTTTTTTTTTTCTAAAAGAGTGAAGTCTGAGAATTCCAAGGATATCTGGAATTTGTTTTATTCAAATCTTAGATAAGCGGTCAGAACTAAGAGATCCTTGAATTAGTCAAAGGCAGGAAACTGAGATCTGGGAAAAAGATAAAAACAAATACCACATAAAAAAGTCATGAGGCACATTAATCAAGCAGTTTACCAGGAAACAGAGGGAAAGTCTTAACAGAGGATACGCAGAACATCTCAAACTCCCCCCAGACTGGCAACTCTCCTCCTCTCTCCAATTACAGCCAGTTAGAGATCAGGCCGCCCGGCCACTCCCAACATGCCACGCGACTGGAGCTGATGCCTCTGAATACGCTTCTTTTCAAGTCAACCTCCCAGAATCAAGGTGCTTTCGTGGCGTGAGCACCAGATTCTGAGCTGGAGGATCTGAGTCTAAGTCCCACCTCCGCCCCGCCGTCCGACTTGCGAGTCTTGTGCCCTTGTTAGGCCTATTTCCTCATCTGTGAAATGGTAATGACTCTCCTAACCTGGGCCGGCGCACAGGGTGGCTACATGCGACGGTAAAGGACGTAAAGGCGCTTTAAAGAAGATGCAAGCGACTCTGTTAGGAAGCTGAAGCACGCGATGCTCACAACCTGCCCCAGAACAATCTCTGAAAGTCATCGCCGCCCCTCAGTCCCTTCCCGCCCCGCGCCTGTGCTGAGGCCGCTCCCTCCAGTCGGCCCCCACGCGGAAGCCGCGCAGCGCCGTCCGCCGTACCTGCAGCTACTTGGTCAGCGGGACCCTCCTGCTGACCCATGACGAAGTCGTGCACGAGGCCCCACAGAGCGCCGGTGGGCGCCACCGCTTCCAGAGCGGCGGCGGAGGCCATGACGCGAACTAGAGACCGTGGGAGGGGAAGTGGGCGGTAGCACGGACTGGCCTCTCGGCGCACGCGCCTCCTGAGCCAATCGCCTGGAGAAGGCTGAGCGGACTGGGCGCTCCTAGGATCACGTGCCTGCCGGCTCCAGGCCAGGCAGTTCCAGGGAGGATCCGGGATGGTCCCTCCCCGAGGGGCGGGGACTGGAGTCGGGGCGGCCGCGCGGGGTGGGGAGGTGGCTGCTGGGCACACAGCCGGGGGCCATTGAGGACGAATAATTCAAGGCCTTGCTACCCGGGAGACGGGAGGCAGGGCGGGCACCTGGCTGGGTGGGGCCGAGGGGCGGTACGCGCCCTGGGGGAAGCCAATGAGAAAATCAGACCCGGCTCGAGGGGGCGGTGCCGTCGGTCACATGCGCACCTGGGGCTGGCGGCCGCGGCGGCGCTGGCACCGGGAGCCAGCGGCAGGGAGCGGGGCCGGGCTGGGGCGGGGCTAGGCAGGTGAGTGACAGGCTCCAGGGGGCCGGCCCCAGCTGAGAGCCCGGAGCGAGTCGGGTGTAGCTGCGGCGGTTCCCGCCCCCTCTCTCCGCCCCTCCAGCGGAGCTTGTCTCCGGCCGGGCACCGTCGCGGGCCCCCCTGGCCCGGCCACCTGGGACTGTGCTGGGGAGTCGGTCACCTCCCTCTCTCCCTCGCCCGCAAAGTTTGTGGCGAAGCCGACGCTGGGGCACAGCGCGCCCCCAGGGGGAGATCCGGGAGCGTCCGATGCCCGGCGGCAGTAGCCGTTGACCAGGGACGCCGCCGTCCGGGGCAGGAGCGAGGAGCAGCGGACTAGCCCACCGCCTCCGGTGCATGGGGCCCGGCTGAGGAGCCAGCATGGGCAACTGCGTGGGGAGACAGCGCCGGGAGAGGCCGGCCGCCCCGGGACACCCCCGCAAGCGAGCAGGTAACGACTGTGAAGGGAGCAGGGCCACGGACGCCCCGCCAATTGTCCCCCTCCTTGCCTGAGCCCTGGGCTTCCCGAGCGACCTTCCATGGCTCCTGGCTCCTGGGTTACTCCGATGGCTGCTTCCGAGCCGGACAGTGGCCTCCTCCCCAGCCCTGGTGGTGGGGGAAGCCGAGTTGGGGCAACTGCGAGCGCTGACCCGGCTTCGAGCCCAACTCGCTCCAACTGGGAAGCTCCGGGTAGGGGTGGGGGCGGGGGCAGGAAATGTTTGTAGACCGCAGCGGGGCCAGCGGAGGGTAGGAGGGCCCGGGGTAGGGGCGCCTCTGGCCTGGCAGCCGGGCTGGGGTCGGACACCCGCCCGTCGGGGCACGGCGCGGGCGGCCAGGCGTCCCCAGAACTCGGAGCGAGCGAGGCGAGAACAGTCGCTCCTTCCAAAGACTGTGTCATTATCGGGCTGCTGATCGTGTCTGCCGGAATCCGACTTGCAAAAGCACCGCAGGACTCTGGGAAAGAAATCTTTATTTTTCCCGCAGGGCTTTTTAGAGCCTCCCAGCCATCTGAGAGCCTAGGAATGGTGGGGTGCGGGGTGGGAATCTCTCTCGGGTTTGTTGGGATTGTTCCCAGCCATGGGAATGGGATCTGCTCTCTGGTGATCCGCGAGGCCCGGGAAGCGCCTTCTCACTTTCTTAGTACACTCCTATTCTGGCTCTTCGCCCCGGGAAGAGGTCTGACGGTCGTTTCCCCAGGTCTTGTAACTCACTTCCTTCTCTGAGCATGTTGCAAGGACCTTCTGAGAATGATAAAATCGAGGACTTTAAAGCTGAAAGGCACCTTCGAAACTTGTCTAGAATCCAAAAAGATCTACCTCCTCCTACCTGTGAAAAAGCCCAAATCAGAGAGGTTGAGCAACTTGCCCAAACCCACACAGCTAGTTAGTAGTACAACTGGAGCTAGAACACAGTCTCCTCTTCCACCCAATTGCCACATATATTTTTTATGTAAGAGGAGCCACAGGCAGAGTTGTTAATGAAGTGGAAACTCTAGTGAGCTTCCTGTCTCTTTTGACACCAAAGGTGTGTTGGTTGAGTTGCGGAAACTGGGAAGGAGGATGAGGGGAAGCAGGGAAGGATGTCTGTGTGGTGGACAGGATGACTTGTGGAAGAAGAAATGTGTTTTTGTAGGAGAAGAGTAAAATTTAACGTTGAAATCCTCTTAAGCAACCCTGGCCATTCTGACTGAGGAAAGTCGATTCTCCAACCCAAGGGCTTTCTTCCTTTCCAATCCATTCATTTATTCAACAAATATTTATTATGTATGTGCTCAGTCAACATAATTGATTTGGTCACATTTTTCACTGTTGACAACCCTTTCCTACTTGAAACTCTCCCCTCTTCCCTTCTTGACAGTAGATTATCTTGGCTTTTCTCTCAGATCACTCCTGCCTGCCATCACCTCCTAGGTGTGGGCACACTCATGGTTCAGTTCGACATTCCAATTTTTCTCTCATTACACTCCCTCTCAGAGAAGTCTTGTTTAGTCCCACAACTCTGTCCTTTGGAAAGTTCCCTACGCTTTATCTTCACCTATTCCTTCTCGAACTCCAGACTCATATCTCTAAATGCCCACTGGACTCTCTGATGTAGTTATCAGGTTCCGCTCTTCTAAAACCAACCTCTGCATCTCACCCTCTCAGCCAGCTTTCCTTGCTCTTTCATTCTTGCAGCTGCTTAACTTTATACTTCGAAGATCTCTCTCTGCTGACTTTTTCTGCCTCCTGTCCTCTGCCTCCCAGCCAGCCAGTCACTGGGACCTGCTTTTTCTTCAGTAGGTCTTACAGACCTGCCCCTTCCCACTCTACTTCACGCCCTTGTCACCTCAAGTCCAACTCATCTCCCAGGCTGGAGTTAGTTCTCCACCAAAGACATTCATTTTCAGTCATTCGGTCACATGCGCACCTGCGCGTCCAGTGCCTGCACACCATGTGTCTCCCAAAAGACATTTTTAAATTAATCTGCTGCAAACCCTATTTAGTTCTATGTTCAGAAAAAATTTTGCACCTTCCCATTTCTACAAGAACTTTAACTTCCAAGGCTGTTCAAGTCTGGTCCAGTCCTTCCTTTTAAGGCTTGGTTTCTTTCGCTTTCCTGACAGTAAGACCACCAGTATTTGCTCATGCCATTTCTCTTCCCTTGAAGGTCCACCTCAAATCCCATATCTTTCTAGAAGCACCTTGCCTGATGGTTCCACCCCTCCCAAGTAGACCTGGTTGCTTCTTCTGAGGACTCTTGCAGACACTTTATGCCACTTACTTAACAATTATCTACTCCATATTATTAGTCATTTCTTTGATGTTTACAGTCATATCAGTAACTATATTGTAAGCCTTGAAGACCTGGGTTCTGTCTTATCCTTGTGTGTGTCTTTCTCATTCACTCATGTAACCACACACACACACTCACACACTCACACACTCACACTCAGCACTTAGCACAATGACTTGTACAGAGGGAGCACTCAATATTTGTTGATTTTAGAAAGCTGACCCAACTTTATCCTACCATCTGAATTTTTCACGTAAACATTTTACTGAAATATATAGCTGCATTTTTTTAGCTGCTAGTGTATCTTTTTTTTTTTTTCAATTCTGTGCGTCCCACTATGAATAGCTTTATTCATAATGTTCAAAGCCAAGGGGAACTCTGTAAGATGACAAGTTTGGTGTAAGGGAAGGAATCCTTCTTAACCTCGCAGTGTGCACCTGGCATTCCTGTAACATCTGCAGCTTACCCTTTGACAAGGACATAGTTTTATGTTGTAACGCTAATGCCTTAAACTCCCCTAGCTCCCACTGTAACTCTTACCTTTCCGTGATCGCTGGTGTAATGGAAGAAACCCTCAAAAGAGAGGTAGAACCTGAGTTCTAGTCCTGGGCCTGTAACTGTGTGAGCCCGGGGAGGTCATCAAACTTTTCTGGGTCATACTTTCAGTATCTCAGAAAGGGAGAGGGTTATATTACGTCATTAGAGCCATTGTAATCATCTTCACAAATGTAACTTTTTAAAACTGGAAAGTTATTGAGTTGAAATCTTATGCCTTGTCATGTCACCCTTTCATCTTTGTTTTGTCTTCCTAGTCACTTGATGGGCGAAGCAGAGACACGACTCCCACTGGTCAGGCAGACTTGCATTAGCTAAAAGAATTAGGTGGTCCTCTCATCTCAAGTTTTGTGATTGTCACATTTTTTTTAACTGTTACTCTTAATGCATCCCCAGTAGGTTTGTGTTCCCTTCACGTGCTGGGTGGTCCTTGTATGATTCAGAGACTATTTGGGCATTTACTCCTTTGGGGGGCTCCTGCCAGTCCAGACATATATCCTGGGTAAATCAGTATCTCTGCCCATGAAATGGGTGAGGCAGCCCCTCCCTTGGCCACCCAAGGATGAAATAGAGGTGGTAGAATAGGCCAATATCTTGCCTAGTGCCATCTTTTGAGAATGTGGAAGGGCTGAAACCCAAATATCTGACTCTGTGATGTGCCAGGCCTATCCACTTACGTTCTGGAATCTCAAGCTTGGGGTGGACAGACCTAGGGTTCTGTTTTGGTTTGTTTGGGCTTGGCAGCCAGTAAGCTTCTCGTTGTGTGGGCTGTTGTGGCTATTCTTGAGAGAGTAATTAGGCAACTTCTCCATTTGCTCAGTAAATATTTACTGAGAGTGCCAGGCACCTTGCTGGCTGTGAACAGATATGGTCCTTGGCCATATGGAGCTTATAGTTTGGGGGGCATATAATAAACGTGGTCATACAGATTACATGTGATCATGCATAGAAATCTTATATGATTATACATACAACTAAGTATTATTATATATGCTGGTAATGCCCACCTTTATCATTTTAGCCCATCCTCTCCATCTCGAGCCGTATATATTTTGCTGCCTACTCAACACATCTAATATCTGAAGGGTTTCTCAGTTTAACATGCCCCAAACAGAATGAGCCCGCACCCCCACTCCCTGCTCCTTCCAGACTTTTCCATCTCAGTTAATTGTGATTTCATCCTTCTAGTTGCCCAGGCCCCTAAAATTCTAGAGTCATTCCTGACTCCTCCTTTTCTTTCAACATCCCACATTCACTTAATAAATCTTGTTGGCTTTGCCTTAAATATATCCAGAACCTGATGCTCACCATCTTTACCACTGTCACCCCTGGTCTAAGCTACCATTGGCCTCTTAACTGACCTTCCTGCTTCCTCCCTTGTCTCCCGACAGACTATTTTCAGCACAGCAGTGAGAGTGATGCTGTAAACCGTAAGTCAGATTCTGTTACTCCTTTGTTCCCCATCTCATTCAAAGTCCTTGTGTTAGTCTACAAGGCAGTATGATTTTCACCAGCTTACTTTTTTAAGCCCTCTCTTGCTCTTCATCCCCTGATCCAATCCCTGATATCTGAATGAGTCTCTCCCTCCCATTCCTCCCAGACCACCCTTTTTAAAATCAACCCATTTCCCTCCACCATCTGCTCTTGGCATTATCTACGACCCTTCTCTATTTTATTTTTCTTTGTGGCACTTACCATCATCTGACACTGGCTGTCTCACCTACTATGTGTGGCCACATTTTTATTTGTTCACTCCCTGGTACCTGGAGCAGTGCCTGGCGTATAGCAGGTGCCTAATATTTGTTGAATTAAATTAGTGTGTCTAATGGAGTCGGTGAGGTGTATAGGAGGAGAGCAGGAATGAGCATACCTGATTGTACTCCCACCTTAGATGGCTGTTAGGACAGGTATCTAATGAAGGGACTTAAGCTGCAACCTCAGGGTGGTATTCTGTTCCTGGGACTGACTTCTCTCTTGCCCCAGGCCTGGGGAAGTTCTCAAATACCTGGGACATAATTCCCTACAATTTGAGCCTCTTATGAGAACAGAGTAGAGTGAAGCTCCCTATTAAGGTCCTAAGCAGGCAGTAGCACTTTTTGTCATTTTATGTGTGCATCTATGTAAGAATGGACTCATATCCTAGGCACACCCTGTATTTGTAGTCATTAACTCCAGGGGCAGGGATGGTGTAGTTTAATAAACTGAGGCAGGAGGTGGGTGAAGTGGGTTCCAGGCCTCTCTACCCATTGACTTGCTGGAGAATTTTTAGAATCATAGAATTTTAGAGCTGTAAAGGAACTTAAAGATTTCTTTAACCTCGTTTTTCCTTTTCCAGCTATTAAAAAGAGAATAAAGGTTTATCTGCTCCCTGCCAAGTTCACAGAAATATGGTGCAACCTATATAAAAACTGCCTGGGCTCCTTTAAGTTTTGAGTGTGCCAAGGTCAAGACATTGTAGGGAAGGTGGTATTAAGGTCAAGTGTATTCAAAAGTGGGGAGGCCTATCTCTTTGCCTCTTTCTTCAGTGGTCATCTTGGGCAAGCCATTTGTTTGTGCTCAGTTGGTCCTCTATTTAAAAATAAAAAGATGGTAATACCTCCAGTTTAGAGAGATGCTCAAGGGATAAAATAAGCTAATACTTTTTAAAATTACTTCCATGGCTGTATGATTTGCTCAAATATGAGTTCCCAACCCAGAGCCTTATCTGGTATTGATGAGAAATAATGCCTTGGTTCTCTGCTTCTTCTTAATTGTGTGTGTGACTTTGGACAAGCCTGTTAATCTCTCTGAGCCTCAGTTTCCTCATTTGTACAATTCGATGACTATTAACCCTGCCCACTTCCCAAAGAGGTTGTAAGAATCAAGTCAGATCCTGGATGAAAAGAGATTTTGTGAACTTATGAAGTTTCTATTATCCAAAGTTACAGCATTTTTACACACAAAAACCATAGCCAGTTATTTTTTATCCCCACCAGATCATTGAAACTTACTCCTTTTTAAAGAGCAAAACTATAAAAGAAATGTTTAAAAACTATTTTTGGATGGGAATCTTCTGAAACGGATGATATGCTTCCAAGCAAAGTATACTGAGCACGAATAACCTCTCTTTGCAACTCAGTGGTGTTGAGTTCACACTTATATGTACAAAGCACCTGCTTGGTGGAGGTGGGGACCACAAAAGCTTCTTTCTCTCAAAAGTCTTTATCTCCAAAAGAAGGGAGTGGGGTGGAGTAAACTGGTAGCATGCAGAAGGAAATTGCCAAGAGAAAGACTGTGCAGAAGTGGCCTGCCCCAAGGTCCCCAGCAGCAGCCTTGGTGTGGGAAGGCTCTCGAATCCTGTTGTGGGCTCTGAATGGGAAGTGCATGCTGCCTAATCAGTTATCATGCTTGTGACAGCATGAGACTGCTGGACTTCTGAGATTCTAGGGCAGTGAGCCCCAAACTGAATGGTTCCCTGCTGCTGTGCTTTTGGGGTTCACGTTTCTACCT
>NW_011889019.1:1867843-1895354 GCF_000151845.1 Pteropus vampyrus
TCCCATCTGCTGAGCTAAAATAGAAGCTTCTCCAATTTCTTGAGCTTGTTAGAATTTTTCTTTAGAGAAAGAGTAGGTGGGCTTAAAGTGAATCCTGAGAGGTCCCACAGAGAGGCAAATACAGGAGCTTGGGTCGGGGGAGAGTCTGTGATGTATTTCTTGTCAGAATTTGGCTTGCTTCTGGGTTTCCAACTATGTGGTCACTGGTTGGGATGGGTGGGTGGGTGGATGGACGGACGGATGGATGGATGTGTCCAGTTAAACAAAGCATTTCTGTATTATCATTCATTTGACTCCCAAAGAATGTTAATGCTATCTTACTCTGGTTGAGCACCACTTTTTTTTTTAGCTCCCTTTTATGTGTGAGAGATGCAGGTCTGTGGTTCAAATGAAGAATGTAGGGATGAGTGAAAGGTAGGGAATGTTACAATAACATGGCAATATGGCACTTGTCTGCTGCTCGAGGCCATGTGCTTCTCTTTGAACAAGACCTCCCTCCTTTCTGAGCCCACAGGGAATGGGGACCAAGCTCAGTGTGCTCCCATACCTCTGACCAGCCTCAGGCCCTCAACTCCTGCATCTATTGCCCTTGTAAAGAGGAACTTGTCAGGAACTTGTCACACTGTTGTGCAGCCATCACTACCATCCATCTCCGCAACTTGTTTTATCTTCCCAGTACTGAACGTTTGTACCCATTAAACACAAACTCCCTTTTCTCCCCTTCCCTCAGTCCCTGAAAGGCTGGAGTACCTTCTGCGGGGTAAGGGGTTAAGGAACTGGGAGACGGAGATGGCTTCTCATTTGTACCTGTCTCTTCTGAGAGGCTGGCACCAGAGCCCAAGCCTAGGCAGCCAGCCAGTCCCCAAGCAGCTTGGATCTTAGAAGCAAGCCCATGGACTTGGAATGTTGTTCTTTTTAAGGGCTTGAAGAGAGGCAATAGGAATAGCTCACCTTTGCTGGGTGTTTACCATGTGCCAGGAGCATCACCTGCAGTAGTGGGGTCAGTCCTCACAAACACCATATGGGTGGATACTATTATCACCTTTTTACAGATGAAGACATTGAGCCTTAGAAAGGTAACATCTCCTGCCTAAGGCCATGCAGCTGTAAACAGCAGAGCCAGGACTGGAACCCAAGTGGTCTGATCTCAGAGCTTGAGCTTTTGGCTGGAATGGAAGAGAACACACATTTTGTTCCTTTGTTTTTAGTAAGAATTTATTATTGAGTACCTTCAGGCAACATGCTAGGTCCATTCAAACAATCATCATATTTATTCTGCCCATTTTTCCTATAGGAACATTTTTACTCATTTTTACATATAGGAAAGCTGATGGTTAGGAACTTAAATTGATTGCTGGTGATCATGATACTGAGGAGAGGCAGAGCTGGAACTCGGCTTAAGTACTTCAGCTAATTCAGGTGCTCAAAGCTCATTCCATTGTGCTGTGAGCTCCCTCTTCCAGCCCCCATGAAAAGAATCTAGGAGGTTAGCTGTGAAGCCTGCAGAGCTACAAGGACTGTAACTATTCTCTTCCCTTCCTGCTGCTGTCACCATCTTTTATTTCCCAGCCCCCAGGCTCCAATCTGCACACCTAGGAGCCACATGTGCTTTGGCACATAGTAGGTGCTCAGTAAATACGTATTGACTGTTGTTTGAGGGCTGAGTCTCCTAGAAGCAGCAGAATCTCAGCCAAGATTGTGTTCCTAAAGAGAAACACAAGTAGAATGCAAACATCATTGTTTCCTCCTCCTTCTCCCAGAACGAACCTATACTTTCCGATTTCTGGATGCCAGAGATTTGAAGAAAAGAGTGTCCTGGCTCTGCAGACTTTGAAATATTACATCCCCAAGGGAAAAGAGATAAGAGAGTCACATTAGTAAAATGCTTGCAGGATCCGTTATACTCTTTGTAATTAATATAACCGATGATCCTTTGCTCAGCATTTTGCAGTTTTCAAAGTGCTTTCACAAGTGTTATATGTCATTCGATTGCCACAGCCATCCTGTTAGGTAGGCAAGGCAGGAATCATTTTTCCTGCTTTATGGATGAGAATACCGAGCTTAGTAGGGTGTTAGCTACCCAAGATTATTGACAAATAAGTGGCAGAGAGGCAGAAGCCATGGAAAGCAATGGCTCCACTACTTTCTCACTGAGCCTCAGGTCAGAGCCTCAGTTTCTACATCTGTAAAATAGGGACAAGAGTATGACCACATAGTGTAGTCAAGGATTATATGTGATGATGTATATGAAGTGATTAGCACAGTGCCCACACACAGCAGATGCTTAGCAAACGTAGGTAGTGGGTTGTTAATGACAGTAACCAAGACCAAGTTCATTATTCCTTTGGGGACTTGTATTCTGCTGACTCTTGTTCAGCCCAGAGTATTGTGAGGAGCAGAGTGTAGCCTCCCCTACCCAACCTGGGAAATCTGATTTTGACCACCCTCTGGCCCTTCCCCTGGAGTCAGAGTGTACAGAGCGGGCTGGCCATGCATTTCTTTTGATTGGTAAAATCTGAGGTCGTTTATTAGATACAGTTTTCTTTCGATAGCAGGTAATTATGACAGCTCTGACAAGTATTTTATTTCATGTCCATTGCATTTTATTATCTTAGCTCTTTTAGCTCATTAGCCTTGGGCAAGGTGTTGTGAATTTTTGGGCCTCACTTTCCTCATTTGTAAAATGGAGATAATAGTACCTACTCCATAGGTTGTCATGGGGATTAAATGAGTTAATGCACATAAAATCCTTAGAATGGTGCTTGGGACATATTAAAATACCCAATAAACGGTAGTTATTATTTTTTACTATTATCACCATGCTTGTCACTGTATTTAAGCCAGCTGTTCCCAACCTTCCTTTTCTTTCCAAGTCAAGATGCGTGGTCAATGAAGTTTACATACAAAACCTAACTTCCACGGAGTATACTGACTGGTTATCTACCATTCTAGTCATTCTAACCATTCATTCAAGAAAGCAAATCGGAAGCAAGTTGCCTGAGAGTGATGTTATTATAGAGATGGCCTTGAATCCAGCTTCCTTTTTAAAAATGTGAGTCATTTACAAAAACTTGAGAACTGCAACTCTTGTTAGTAACAAATCTCTTGCAACACCCCCACATCCTCACTGATTCTAGCTACAACCAGTGGCTACTTTTCTGAGCTATGTCTTTACAGATGGAAACATTTCTTACCTGGTAGATCAGAGTTCAGGCATGCCCTCAGTTTGCTGTGCCCATCTTCAGCTTGGCAGACATCTCTGGGTCCACTGCGGCTTCCTTCCTGGAGCCACCCATATTTCTCTGATGCACTTTGTCAACTGTAAACACCTCCATGAACTTCCAAGATACTAGTGATTAACATCCACAGCAGAGCCACTTTCTGCACTTGATACTGCAGCCCCCAGCAACTAGATTTGAAAAACAAACAAATACTATTTTATAGTTATTATATACTGTTATTTATTGAGCACTGACAGTGTGTCAGGCACTGCAGTACATACTTTATACACATCTCATCTGATCCTGATAATTTACTAAGGGTGAGATGGCCCTCATTTTAGGGGAGAAGCTCAGTAATATTAACTGCCATGTGCAGGATTACACTGTGAGAAATGGAAGATTTTGGATTCCAGACCACTGTTTTTGATTCTCAGCCCTGGGTTCCTTCCATGCAATAGCTACCTCACTGTCAATTTCAACTTAAGGGCTCATTAGACCCTAAACAGATATAGCTGGTTTACTGACGTCATTGCCACCCCTGACTAGCAAATAGTCCACTTCTGCCATTTCTCACACTACACTTCCTGAATGTGCCAGCAAGTTCACTTGGTGACAACCTTCATGGATTTGTCCTTCCTTGTACCTCTCTCCACCCAACTTCCCCTATGCTGTGTCTGGGAAACAGACCACACTGTCCTCTATAATATATCACACATGCATTGTCTTTTTTTTCACTTAGAGAATGTGGTCACATGACCTGAGCATTTCATTTCCTGAGCCCTCACAGCAGCGTCAGGAATCATCATCACTGAAATCAGTACCATTTATTAATTTTCTGCCACCTTTGTGTTAGGTACCCTACTAATTGACATCATCTTCAATTTTCACACCAGCCCTGTAAGGCAGGCTTAATTACCTCCACTTTACAGATGACGAAACTGAGGCTCTGGGAGGTTAAGATGCTTGCCCACGAAAGCGAGGAACTGCTATTTGAATTCTGGTCATTGTGTCCCAGAGCCCGTATCTTAACCACTATGAGAAACTGTCTCTAAATATTCAGTGCATCTGCCTTGTCTCGGGCACTGTGCTATGTGTGGGGCAAATCATGGAGTGTCCATTCCTTTCCTTAGGGAGCTCATGGTGTGATGGACTAACAATACTGGAGCTTCTGTGATTTGTGTTTATTTTCTCCAAACCCATTTCCACTTGGACACACCCGGTGGGCAGGTCCATGGTGCATAGTGCCGAGGGTCCAGGGCTAGCTGAGGGGGCAGTCCTGGGGAGCTGGCGATGCTCTGCATGCTGTGTTTATGTGCCAGGCCGACTTCTCTGGTTGCTTTTCTTCCCTCTGTGCTTTCACGTCAGGGTCACAGAACCCAGAGCTCATCCAAGTCTGGCTCAGTGTGATGTTCTTGTTTGTGGCCCGGTCCAGGGCTGACTGCTGAGGAGAAGGGGGGCCTTATTTGAGGGGAAACTTACTGTTACTGTGGCTTTTTACAAGGGCCCAAATAAAATTTTAAAACCTCCACATGTTGTACACACTATTATTTGGGCCTTCTCCCTGGGGAGCAAGATGGGCTAGTTTTTACAGTCAACAGGCAAAAGGAAAGCTTCATCGGGCCTCTTAATGTACAGCTGACCCCTCTTGTTAGAAGCTGAACCTAGCTCTGTTCTGCTGTGACACATGTTCCACAGAAGATCCAGGGCTTGGGTGTCTAGCCCGTTGTTGACCATTAAGCACTTTTCCTGCAGCCGTGGATAGAAATACTCAGCCTGCTACTTTTGACGGCACCATTCCTTGGACATTTGCCTATCCAGGGGCCCTGGGCCAGAGGAAGTATCCAAGGAATGACTTCAGCCTACAGGCCCTGTTTTTCATGAGTGTGGCCCACCACCCAGTGCTAGTTTGGCTATGGACGATGGGGACCCTTTTTGTAGGCTGGACCTAAGGCCTCAGGTTTTTTTAATGGTCATTTTGGGTGAAATTATTCCTTTTTCAAAAGCCATGAGATTAGTGAGCTTGCTCAGAACTCATCCTTATCTTTTAGGGGAAGGGAATTGGCAATTATAAGGAATTCAGCTGGAGGAACTGGTTCAGAGAGGTCAAACCATTGGTCTGCCTTTCAGAGTCAGAGGTGGAGCTGTTATCTGACCCAGGAAATCTTACTCCGTTTCCTGTGCTTATTCTACTGCATCTTATCTCATTCTTGCAAACGCATGCACATATTACACATGTATGTCTCATCATCCACGATGGTTTTCCATCTACCTAGGGGAGGAAGCAAAGACAAAGATTTGATATCATTTCGAGCAAGACAAGTAGAGACAGAGGCGATGTGTAGACACTTCAGAAAGGATTGAGGTGGGAAAGGGCAGTATTAGGGGTAAGTGAGGAGAGTTTGGAGGGTAAATTTGGAGAGAAACAAGTAATACGATTTTCTTTATTGTAAAAGTAATATATGTTCGTATAAAAGTAAATAGTACCAGAGGCCTAAAGAAGAAAATCTTTATACTCCCACCACCCAAAGAGAGTCCCCATTCTTCATTTGGTGTTAATCTTTCTAGCCTTTTATTTTCTTTTAGGCAATACAATCAAATTGTCTCTATATGCCTAGGTTAGGGAAGGTCTTGATAGTAATCGGGCGATCAGTTTAAAGGCAGCCTCTGCTGGTTCCCGCACAGGGAGTGCAGATGAATGATGTGGTTTGGGAAGGGACACCCAACATGTGTAAGCAGCCCATTTACCATCTGGATTCTTCAGCAGAGTTCTCCTCCTCTGGAGCTGGGGACACATAGCCAGTTTTGCCATACCACAAGCTTTGCTGCTGCAAAAGGTCATTTCAGGGGAGAAACTATATATAGCGGAGGACTAGCATCAGGACAGCTCCTTATTGTTTGGGCCATTTAGCATTGCTCTTCCGCTGGTGCAGCCAGGGTCACCTCGGACTCCGTGCCTGATGGTGGGCACTGCATTGTGTCTTCAGTGTCCTCTTCGTGTTCCCCAGCCAGTGCTCACTCACATAGGACCCACACAGGGTTCTGGCCTTTAAAGGAGCGGCTTCGGGAGAAAGGCAGCAGGAGAATCCGACAGCCAGAGTTCTCTTCCAGCTCTGCCACTTGGCACCTGTTTGGCCTTATGCCCATGATTCCCGGGTTCCTCATCTGCATGATGGAGTTGATCTAGAACAGGAATTTTGTACTGTGTAAGCCAGTGGTCCCCAACTTTTTTGGCTCCAGGGACTGATGCTCTTATGAGAATCTAATTCCCGAGATGGCGTTGATGGTGGTGATGCTAGCACTGGGGAGTGGCTGCAAATACAGATGAAGCTTTGCTCTCTCAACCACCGCTCATCTCCTAGTGTGCGACCCGGTTCCTAACAGGCCACAGACTGGTACCGGTCTGTAACCCGGGGGTTGGAGATCCCTGATATAAGCCACTAGGCCCCCTTTAGATGCAAGCATACAAGGTAGCTTGATATATACAACCAAATGGGTGCTGCACTGCTTGATGCAAGGGAGCCAAGGGCCTCAAGAGGTTCCGCTGAAGTCTTGGGGTTCTGCAGAGCACACAGTTTGAAAACCATTAGGCATGACAATCCTCAGAGGTTTCTTCCCACTTTGGGATTCCTGGGTCTGGCCTAGTGATGGCCTCTGGCATAAATGATCCATTAGCATGGTTGCAAGCTTTGTGACCTCTTGGAGACTTTGATGGTCATCTTGGGTAGACTGGGAATGTGGCGTAGGGAAAGATATCTCAGGGCAGAGTTTTTTGAAGCAGGGGCAGTTGAGTAGCACAGAGTTTGTGGATCCAGTTTGACTTGCTGGCCTGCACTGCCATGGGCTGTTTCTTTTGGCCTGCCTTCCCGTCTGCCTTTTCCTTTAGTGCTAGTTTGTCCCAAAGAAGAGGTGAAAATGAGGATATAATGCATTTCAGGCAAGGAAAGTGCATTGAATCCTGGGACTGAGTTACACATTTTGTATGTGGAGTACTTGTAGAGCACGGCGGTGCCTTTGGCAGAAATCGAAAAGCCAAAATCTGGGGCCAGATTTTCTTCATTCAGCAAGTTTGTTTGTTGAGCTCCTGCTTTGTATTCCTGGAGGAGCATAAGGGAGATCCCAACTGTGTTAGGACCCCTAGATTGCAAGTAACAGAAACCAACTGAACCTAGCGTAAGCGAAATAGGTGATTTATTATAGGGTTTCAGGGGACACTCAGGATCCCATGGCAGGATTGCTGCCTGGCTTTAAGCAGGGATTGGAAAAACCTTGTTAGATTCTCTCTTTGGGTCTTGTCTCTGCAGCTTGGCTTCCTCCTTCCCACACGGTCCCAAGTGTTTCTGCTACAGTTCCAGCCACACTCAGAGGGACTCATCTCTTAGTCCAAAGTCCAGATTCCCAGGAGAGCAAATTCAATTGGCCCAGCTTGCATCACATCTCTACCCTTGGTCCACTCTGCTCCGATTAGGGTATGAGGTCATGTGCAACAAAGCATGCCTGGGGCGGGGGGGACACTCCATAACCCATGTGGATTTGGGGGCAGCTTCAGAAGAGAACTTGTGAGCTGCTCAGACAGCCCAAAGCTGCCTGCTCCTCCAGCCCTAAATGAGGAGCTCTAGTCCCAGGGAGGAAACCAGGTGTATGTGGAACACTTACTAGCCATACAGGCGAGACAAGAAAAAAAGTCACCCTCAGCAGAGTCTGCTTGTTACTGTGTACACAGCTCCTCCACTCAGCGCTGTCAGACAGAGGGGATGGGGCTCCCCGAGCTGGTGTTGGCTGTAGTCCACACAGAACAGAGGCCCCTCTAGGTTAGCTCTGGGGAAGAGGATTTGTTGGTAGGTTTACCGTGAGGCAGCCCCGCCCCATGGGAGCCAGGGAGTCAGGAATGGAGGTGGCTCTGTCTTTTGGGGACTGGTGGCCTCTCTGCTTTCATCTGAGCATCTGCTCTTGGCTCCCCTCTCTGTTGACCCAGTCTTTGCTTATTCATAGGCTTGCTCCATGGCTGTGCACACCATTGCCGAATTCTGGCAGCCAGTGGATTGGCTTTTCTGGGTCATGGGGCCACTCAGGTACAGGCAGTTAGCTAGCAGGTGACCCGATCACATGAGATGTGAGACTGCCCCTTTTAGAGCTTGGGGGGCGGTACGGGCATTGAGAAACAATCTCATATCTTCTACAGTCAGGGAATGCTTGTGGAGATCAGAGCCTTAAAGGACAGAATAGGGGAAGGGGACCAGCCTGAACTAAAGCGAGAGTGCAGGGAGGCCCAGGAAGATGTGTGCTTTGGGGAAGGGGCAATAAAGCCTTAAAGCCACCTTGAAAGCTGAGCTATGGCACAGGGGTGTAGAGATGATAGGGAGCGACTAGGAATGTGTGACCAGGGGCGTGCTGGGGACATCAGAGGACACTTCTGTATGAAAAGGATGGCTAGGGAAGGAACAGGACAGGACCAAAGACAGGGAGGCCAACTCAGAGCCAGCAGAGCTCAGGCAGGAGGGAAAGGGTCTGCGTCAACATGTCAGGAGTGGATGTGCAAGGGGCACAGAAGCCCCTTTGAAGAAAAAGTCCACAGGATTGGGTGATGGGTTGGTCAAAGCAGAGGGAGGGCCAGAGATGTGGCAGGCAGGGGTAGGTTATGTACATGACGATGCTTTGCACACAGGAAAGGCCTGTACAGATAAAGGCAGACTCGTTACTGTTGCTGCCTGTGTGACAGCCTGCATGGTGATCCCTCTGCGGGGTCAGAGAGCCTTCCTTCCTGGACCTGCCACAATGTGACCTGATGCTGGCTCCCTGCGGCTAGCCCAGTCTCCCGGGTCGATGACATTGCTGCTGATTCCATGTTGCCTGGGGTTATGTCTGGAACAGCACCTATCTGGAATTTGAATCTGGAGGCGCCTTAAGGACTGATTAGGGCTAGGATTAGTTCACCCCTAAACTGACTTCCAGCATTCCCTTGATGGATGCTGTGTGTGGGGAGAGACCAGTGGGCAGGACTGAGGCTGAGCTCTCTCTCTAAGAGAAAGAAAAGACCAGTCGGGGAAGCGAGCTGAGGCAGCTTAACACGTGTACCTTTCAGAGTGGAGCTGGAAGGTGATTTCTCCTCCACATGGGCCTCCTTGGCCTGTTCCCCACGGAGAAAACCATGGAGCACTTGTTCCACAGTTCCCAAGAAAAAGGGAAATGATGAAACCTGTATCCTGTTTTGCCTCTGGCTTAAAAGAGGACCCAGATGGGGACAGTAGAAGGTGGCAATGATGGGAATACTGGCGAAATCCTGGGACTTGTGAAGTTGTGTGGGTGTAGGGACAGAGAGGGCTTGAGGAGGGGACCCGAGGTCAACCAGCGGGGTCAACCTGTGGTCTTCCTTCTCAATCTGTCCTGACCTTTCTCCATCCAGTAGTGCCTGGCAGCCTGGTTCTTTCCACCTGCCCCTTCCTCAGGATGTGGCCAAGTTTTCCCCGGCTGCCCACATCGTGCTCTTCATGGCTTCCCTGCGGCTCACCTGCACCTTCCTCTCTCCTGGAAGGCCAGCTTTCTGTGCCCACAATGTCTTTGGTTTAGGTCTTTCCCCTGTGCTGCTTCTTCCTCCCCCTCCAGCCCCTTTGGCCTCTGTTGGAGTCGCTTGACTCCCCCTACCCCGCCTCCCGCCCCCTACGCCAAGCAAGACTTTGTATTCTCCTGCCAGCTTGTTTCTCCAAACTCGGGCCTCTTGGAGTATTCTTCTAAAACACAGCAGCTGTCCATTTAACTGGCCTGCCCAGCTGTTCTTGTCCTCAGCCACAGAGGTCATGTCATTTGTGACAATGAATAGGAAATGAGAATGAGAGGGTTGCCAGGTGCCTCTGGGCTGCCCATCCAGCTGCCTGCATTCCTACTGAGAAATAACAATAGTAATAAAAATCATAAAGCTAACACTTATAAATACTTTCTGTATTTACTTATCATTTTCTAGATGCTGTGCTAAACATTTTACATGTATTAACTCATTTAATCTTCATAATAACCCAGTGAGGCAGGCTGTATTATGCTCTCACAGTTGAGGGAAACTGAGGCTCAGAGAAGTTATGTAATTTATCTGACATTGCTGGTGAGTAAGTGGCAGAACCAAGGTTTAACTCATGTAGGTCTGACTCTCATGTCCATCTCCGAACTGTGGCGATGTGTCTTCCTCCACTGGAGGAGGAGAGAGAGTAGCGGCAGGCCAGGTATCCCACAGCCCACTTAAACATCAACTCCTTGTTTCCCCTAGTTGCCTATTGCGACTAGTAATGAGTCCAGATAAGGAACCCTTGTGGTGTGGTGGTGGTCTCAGAGCTGAGCTTTGTTTCTCTTTTCTCCACATCCCTTTGGATCCTAGAAATCATGTTATTTTTCTTGGCTGTTGACTCCCTCATGCCATTGTCCCGTTTTATAGCTGGGAAAATGATCTCTTAGTCTTAAAAATTTAATTGGACATTATCCTGACAAAGGAGCTTCAGAACTAGAAATAATAAATAGCCTAATCTCTTGACTCTCCATCTGATGGTCTTCCCACTTAGATCATGTTGCCATTCTATTCTGATGGGAATATCAGAGGTTACTCCTCTTCTGCACATTCTGTGTTGACTGGAAACAGTGCTGCTCTCGGCGGTGGGCCCTAGTCTGTGAGTAGTGATTGTCAATGGTGGGTGGGGGTGGGAGAGAATATAAAAATCTCTGGGGATTGGGCATTTATGAAGTTCGAAAAAGTATATTCAGTATCATAATCACATTTTAGGTTTGCACAAATATATTGTTTTTAAAATGTAAACTACTGAAAGTGAAGTTTGACAGAAATCTTGCCTGATGTTACATTTACAGTAATTCTCAAATGGAGCATGGCACAGTTTTGGGTGGGGGTGTGTATGTGAAATCTGTGTTTATCGAAAGGGGATTTGTGCTTTAAAAGGCTGAGAAACACGGTCTTCCAACAGGAGACTGTAGTGTCCTGTCATTCCGTGTCCTGCAGCCCCTCAGGTATTTACTGAAGGTCTCTGAGGATGCTGTGTGCTATATGGAGGCATCTTGCCTGCCTTGTCTCAGTTGAACCGAATCCTCTTGGGGCTCTGGGTGGCCTATGTGATGGCTATGTCACTCACTTCCTACTGTATGCTGGATGAAGGTGATATTTAGTGTAGAGGCCTAGTCCTGGAGTATTCAAAGTTAATCTGAATCATATACCTCCATAAAGCTCAGACATGCATTGAGTTTCTACATGCCAGGCCCCAGTTGAGCAAAACTGATGTGGCCCTGCCCTCGTGTTGCCCACAGAACAGTGGGAAACAGATTATGCTCAAATAATCAAAACATAATGTATGCTACAAAGGAGAGAAGAAGGTGTTGGGAGAGAGCTATGGGATAGGGAGAATGAATTATGTTGGGGTGGCGGATCAAGAAGACTTCCCTGAAAAACATACCTAAGCGGGCACCTGGAGTCTAAGACTGAGGTAGCCATGTTTGTCTCATGTGGCCCCACCCCTGGCTAGGGCTACTTGCTGGCCCTTATGACACTTTTAGGTGAATTAGGAAAGGATGCCTGCTCTGGGCAGAGGCAGCCCTGCCAGGGCCCTATGCTGGTGAGTAAACATGAGCTAGGTTTCACCCTCCACTGGCCCCTGGCCTTGGTGGTCAGGTGCTGTACGCAACCCTGAGGGTAGGGGGCGCTCACTCAAGCTGGAAGGAAGGAACTGCATGAGCGAAGACCTTTAGACCACAAAGAGCTTGATGCCTTCCAAGAAGGGAAAGAAGCCATTGGAAGAAGCAAGTGGCCACTTTAGCTTTTCTCTCTCTGGTGTGGGGGTATTTTCCCTTTCAAGGAGAAAGGAGAGGGAGGCCGAGTCAGGAGCACTGTCTAGAGCTACTAGGCTGGCCAGCAAGCACTCTGAGTCTGCCTTCCATGGGACTATAGTTGGTGAACCACTGCTCTGACCTTCTTGCCATAGCGGTGTTCCTTCCACAGTGTCCTAGGACAAGAGAAGGACCATTAGGAGGGAGTTGTGGGGAAGCTGGGCCAGAGACTGAGGCCCAGGGCCTGCCAGCTTCCGTTCAGCCTCCCAGGACAAGTGCTTACTTTGTGCTGAGTTCTGCGTTAATCCCGTTAATTTGAAATATTGTGGACCTTTAACCTTTGTCTTCTTACCTGGAACACACAACCTTTCATCCCACAGGTAGGGATGACGGCCTCACATGTAAATGATGGCTGGCGAAGGAAGAAGACTGCTGGGTGGAGAGCTCTGCTCACCCAGGGGAAGGAAGCAGGGCATGCTTGAGGACATGGCACTTGAGTTCAGTTCTAGGTGCTTGGATGCATGTGGACCATTAATTTATGGAGTAGACTAAACTCTAAGCTCCTGGTGGGAGGGATCATATTTTACTGACCAGTGAATCTGCATTGCTTAGCATGATGGCTGGCTCATTGGAGGTGCTCGGTATGATTTGGAGATTGAATAGTCCCTTCCAGCATCCCTTCAGGAAGGCTGTCCAGGTTCTAATCTGTTGCCCAAGGCCTGCCTTTGTGCCTCAGCTGCCTAGTGACAGAGCAGCTAGGGGATGTTTGAGGAACTTGCAATCATGTCTTGAGGAACTGGGACTGCTTAGCAAGAAAACAAAGGTATAGGGAGATCAGGAAGGTAATCTTTAAAACCTCAAAGAACAGTTGTTGTGTTATTATTACCGTTTATTGAGCCCTTCCTATGTGCCAGGCACTGTGCTAGGGGCTTCACATACCCAATCTCATTTAATCTTCACAAGTATCCGAAGAGGAGGATATTATCATCTCTACTTAATTAGGGAGGGAACTGAGGCTTAGATTAGATGATCCACCCAGGATCACCCACCTGGGACAGGTCTCTGACTCCTAAGCTTATAATTGCTAAGAGATTTTAACCTCCACACAGAGCTGCCTGGAGATTTTGTCATGTGGTTTCAGAGGACAGAACTGGCACACATGAGTAGGAGTTCCAGGAAGGTAGTTTTCTGTTCCCCATGAGGGCAGTTTCTCTTTTTGAAGAAGAGCAGTCTGAAATTAGAAGGGGCTGCCCTCTGAGAGCCCAGCTCCACTGCAGGACCTCCTAGCTCCAGTGGGATCTGGTTCTGCAAAAGATAAAGCTCTCCTGCGCTAGCCTGGTGAGGGCTTTTTCTGAATAGAGCTGTACAGGCCGCTCTTACACAGGCACAAGCAGCAGTATCCAGACCTACATCATCCCAGCCCAGATCTCTGCATCCTGTTCTCTTGTTCATTCTGAAGCCCTAATTACAGGGCTGAGCCCAGGTTTCCTCCAACAGGAGTTGGGCAGCAGTGTGTGCCTGTGTCCTTTGGAATGGGCCACACAACTAACTACCCGGCCAGGTCTCTAGACCCTGGGATAGAGGCCGGCACTCAGATGGGCTTCAGGGAGGACAGACTGGGTAGGCGTTGCCTCTTCTGGGCTTTGTCGGTCTACAGATGTTTGCACGGGTGTATCGATTATCCTTTGACTTTTGCTTTGCCCTGCTGACATCCTGTGGCCACATGGCTGGCTCCAGGATGTAGAGGGGTGCGGTTGTAGTTTTAGAGCCCCTGCCACATCAAGTAAGTTGATGTAGGTGGGAGCTCTTTTGTAAACTGCAGAAGACTGCAGAAGCAGGTGACAACTAATTGGAATTCAGTCCTGTAAGACAGCTGAGAGCGCCTCTTCAACTCCAAAGCATTGTAACAGGACATTAGAGTTGGAAAAGCCTGAACCATGATGTTGTCTAGCTGCCCACCTAGTGTGGAGTAGCTCCACTCAGCACTCTGGGTCAAGTCAGCCAGGCTTCCCTTGAGCAGGGCTAGCTTTTGATGGTTCTAATAAGGAGAGAGTCCTTTTTGCTTTGGCCTTGCCCTCTACAGAGTGTGTTCCTGTGTGCTGTCTTGTTGACCTTCACCGTGGCCTGGTGAGGGGGGGTGGGGCCTGCACTTAGCTGCTTCCTTTTGATGAACTTTTCCTGTTCCTCCTTCTGGGATTCGAGTCTAGGGTGATCACTGGTGACCTTACAGCATGGTGAGGGTAAAGAGAGGATGTGAGCCTTGCCCAGGTTCATCTAAAGTATGTGGCCAGGCAAGAAACACTACCTAGGAGACACTCAATCTCGTCTTTCGCTGCTCAGGTACGTTCTGCCTCCTTCCTGGCCTCCGCCATGTTTGTGGGCAAGATTCTAAAAGCCCTTTCTGAACAAGGTCAAAGCTTTTGGCTTTCTTATTCTTTAGCATATACCTGGCTGGTGGGGTGATGGCGGGGGTAGACACGTAGGAGACACATGGTTTCAGGAACAGGACAGAGCAGCTGAGAGGAAGGATCTGGAGCGGGGCCAGGGTGCGATGGCTGAGTGCCTTGGAGAAGGGCCACTGTTTCTTGGGGCTGGACCCACCCTAGTAACTCCCTCCCGTTTCTCTTTTAGAGGCCTTTCACTTCCTGCTGCCTCTCTTTTTCTGCTTTTCTCCTTTTTCTCTTCTTGTGCGGCCCCCATTAGCTGTTCTGCCCTCTAGCTCTTTAGCATCTTTTCTGCCCACCCGGAGATTCCCGGATGTTAAGACTTAACATCCTTGACACATCATATGTCTTTATAACATCTTCTCCTTTAGGGCTCCACAGCCTTGCCTGCTGCTTCAGAGCAACTCCCGTCTGTGGGGGCTTTAACATCGGGACCTCAACCAGTCACTCTGGATGCCCGCCCGCTAGCCTGCCCAGGATATTTAATTGGCTCTCACAGGAGGTGACATCTTACTCCATAGGGACATTTCATGCCAGCGCCTTAATCCTGAAGGGGACAGGTCCAGTGGTAGGAATTTTATGTACTGTGACAGGCCCAAAAAAGAGGACATTTGGGGGCCATAGAAGGAAACGAGCATTTGTGGAGTGCCTCTCATGTGCCAGGAACATAACATAGTCTCTCCTTACAGAGGCCCTGTGAGGTGTCACCGTTATCTCTGTTTACAGATCCGAGAACTCAAGCTTGCTCGGTGTCACAAGGCCAGTTAACGGGTGGGGGGTCAGAATGTGGATCCTCTTCAGCTTGGCTCCAGAGCACAGGCTCCTTGCCCTGGTCTCTACGGCCTGTCTACAGGGCCTCTCTCTGCCTCACTGTTTCCTCACTAGCACCAAGCCCAGCAGCTGGCGTGAACATGTGGCAGCTGTTATGGAAGGTGGAATAGAGCTGTCAGGCAGGTACCAGGGTAGGGCTGGGTGGTTGGGCAAATGATTCAGGCACTTAGGGCCTGGGGAAGGCAGTGGCTATCCTCTGTCCTTGCACCTTGTGGTTGGGTGCGATTTGGTGGGCACCAAACTTGAGAGATCGAGAAGTAGAATGAAGGAGAAGTAGTACCGTGTGTAGCAGACCCAGAGTTGTGCCGGGACTGTTGCTCTCTGTGGGCTCCCGAGGCTGATGAAGATACAACTTCCCTGGTTCCTCCATGGGAGATGGTGTCGGTGAAGTTAGGTCCGCCGCTTCCTGGGCCAATTCCTTCCCCATTTCCCTTGTTCTCCCCTTCCTCCCCGTAACAGCCAGCAGGCTCAGGGTGAAAAGATCCATGGGAGGCTAGAATAAACATCTGTGTGCATTTGGTTTTGCATCCCTTAATTTTTTCTTACTAGGAGGACTCAGACTTTTAAGCCTTTGGGGACCAGATTTATCTTTCTCATCCTTTCCATTGACTCGGATGCCGCCTTTTCCTCTGTTACTACAGTGCTCTTCCACCCGTTTGTGCCTCCTTACGAGTTCTTCACGGAGTGTGTGCCCTGACTTGTGCACCCCCTTCACCCCACCTCCTCTCCTAACACTTCTAGATCTTCCTTGGCAGGGCAGGAATCAGGACCCATCCTTTCCTGGTCGTCACTGAGAAAGGTATTTGAGGACAACGAAGACTTAGGTCTCACTGGTGCTCAGCTCATCCTGTGAAGGCAAGTGCGTTCGTTCACATAAAGCTACACCGCTGTATAAAGGGGCGTAATGATCCAATGGCCTCAAGAATGAGTTTATTTTTCTGTCTCGTGTAATGGCCCTGATGTCCCCAGTGTGCATAGATCAGGCAAGAGGAGCAGCTCTGCTGCTTGCAGTTGTTCTGGGATCCAGTTTCTTTGGAGTTGTTGCTCCATCACAGGGCATTGCTGTCCACGTGGTTGAAGCTGGGTTGCCGTCATGCTTGGGTTCCGACCAGTGGAAGGGACAAGAGAAGGTGGAGGAGGCATTCCTGTTGTCCTTAGGCCCAGGTCTTCTATGGCTTGTGTCCCTACAACTCACATTCCAACGGCAAGAATGTAATCATGTAGCCAACCTGAGTGCAGGGAAACTTGGGAAATATAGTCCTTTTGGGCTGCCACTTACCAGGAAGGAGGGAGGAATGGATTTGGATAGACAACTAACAATCTTAGCACAAAAGATGGGGAGAGGATTTTTATTTGTGTGCTAAGAGGCAGAGAATGTTTCCCTGCCAGTAATATGCCCACTCTCTTGGATAACTTGCATGCATACCGCCCTCTTGGCAAATATCTGTGTGCCAGACTCAGTGCCGCACAAACTCGGGTAGTCTAGAGAGGGCAAGTGTGGGGACCGTACAGTCTTTAGGGCCAACATAGAGATTCTCTTGTTGTTGTGTGCGAGGCACTGCAGATATAGAGCTAAAAACCCACCCGCACCCTCGATGTGCTCTCAGTTGTGTGGACCAGTAGGTGGAAGTGAAGTGCTGGGGATAGGGCTGGCTTGGAATTAGGAGGGCTTCACAGAAGAAGTGATGTTCAAGCTGGGCACAAGGGTTCAGTTTCAATAGGTGAAGGAGGGAAACCAACAGCAAAGGCATGGAGACTTGGAAGTCCATGGTGGGTTGGTGGCTTGGGTGAGGTCTGAGCATAGTGGGAAGGAGTGAGAGATGTCCACATGGCCCACTCCTTGCTCCATTCCGGCCTCTGCATATGTCTCCTTACACCTGCCTCCCTGGCCACCCTTCCTAAAATTGTGCCCCTTTTCATCACTTTATTTTTGTGCTTTATTTTTAGCATAACACGTAACCTGGCACATCTATATTGACTATGCATCGTTTCTCTCTCCCACTAGAGTACAAGCTCCATGAGAACAAGGACTTTGTTTTATACAGAACCTGCAAACAGCAGCTATTCAAATATTTGTTGAATGAATAAACAAATGCATAGAAATGTGTGTTTCTATTTTTGGATCATATTTTTGGAAACCTTTGATTTCCCTGCTAAGGAGTTTGGCTTTTATTTTATAGCAGGGGGAAGCCATGGAAAGTTTTTGATCAGGGAAGTGACATATCAGTTAAGAAGGTTACTGGCAGTAGCAGGACAATGGGTTGGAGCAGGGAGAGAGTACCCCTTCCCTGGCCACAGCCAGCTCCAAAGCAGTGTACCCTTCGGCCTGATGCCCTGTTATGTATGCAGTCTTGAAAACTATTCCTGGGCACAGTCATTTTGTTTGGGGCCAAGCAGATGATTCAGTTTCTGGCTAGTCTTAGGCTCTGGCAGTGGGGTGGATGTGAGCTGACCTCTGCCTTTCTTTTTAGAGACCAAAGAGGGTCTGACAGACAGTCTTGGGCACTGCTGGTGGAAGTGAAAATTGATACAGTCTTTCTGGAAAGCAGTTTGGCAAAAGAACCTTAAAAATATCTCTTTGCCCTAGAAATTCCACAACCAGGACTGTATCATAGGGAAATAAGTCAGGTGTGTAAAGCTGTATGTACTAAGAGTTTCATTCCACACTGAAAAATTAGAAATGATCTAAATGTGTGACTCAAGTACCTTTCAAATCCATCTCCACTAAAACTCTACCTGCCATGTAATAGACCCTTAATAAAATCTGAGTCCTGTGCTAACGCAACAGTATCCTAATTGGTCTTCCTGCCTCCAGGTGAGGCCCCTTAAACCCACTCTACACACGATTCCAGAGTGAGCTATCAAAAATGCATGTTCTTCAGCTTCACCTCTTCAGAGGTCTCCCATCTCTTAATGTCCACACCATTTCACTGGCCTAACAGCCCTTTGTGTCCTGTCCCCACCTACTCTTTGGCTTCATTTCTGACCACTTTTTACCTTGTACGCTACACTCCAGCAACGCTGCTTGTGGTTCCCTAAAGCCTGCTCACCTCTGAGCCCTTGTTGTCATTGTTTCCTCTGCCTGGCTAAGCCCTCCCTGCTCATCCCTTAGACTCTGAGCAGACTTCAGGACTTTCTGCAGGCTGGGTGAGACCCCATCTATGGTATTCCCGTGATTCTGTGTATATCACAGTCCTTATATTTGTATATTCGTTTCTGTTACTTTCTTACATGTCTGTCTCCCTTACTAGCTCTGACCTTGAGAACCTATCTTATTGACTTTGTATCCCTGTTCCCCAGCACAGGGCCTGGTGCATAGGAGAAGCTCAATACATGTTTCTTAAATGAATGAATGAATGAATGAATGAATGAATGAATGAAGAGCAATGCAAGCTTTTTGTTATGAAGAAATGCATCCTGTACAGTGCCCAGCACTGACTGGCTCCTGATTCAAGATTAATTACTGTTTACCTTAAATTCAAATTTATCTCTAGGAGTGAGACCTGGGCTTCTGCAGTTTTATGGAGCTTCCACAGGCGAATCTGATGACCAGCAAGGGTTGTGAATCACTGGTCTAACAGTTGGCATCAGATTAAAATAAAAACAGGATCAAGGACATACTAATGGTGACAGTTTGGATTGTACACACCATGTATCTCAGCAGTACATGTGTGTACTGAGAAGAACAGAAAGAAAAATCCCTCAACAGATTATATTGCTGGCTATTTTGGAGTGATAGAATTTGGGTGGCTTAACATTTTTTCTTTCTTTGTTTCTATTATGTACTTTTTCTCCATTGAGCATATGTCAACTTTTAAATGACATGAAAAATGACAAGAAAGGCAGCTGGACAAGGAAGTCCTGATTATGCTTGACACATTGTGTCCTGGAGCCAGCGCCTGGGCTGCAGCCTTCAGCCAGCTCCTGGGGCTGATTCCAGCATTGGATCTAGAACTTGACCCTTTGGCTCTTTCTGAACTCCAATGACTGTGGACCTTGCAAACTGCCATAGATGATTCCTAGGCCCGGAGTAGGCTGCTTTGTGGTTTCCAGGTCTTTGAGGAATTTGATGGTATTTTATTAAAAATATGCTACCACAAGATAGTCTCCACATTAGTCCAGAACAGAAAAACTGACCTAGGTGGGGTGGGGGGTGGGGCCACAGACCTGGAGGCCAAGGCCAGTGGGGGTACTATGATATTGGACACTGGATAGCCAGCGAGCTGGCAACATGAGACAGGGAGGGGCAGCCAAGTGGGACATTGAGGGTTAGAAAGGTGTAGACAGTTGGGGAGCAGGTGGTAGGGGACTAACCGGCTTGGTGGAAGCAGCCAGCCAGAGGGAGCGTCTGAACCAAGGTGCTCTTGGTTTGTGATCTCTTGGCTCTGGAGCTAACCAAACAAAATAGCTAGAGTTGTCCACTACTGGGCAAGGGGGTGGGGAGGGGATTATATGTGCTTGCATATTTGTTGTGTAATGCCATCTTCCTCCCAAAAGCCTGTGTGTCTGAAAAACACAAATGTCCCCCATCAACATGATGAGCTTTCTCTCCTTTAAAGCCCTGTTGGTCCTTATTCATGCCTCTCATTGCCTTCATCACTTTCTGATTTTGTGTTCTTGTTTCCGGACATGTCTTGGGCCCTTCTGAAGCAGGGCTGGATCTCGTGCATCTTTTCGGTCCAGATAGGCCATAGTTAGATCCGGGGAAGGCAGCACAGTGCTTTGCATCCAGTTTCCTAGCTGGAAAGGTCAAGGCCAGTGCAAGAGAGGGGAGGGCTCTGCTCCTGGCCTTGTGGCTGGCTCCTGTCTATGCTTCCCTGGGTCGCCACGGCGACAAGATGCTCACTCACAAGCAAATAGCATCCTGGCACAGAGCTGCCAGCCTCAGCAGTTGTTGACCTCCAGCTGAGTTGAAACTGAGAGGATGCCTTTTCCAGCAGCCGGAAGCAGAGCCCATAGGGCTCCCTTCCTATCCCTTTGGTGGCTGTGCTGAAAACAGATATCTCTTGCTACCCTAAGTTTACCACCTCCTCCTCCCCACTATCCTGCTGCCAGAGCCTGTCTGCTTGGATCTATGGTTGGGAGGAGGCTTGGGGCAAAACAGGTGGTCCCCTCCTAGCATACAGCTACCAGCTACATCCTGTCTGCAAGGGAGCCTCTGTGGGCCTTGCTTTCTCCTGGGTTTTAGCACTTTGGGAGCCTTGTCCTGAGGGTGGAGAGGATTGGGGAGAATAAGGAGGCTGCTCCTGCTTGACCTCTGCCTGGCAGAGTACACCTGAGAAAATGAGGCCTGACCTGTCTGCCCTGCCCCCTCACAGTCTCCTCCCCCTAAGTCTGACTCAGCTCTTAATTGACACAGATCTTAAGCCCTTGTCAGACTAGTCTCAGGTTAGGCAGGTGATGTGGACCGTGGCCCAGCTGCCCAGAGAAGCCAGGCCCTGCAGCCTTCTACTCTGGGAAACCCTGCAGGCCTTTCCTGGCGGTTCAGCTGTCTGCCTTCCTCTGAGGCAAAGACCAAAGGACACCTCCACTAGGAGATCAGCTGTTTTCCCCTTTGGGACAGCCCTCTTTCCCATTCTCACCCGCACTTCTTCCCAGGAGACCTGAGTTCTCACCAAACCCCCCCTGCGATTCTCGACTTGGTTCCTTCTCTTAGCCTTCATTGAGCATCTATTATATGGCAGGCACTGGCCTGAGTCCTGGGGTCCCTGAGGTGGGTAAGGCCCAGCTCTGCCCTTGTAGCTTTTTTGTGGTACAACTCATACAGAGTGGCTCAAATGGGAGCTTTATTGGATCTAGGACAATTAGAAAGGGTCTTTCATTAGAGATGCCTAGCGGTAGAAGACACCCAAAGTCCCAGCTGAGCTGTTTCAGCCTCATCATGACAGGATCTTTTACTGCCTTCCCCTAAAAGGCTCATAAAGTTTTCTGTCAAACCACATTTAAACAAAAGCTAAAGGAACACACACACACAGCCCTTATTTTTTTAAAATAGTCAATACATATACAAATATAGATCCTAGAAAGTACAAGTCCCATCACCGCACTCTTACAGTGGAAAGACTGGTGTGTATTCCCCCAGATTTTTTCCTTGCGGATGTTAATGCTGTCTTTATAAATTTGGGCTCATTTGGAGCTGTCTAGATGGTTGGGAAGCACATAGCCTCTAAGGGCATCATCCGACTCCTGACAGTTATTCCTGCCATAGACCTCTGCCCAGAACAGAAATGGCGTCAAGCTCACAGTACTCCTTGCTTCCCCCACCCCCCAACTTGCACTGATGTCAGCACCTAAAGCCTTGTGTTGAAAGCCTTTGGTTGGTTGCTAGGATTTCAGCTGCCTCCCACTTCCCGCCCTTGTGCCCCAGACTCCTCTTCCCTTGAAACCAGGACTGTATGGGTGGTGGGGAAATCTTCTTAGATCTAGAGATTGGGGACCTTTGGGTTTTTCCGCCCATTCTTTCTCCCATTGGCCATATCTCTCAGCTACTCTGTACCTGCCCAATCTCTTGGCCTCGAGAAACTGAGTCACAGAGATATCCAAACCTTCCAGGCTGACCAAAACATCTTCTCTGGGCTGGCATTCTGTCAGCTTAGTGTGGACCACTAGTTTCCATATGCTGATCAGAAGCTTTAATTGACAGATATGTCTTAGCATTTCCATTTAAAAAAATATAAACTAAATACAGTTGGAGAGAAATTCTTTTGAGATCTGGAGGAGTGGGTAAGGTAATAAAAGGTCTTTGTCATGACAAGGCTGGGAGCTGCCCTTCAGTACCCCAAGGGGCGGTACAGATGTCCCGAATCAGAGCCCATCAGCCGGGGTGGATGAAACTAGAAAAGAAGAAAGCAGGACAGCCTTGTGGGTGCTACAGCTAGAATTTGATTGTAAATGACATTGCAGACTTGTGTTCAACTATTTGTATATTCCCGACTTTGCCAACAAAGAGTGAAGACCAGTGTTTAGTAGGCCAGTGGGCCAGGGAGCAGGGCACCCATCAGGCCTTGCGGGGTCCGGGTAGTCCCGCTAGCCTGCACTCACTCTTTCAGCCTGACTCCAGGCCTTTGCTGCTTCTGCACCTTTTACCTGCAATGTATGCTTTTCCCTCCCACTCCTTCAAGGCCCAGCTCACAGTGTTATATGTCTTCCATGAGGCCTCACAGATGTGTTCGTTCCCTCCTTTGCTTCCCCACAGCCTTCTAAATCTCTTTTCCCTCATTTCCTGCTTGTCTTGTAGTGTAGTCATTCATTCATTCATTTAATACTGAGAACCTTCTCTGTGTAAGGTGCCAAGTGCTACTTAAAGCAGAGACCAGGGCCCTGCCTTTGGGTGACTGACATTCTAATGGGGAGACAGAAAAGTGAGTCCACAAACTGTAGCAGAATTGGGATAGACACCACATAAGAGACAAAGGGCTGGCATGGGGGTGAAGGAGCCCACTTTAGTTAGGTTGGGAGGGAAGGCCTCTGAGGAGGTGCTTTTGAAACCTTGAGATACACTTAAGGTAATTAGAATGTCATCCTCATTTTCTCGGGCACCTTGAGTGCCTGGCAGGATCTCGAACACAGTGGGTGCTCAGGAATTGTGTTGACATGAATCTGGGCCATGACCCCTTTGTCTGGGCCTCAGCACCCTGGAAGCCAGTAATCATCACCTTCTTCTGCCTTAGGGCTCCCTAGCCACCTCCAGCTGTCATTTCACCATGAAGAATTGGGTTACCTTGGGGGTGGGGTGGCAGGGTCCTGTGAACTTGGGTGTGGGCCAGCGGGGCTGCTTTGAGGCCAAGCCTGTCAGCATCAGGGGAGAGAGAGAGAGAGGAGACTGATGACCTTTAAACAAGAAAGCCTTGCATCTGGATCCTCCATCAGGGATGTTTTACCACCATTATTTCAGAGGGCAGCTGAGTCCCAGAGCTTGCTAGCTGCCTCTTCCTTTAGCAGCAGAGGCCAAAGTGGAGCAGGCCACTGTGTGCGGGAATGAGGGTAAGGCTTGCTCCCAGCTTGCCCTCCCAGTCTGCTGGAGTCTGCCTATTTCTAGAGCCCTTGTCACACAGGGTCAGAGCTGGAAGCAGCAGCTGTAGAGATGATCTAGCCCAACTCCCACCCACCCCTTTGGCAGATGCATAAACAAGGCGTGGTGATCAGGGTGTGGGCTCCCAATACAGGCATACCTCATTTTATTGTGCTTTTCAGATAATGTGTTTTTTACAAATTGAAGGTCTGTGTTGAGCAAGGCAAGTCTACTGGCACCATTTTCCCAGCTGGCTCAAATGATGGTTAACATTTTTAGCAATAAAGTATTTTCTAATTAAGGAATGTACAATGTTTTTCAGATGTAATGCTACTACATACTTCATAGACTACAGTATAGTGTAAACATAACTTTTATAGGCACTGGGAAACCAGGAAAATTCGCTTGACTCGCTTTATTGCGATATCCGTTCTATTGTGGGGGCCTGGAACCAAACCCGTGGTGTTTCTGAGGTATATGCCTTTCCCCAGCCCTCTGCTCTATCTACCATGCAGTAGTTTGCCTGCTTGTGTATGGGGGTTTTTTTCTGAACAAAATTTGTTTGTATCATTTATTTATTTCTCATTTATTTAGTTTTTTAAAAGTGTGCCACAGAATAACACATTATAAGAGTTTCCTAAATTATGCATTCAGGTATTTTCGAAACAATGAGCATGAACATAATATGTCACAAAACCAAAAAGGATTCCCCATGCGTCATTTGTGTGATTCAGCCCTGGCCCAGACAGTAATAGGAGCTGATCTTGTCAGGGACTTGTCATGCTCGTCTGGGTGGCCACAGTGCCTGGCACTGGTACATGGCTGTTGCAAGAGACTGAGCAGTTTCCACTTTAACAGGGTCTCCATGGTTTTTTGAGAGTCTCTGCCCTTGGGGTCTCACAGCATTTTTTTTGTACAGAATCTCATGTCTCATGTGTGTCTCTGTGTGTGTATTATTGCTTATGTGGTTTACCTTGCAGTTTGTGCAGGGGTGGTGAGTTTTTGGAGGGCAGAGATCTTGCCTCATGACCTCTGCACAGGTCTTTCCACAGGATGGATTTGAATTGAGTCTTAGAGCTAGAAGGGGCCCGGAATCCATTAGTCCAAACTCATTTTACAGATGGGAGCCCAGATGAAGGGCCTCAGGGAGATGACCCGGTCCAGGTCCCAGGGGCTGAACCAGCCAGTCACGGGGCTGAGATATCTGACTTTCACGCTGAGTTGAGAGCCTCCCTGGAGGTGAAGGACACCTGTCCCACCAGAGGCTCTGGTGGGCAGTGCAGGTGGGAGCTGAAGCTCACTTGTGCCTCCGGAGCCTAGGGTCCCTCAGGGATGTCAGGAAGCTGTCAGAGAGGTGTCAAGAGGGGAGGGCATGTGGGCATGGCCCCTCCTCCACCCATAACAGACCCACTCTACCTATCTTGCATGGCAAACGAGCTTCTCTGAAAGCCATCCACTATTTTCTTTGAAACAAGGGTTTTGCTGCTAAGAAAAGAACCCTCCTGGAGCTGCAGACCCTCTGCTTGTTTAGTTTGGAGGCCTGCCCTGTGGCCCTGGCTGGAGGGTGAGGATGTGTCATGTGGGAGGACTAGGGGGCCCTGCCTTTCCTGCCCTCCATACAGATGCCAGGGCCAACACCTAAAGGCCCTGAGGTCCTGCCCTCCTGATCAACTGCCACCTCAGGTGTTGCCAAAATAAACAACTCAGGATGAGGTGCCTCACAGCCTGAGGCCCTTCCACACAACCACCCCCAGCCGCACCTTGGAGAGCCATGCATAGACAACAGTGTTGACTGCTTTGCCCTGTCTTCATCTGGGCCCTGCTCTGAGGAAGGGGGAGGGACATGGGATCACTGCAATCTGGATCCTGTTAGCCTCATGTAGAAGGGCGAGGAGGCCTTGGTTCTTTAAAAAAAAATTTAACTTTATATTTCACTGGAGCTTCAAATAACTTAGCTAGGCTATGCACAGAATAGGATTCAATAATAAATGCTGTGGATGGAAATGAAATTAGACCAAAAGATTTGTCATTGAGTTGTCTTAGAAATGCTTCCTGAGCATCTGCTGGACTAGCTCTGGAGCACTTATAACCTACCAGGCACTCGACACTCAGGAGAGGTGGTAGCTTGGGATTTCAGAGCCAGCCTGCTACTTAGCCATGTGACAAGTCCCTTTGAATTAGGCAGTTTAATATATATGGGACTTAGAACAGTGTCTGGCATGTGATAAGAGCTTAGTAAATGTTATCCATGATTGTTAATGTCATTGTTATTACCATAGCTCTCAGTGTAACCCTGTAAGGTAGTGACTATTGTCCCCATTTTCCAGATGAGGAGACTGAGGTTCTCAGGGGTTAAATGATGTGCCCAAGTCATGCAGGTGGTGGAGCCAGGGTTCTGTCTCAGATCTGGAATCTGAGGCTTTTGGCAGCTCGACTGGACTGTTCATCTGGCTCTGGGCCAGGGGCTGGGCATTCGGATGCCAATGCTAATGAGACCAGGTGCTGCCTTGAGGAGCTTACAGCCTGGCGTGCAGGCCCACACATACACATGGGCATCAGTGAGTGAATTTCCAGAGGCACCACATGGGTTAGAGTCAAGTCAGGCTGGGTGCGAGGCAGGGCAGGACTGGCAGCAATGCCGTACTGCACACCGGGCTGGTCAGTAATGCTGTCAGCTAAGCCTTCCCTCCTCAGCTGCAGGCAGAGCTGGTTCTGTGCCTGTCAGCTGTGTGGCACAAAACTGGGGGCAGAAGGGTGTCACCTCCTCCTTTGCCCCCTCATTTGCAGTGTTTTTCTCACTGCCCTGGAGAGGTGGTGTGAAGGGCAGGAGCTGGGACAAGCACTGGGCTGGGTGTGAAAGGATCTGAAACCACTCATTGGATTCTCGCCACTGCCCCAGGGTCCCTGAACCTCAGTGTCCTTATCTGTAAAATGGGGGTAATGGTACTTGCCATACATGGTTGTTATAAAGATTAACTGAAATGACATATAAAAAACTCTCTTCATAATACTAATTCTAGGACTTGTACAACTAGTAATAATTGTTACCATTTTGAGCTCCTACTTTGTGCCTCACACAGTACTAGGTAATTATATACAGTAATATATCTTGTTTAATCCTCGCAATAGTCCTTCCAGATAGTATTACTGCTCCCATTTTACGGATGTGGAAACTGAGATAGAGAGACTCAGCTACCTGGGGTCACACCTGTGAGGGGTGGAGTTGAATATCAGACCCAGATCCTGTCTGATTCCAAAGCTACCTCTCTGTGTCCAAACCTTTTGAGTTTTGTCCCCCTTCCAGCCCCACCCATCACTAGTAAGCTACCGGACCAGCCTCAGGAGGGTGTGGCTGTCAGGGGGCCAAGTTGAGTGAGGCACTCCTGCCAGGCCAGCCGGCTATGCCTGGCAGCTGGTGGGAGGCAAGGATGGAAGGATGGGCTTTACCTGCCCACGGGCCCCGGTTGTGGTGGGAGCAGCAGGCTTTCCTCCCTGCTAGTCTGGCAAGTAAGTTTTGTCAGCCTGTGAGTCACATAGCACTGATGAGTCAGATTTTTCCCCTCTTCTTGCCCAGAGCAGCTGGGGAGGGGGTAGGGAGGGGTTTCTTAGGAAATAGGACCTCCTTCGTTCTGCTCTCCCACTGTCCCCCTTGTCTTCAAGCTGAGCGTTTTCTATCCATAAGTCTGTAGCTCGGCCCTGGAGGAAGAGTCTTTTGTGTCCATAGAGAAGAGAGAGTAGAGATCAGACCTCAGGCTGAGTAGAGTTGGCAGGGGAACTTGCCGCCATGTTAGTAAGGAGAGTAAGGTTGCTGGTCCATTCTGCAGAGAAGAGTTTAGTCCTGTATCCTCTGGGTTTCCCCATGCACAGGGCCCCTTGAGCTATCTGCTTCTTGCCTTGTGACCAGCTTGGCTGAGAGCCTTGAAAGGACCGTCCAGATGGCCAGCCTCAGGCAGGCCTGGGGTTCTCCCTGAGCAACCCCTTCTAGGCCCTCTCAGAGGCCTAATTAAACATAGTCAAAGCAGCCAGCCAAGCTGGGCAGCCTAGTTCCAAATCAGTTCATCTCAGTCTTGGCCACATGTTAGAATTCTCTGGAGAGATTTCATACCCTTCTGATGCTCGGGCCCTACCCCTGAGCAATTATGTCAGACTCCCTGGGGTGAGCCCCAGGCAACAGTGTTTTTGATTTAGAGCACTGT
>NW_011889019.1:1895404-1903698 GCF_000151845.1 Pteropus vampyrus
TGTCTCAGATCTGGAATCTGAGGCTTTTGGCAGCTCGACTGGACTGTTCATCTGGCTCTGGGCCAGGGGCTGGGCATTCGGATGCCAATGCTAATGAGACCAGGTGCTGCCTTGAGGAGCTTACAGCCTGGCGTGCAGGCCCACACATACACATGGGCATCAGTGAGTGAATTTCCAGAGGCACCACATGGGTTAGAGTCAAGTCAGGCTGGGTGCGAGGCAGGGCAGGACTGGCAGCAATGCCGTACTGCACACCGGACTGGTCAGTAATGCTGTCAGCTAAGCCTTCCCTCCTCAGCTGCAGGCAGAGCTGGTTCTGTGCCTGTCAGCTGTGTGGCACAAAACTGGGGGCAGAAGGGTGTCACCTCCTCCTTTGCCCCCTCATTTGCAGTGTTTTTCTCACTGCCCTGGAGAGGTGGTGTGAAGGGCAGGAGCTGGGACAAGCACTGGGCTGGGTGTGAAAGGATCTGAAACCACTCATTGGATTCTCGCCACTGCCCCAGGGTCCCTGAACCTCAGTGTCCTTATCTGTAAAATGGGGGTAATGGTACTTGCCATACATGGTTGTTATAAAGATTAACTGAAATGACATATAAAAAACTCTCTTCATAATACTAATTCTAGGACTTGTACAACTAGTAATAATTGTTACCATTTTGAGCTCCTACTTTGTGCCTCACACAGTACTAGGTAATTATATACAGTAATATATCTTGTTTAATCCTCGCAATAGTCCTTCCAGATAGTATTACTGCTCCCATTTTACGGATGTGGAAACTGAGATAGAGAGACTCAGCTACCTGGGGTCACACCTGTGAGGGGTGGAGTTGAATATCAGACCCAGATCCTGTCTGATTCCAAAGCTACCTCTCTGTGTCCAAACCTTTTGAGTTTTGTCCCCCTTCCAGCCCCACCCATCACTAGTAAGCTACCGGACCAGCCTCAGGAGGGTGTGGCTGTCAGGGGGCCAAGTTGAGTGAGGCACTCCTGCCAGGCCAGCCGGCTATGCCTGGCAGCTGGTGGGAGGCAAGGATGGAAGGATGGGCTTTACCTGCCCACGGGCCCCGGTTGTGGTGGGAGCAGCAGGCTTTCCTCCCTGCTAGTCTGGCAAGTAAGTTTTGTCAGCCTGTGAGTCACATAGCACTGATGAGTCAGATTTTTCCCCTCTTCTTGCCCAGAGCAGCTGGGGAGGGGGTAGGGAGGGGTTTCTTAGGAAATAGGACCTCCTTCGTTCTGCTCTCCCACTGTCCCCCTTGTCTTCAAGCTGAGCGTTTTCTATCCATAAGTCTGTAGCTCGGCCCTGGAGGAAGAGTCTTTTGTGTCCATAGAGAAGAGAGAGTAGAGATCAGACCTCAGGCTGAGTAGAGTTGGCAGGGGAACTTGCCGCCATGTTAGTAAGGAGAGTAAGGTTGCTGGTCCATTCTGCAGAGAAGAGTTTAGTCCTGTATCCTCTGGGTTTCCCCATGCACAGGGCCCCTTGAGCTATCTGCTTCTTGCCTTGTGACCAGCTTGGCTGAGAGCCTTGAAAGGACCGTCCAGATGGCCAGCCTCAGGCAGGCCTGGGGTTCTCCCTGAGCAACCCCTTCTAGGCCCTCTCAGAGGCCTAATTAAACATAGTCAAAGCAGCCAGCCAAGCTGGGCAGCCTAGTTCCAAATCAGTTCATCTCAGTCTTGGCCACATGTTAGAATTATCTGGAGAGATTTCATACCCTTCTGATGCTCGGGCCCTACCCCTGAGCAATTATGTCAGACTCCCTGGGGTGAGCCCCAGGCAACAGTGTTTTTGATTTAGAGCACTGTATTGCCTCTTGAGAGCCTGCCCTCCAGGAGTTGACAGTCAAGTTACAGGGACAGTGCACACAGGGTTGAGTTCCCTGCAGTGTGTGACTCAGGCTTGTGTGGGAAGCTCACACCCTGCAGGGTCAGGGCAGGGGAGAGAGGGGTGTGAGGGCCCCAGTGGGAAGAAGGCTGCATCCTGCATCCAGAGAGTTGGAGGTGGGGACCAAGCAATGCTTGGGAAGGAAACCAGAGAGGCTGCTGGCCTGACAGGGCTGTGATTCACGGGCTGTAAGGAGGAAGGGGAAGGAATGAGTCAGGCACAGCTGAATGCAAGACCAGAGCCTGGCTTTGGAGGAGAATGAACATGGTCAAATGAGGAGTTCTCTGTTGATCCACAAACCAAATGTTGTGGGTCCTGAGCTGTGCCACATAAAGAAATGGGCGAGCCTTAAAAAGATGGCGTTCCAGATCTCAGTGATGTCAGGCATCTGTGTGCACTTTGTACTCGACCAAGGCTCTTCTCACAGAAACACCTGGAGCATTTCAGCGTCTCTGTAAAGTGCAAAAAAATGTGGCATTTACATTTGGCAGATGTGATTGGAGAGGTTAAGTGTCATGCCCTGGGTCACACAGCAAGAATCACAATGGAAATGGACTCAAATCTTCTGACTCCATCCCACTCAAGACACAGACTTGAAAGGCAAACAGTAACTGAGGGCCAGCTGCTGAGGTGTGGACTGTAAATGAACACCAGGACTGAGAGAATGTGGCACCACAACCAGCAGGGAAGGGTTGTGGGGTCTTTTCTAACTCCAGCCCCATCAGTTCTAGGTAAACTTGCTGCCATGTTAACTGTGGAGGCAGAGGGGTCTATGCTCAGATAGAGGAAGCAAGAGCCCGGTGGAGCTTCCTGCTGGGCAGACTTCACCTGGGCTGTTAGGTGAATTAGTTTAGTGGGGAGGAGGGTGAATTGGATGAGACAGAAGGAGGGAATAGGGATCTTCAGTCTGTAGCAGAAAACATCGACTATGTGAAAGAGGCTGTGGCTTGTTCGGTCTTATTCCAGAGAGAAGAGCCAGTGGATTCTAGGTCAGAATAATAATGTTAATAATAACAATGGCAAAAACAATTTTTTATGACAGTAATAAATGCCTACTCTGTAGCAAGTATGGTGCTGGTGTGTGTGTGTGTGTGTGTGTGTGTGTGTGTGTGTGTGTGTGTGTCTCTCTCTCTCTCTCTCTCTCTCTCTCTCTCTCTCTCTCTCTCTCTCTCTTTCTCTCTCTCTCTTCAGATTGAGGCACCAAGAGCCAGGTGAAGCTTGGTGCTTGGGAGACTGCACCTGGGATGTTAGGTTAGTTGATTTATTATATATAATCTTCTTGATTCTGTTAGTTAATATATACGTATATACCATCAATCTTCCCAACCTCCCGAAGAAGTGGGCTGTGACTACTCCCTTCTTCCCAGAAGAGGAGACTAGAAAGCTTAAGGCATTTATCCAAGGTCACTGAGCTGATTTATGATGGAGCTGATGTTCAAACCGAGGTCTGTCTGCCTCCAAAATCTGTTTCTCTGTTCCACTGCCTGCCACATACTTAGTGCTCAGTGAAGGGAGACTATAAAACTATTAATTTTCTAACCATTTGATCCATCCAACAATGGAATGGGCCTTCTCATGGCCTAGAGAGTGCCTTATCCCCCAAAGTACCCACAGAGACTGAATTGCCCCCAGAAGGGGTGTCGTATGGGGTAAGAGGTTGGTCTCCGACACTGAGCCCCTAACCAGCCATGCGGAATTAGAGTACCCCATGTCTATGTTTCTGTCAGGCGCACAGAAGACCTGGGCACACAGCCAGGCCCAAGTGTCCTGGGAGGGCCCAGCTCTTAGGTTCTGTTCTTCCCCAGGGGAAACTAGAAGGCCAGGCAGACTCATAACTCCTCCATTCTTGCTCCTGATATGTGTGTTCTGTCTGCTGCTTTTCCCATTGGTGTATTTGTCATCTCTGTGTCAAACTCTTGACATTTTAATATTCTAGTTATAATTCAGCTTTCACTGGAAATAGAATGGTTTGGTAGAAAGAATTTACCTCTCACCCCCAACACACACACACACACACACACACACACACACACATAAGAGCTATGACGTTTGGGACAGGTCACATCTCAAAGCCTCAGTTTCCTCATCTGTAAAATGAAATGACTTTAATATCACTTTCTGCTTTAGGATTCTGCCATACTCAGGCACCTGCCCTGATGTGATGGCACATGTCTGAGTGAAGCAGTGTGGCAGTTGACATCCAGTAGGTCAGAGTCCTGGGTGTCAGAAGTCAGGTGGTGCCATTCCATCTCCAGGCACCTGGCTGCCAGGCAGGGGCCAGCCTGGATCTTTCCTGCAGAGAGCCTCCTTGACAGCAGGGCTGTGGAAAGCACAGTGGCAGCAGTGACCTGTCTCTCCTTCTTGGAGTCCTGAGGTAGCAAGGGGAGCTGGCCAGATATCGGAGACCTTTCTAGCAACCTCTGGGGAATTCCTGTTTTATTTATGAGCCGCCATCCTCCCTCTTCTGCCCCAGGAAAAGTGCTGACCCTGTGCTGTGCAGCCACACAGGGAAGCGGGCATCCATCCATCAAGCCCACTCTTTGTCCCTGTCAACCTTAACCTCATTTAACCCATGCATCGTCCTGCACTGTGAGGTAGAAACCATGAGTTGTCTACGGCAGGAGTATTCAAAGTTTCCAAAATCACAGCAACTCTATTGAAAAACGATAATCTTTAATTTTTTTAATTGCATAATGGTAAACATTATTGACTTGGCTCGATTACTAATTATAGTAGCTACTGTCTTTTAAGCACTGGGCAGAATGGTCTCTGTAATCCTTAAAGCAATCCATGATGTGGGCGTTACGTCCTCCTTACAGATGGGAACACTGAGGTTTAGAACAGTTAGGTTGTCCACTTACATCCACCCACACTCACACAGGTGGTAGGTAGCTGAAGCACCCTCACTGCCTCCCCATTCAGCCAGATTGGAGAAAGAGGCTACACTAACATGTCTCTTAACTCATAATGATCCGTGATCTGCGTTGCCAGAAACCACATGTAATTAAGCTTCTCTCTAGAGCTGGTAACACTGGAACTATTCACATTTAGGGAGGACTTTGTTGCACGTGGGAACAAACATCAGTACATGATGAAGATGGGAATATATTCATTACAAGGACGAAATGGGCTGTTTTTTTAAAAATTTATATGAACTTAAAACAAGGAGAAGTGCAGGAATTTCCCAAACACCTGATGTTTTAACTCTACCTGTGAAGTGCAACATTCTCTCCCAGCCAGCCTCGGAAAGGAGCTGTTGGCTGTATGGCAGGTTAGCTCCCAGAGCAGCCCCTGAGGATGTGGGGGTTCTGTTTGTAGTAGAGATCAGACAGGCCAGTTTTCCAGCAGAAAATGGGATGAGGTGGCTGGGCAGTCAGCTTGGGTCAGGAGAAGAGTTTGTCAGTGCCCAGCTAGCATACCACCTTTCACCCTGCCTGCTGCACACAGCCTGGGCCCTGGGTGGGAGGCATAGAGCAAAGAGCAGATGAAGTCCCTGTTCCGCCTGAGCACCCCCCAGTAAATGTGTGTGTTGTGTGCAAGCGCAGTGAAAGCACACATTGTCTCCACAGTTATGTGTGCCCCCTTGTCCACACCTACAACCGCCCAAGCAGGGGGCCTCTGGGTAGGTTTATTTTTCTTGGCTGCACTTTCGTCTCTCCAGTCGCCACGAAGGTTCCAGGCCCTCACTGGGTGTGGTTCCTGACATCCAGCCCCTCATCCTCCGCAGGTTTCTTCACTGTACTCTTCAAGGACTGGTTTTGTCCCTCATGAACTCCCACCTCCACCTCCTCCTTTCTTCCTCCCTCTCTTCTTTACAGGAATTTCTTCCAAGCTGTTCAGTCTGGTCTCCCCCGACCTCTGATCTCTCCTCTCCCCTCTCCAGCTCTTCCCACTTTTCCTAAACTGCCTGCTCACTTTATTCACTCATTCTTTTGGGCAACAGTTCTTGAGTCCTGCTGCATGCCAGATTTTGTTCCCAGAATCCCAGAGATGCGTTGGGGTAGTCCCAGCCTCAGGGGGACAAACAAGATCATTGCACAGAACTGCAGTTGCCCTGGGCTGGGCGTCATCACAGAGCTGAGTAGGGGCTCCCACAGGAGCCTAGAGTCAGTCCTTCCACTTGCCCAGGACCACCTGGGATCCAGTGTTCCCCTCGTTCCCCTCAGGGGATGTAGTTTAGGAAGCCTGGCTTGTCACTTAGCAACTGGCTCCACCTCTTTCCCTCCCTGAACTCTGGAGCTGGGCTGGAGGGAATGAATGGGAAGAAGGGCCTACTGTACTATAAAGAGGCCGCCATGTGGGGAGGCCCCAGCTGAGCAGAGCTGGGCCAGCACTTTCCCTTCGAAGGTTACCCAGGCACTGAGGGTCATTCTGGGCTAAGTCTGACTATAAATACCACACTTCCTGAAGGGATTATTACCTGGGCTCCGCTTCCCCTGGCTGCACCCTCCCTAGCTGTGCTGATCCTCCTTCTAGGGCCTGCTGTTCTCCCTGACCTGTATCCCCTCTGCCAGGTGCCATCCTTCAGCCGCATCTCTCCAGCCCTCTGCGTCCCAGCCGGGACTACCGGGTGGGAGGGGAAGAGGAATGATTCGAGTCTGCATCTTGGCCAAAGGGCGCATGCAGCCTAGGCTGTTGGGACAGGCAGACCCTTGTCCCTGCCTTCTCCTGCCTGGAACCTCATCTGTCACACCAGCCAGAGCAAGCCCAGACTTGTCACAAAACCAGTACTTCTGGGGAGGACACCGTTGGCCCCTTCCCTGGAGTAGGGGCCTGAGAATGGAGCTTGGTAACCAACTGTGGAAATAGACCTTGGGGATTGATGCAGGTATAAATAGGGCTGTCTCCTGGCTTGGGTGGACTGACTGTCCTGGGAAATCTCTGGTTCCCTTGGCTGGTCTCAGACTTGGTGTCACATCCCAGTGGGTCAATTGTGCCAGTCCCTGAAGCTACAGTAAGGATCTCTTGGGGTCTGAGATCAAAAAGAAAGGGACTGCCTGACTTCGCCCTCATGCAGACTTTTCCCCAGCTTCCCCCTGCCTGCCCACCTCTGCTCTCTGTTTTAATTCTTCCACCATGCTCCCCACCCCTTTCACGGAGTGTTTGTCAGTTCCATTTTCAACTCAGCAGAAAACCTGCACTGGGCCAGGCATCCTGTGAGGCCCTGGGATATTCAGAGAGAAGCAGCCAGGGCCTGTTTTCCTTCTGTGGGTTCTTGAGAATCCCTGCTTTCTGAATTAAGCCGGATGAATCAGGTGTTGAGAGTGCATTTACACATACACACACACATACACACACACACGTACACACACATGCGCGCACAGATGCACACCAGGTCTGGGCAAGTTGGAAAGGACCTTTAGCGTTCTCTTTCCCACTCTTCTTTTAGTGCCCTCCCTTGGGGATGTTACAGCCAGACACCATTCATTATCAAAACCAAACCACAGCGTCCACCGTCATTATCCTCCCCCGACCCAGACAGCGTGCCCTCTTGCTCTCTTCCCTCTTTGCTCTCCGAATCTGCCCTCAGCAGCAACTTTGGGGGTGATCTGTTGAACAAACTTACACTAGCGTATAGATGAGCCTGCCATTTCCACTTCTGTTTTACTGTGTTTACAAGGAGGCTTGTTCAGTCAGAATCACTGTATACCCCAGCCCAGCCCCTACAACTCCGAGGACCCTGGCAATCTGCCTTTTTAACCAGCACTCCAGGAGATCCCAGCTTTTGCCTCTGTACTCGGAAACATACATTCCCTGCTCAGTCACAACTGTAGTTGCTGTTCCCTGCCTGCCACAATCGCAGAAACCCACGACTTCCATGGGCATTTTATACCTCCCTGTGTAGGGGTGTACCTTGACCACAGAATGATCTTTCGTTATTTTTTAAAATGTCTCTTTTGTCAACTTCATTAAGGATAAAGACCATTTCTGTTACTCTGTCTTTGACCTGGAACTTTATCTAGGACAGGTGGAGACATAAGTAGAAGCCACTAGATGCTCCTGCTGCTGAAACCAGCAGAGCCTGACCTGGCCCTGGACAGAGTCACTCAGAGCTGCCAGCAGCTGAAATCCTAGAGGCTGTGGACCTTGGGCTTTCCAGCTCATTGCCACCCTCACCCCTCCTCACTACCGCCCTCACCCCTCTTCACTCGGCTCCCCAAACTCTTCCTACTTTTCCATGGCTGCTCCCCGGCTCTTTGTGTACTTTTTTCCTTGTTAGCTACTTTCACCATATTATTTTCATTACTTACGTAACAAATGCTTATTGTAGAAAACTTGGAAAATATAAACAAAAAAATTTGGTAGCTGCCAATCGGATATAACCAGTTAACATTTTGGTGTAAATCCAGTCTTTCCAATATATATGATTTTACATACCTTTTTAGAAACAAAAGCTGGAGCACCGAGCACTTGC